>NC_091645.1:11348869-11651899 GCF_027580195.1 Bos mutus | reverse complement strand
GCCATGCCCTTCTCTGGGGGATCTTCCCAACCCAGGGAAGGTGGTAGATGGATTCTTTATCACTGTGCCACCTGGGAAGCCCCGTTATTTAGAGTAAGGATAGTCATCTCCCTAGGAGAACTAGAATTAATATGTTATTTCTTTTTTCAAGTTATTTTATTGTCAATCTAAAATTAAATTGTTATTTTCCCTCTCACCTCTAGTTCACTTAGCAGCCATGGAAGGCCACCTTCACTGTTTTAAATTCCTACTCAGTAGAATGAGCAGTGCTTCCCAAGGTTTGAAAGCCTTCAATGATAATGGAGAAAATGTATTGGACCTGGCCCAGAGGTTCTTCAAGCAGAACATTTTACAGTTTATCCGGGGGTCTGAGTATGAAGGAAATGATCCAACAGATCAAGAAAGTAAGTAATAAATTTGAAGTGTTTTTGCATTTAAAAAGCAGAATAGAGAAGAAAAGGAAAGGAGTTATAAGGCAAATATTATATTAAAATATATTGCATATCATTGTTCACACAATTCATCCAGATTCTCTTCTTTGTATGAAATATTTTAAGCAGATATATATATATAGAGAGATTAACATAATGAACATCCTTTATACCACTAGATTTAAGAATAAAATATTAGGTTAGATATACTTGAAGTTTTCTGTTTCAGTACCATTCATTCCCTTTTCTCCATCCTCAGAGGTAACCATTGTTTTAGATTTATAATTCCATTCTGTGGTTTTATATTTAGTATATATGTACTCACAAAAATATGCAGTATCATTTTGTGAATTTTTAGAGTAGGGAACTAAACTGTTGTAACTAATGAGAAATCCTAAAATTCAATAGCTTAAATGATATAGAAGTTTATTTCTTTTATGGGATAGCTTCAGTTGGAGAGTGAATCTTGTTCTGTGTAGTCAATCAGAGACCTGTTGTCATCCTAACCAGCTCTCTCTCTAGGTGTTGCTAATCCAGCAGGAGGTGGGGAGAGAACAAAGTATAAGCTAGGATTTTCAAAGTCTAATTTGCAGTCATCACTTTTTTTAACCTCCTGTTGGCAAGAGGTTAGTCAGTCACATGGCCACACTCAGCCGTGGGGAAGCCTGGAGAATTCAGTAACCAGCTGAGAACCCTCAGCTCTGCTACAACTCTTGTTGCTATGAAAGGAAGGAGGTTTTAGTGGACAACTAGTAGTCTTTGAAACTTTTTTTTTTAACATTGATTGATTGATTGATTTTTGGCCGCTCTGGATCTTTGTTGCTGTGCGCAGGCTTTTTCTAATTGTGACGAGCTGGGGCCACTCTTCAGTGCAGCGCAAGGGCTTCTTCTGTTGCAGGGCACTGGGCTCTGGGTGCACGGGCGTGCGTAGTTGCAGCATGATGGCTCAGTAGTTGCGGTTCAAAGGCTCTAGAGCACAGCCTCAGCAGTTGTGACGCACGGGCTTGCTCCACAGCATGTGCGATCTTCCTGGACCAGGGATGAACCTATGTCCCCGGGATTGGCAGGTGGATTCTTAACCACCACCAGGGAAGTCCCTGAAACTTCTTTTAAAACTTTATAAAAATGGCATAAAACAGTATGTATTCTTCTCTGACTTTTTTTTGCCAAATGTTATGATTTTTTGGAAGGGAAGTTAAGAGCAACCTAGATAGCATATTCAAAAGCAGAGACGTTACTTTGCTAACAAAGGTTCATCTAGTCAAGGCTATGGTTTTTCCTGTGGTCATGTATGGATGTGAGAGTTGGACTGTGAAGAAGGCTGAGCACCGAAGAATGGATGCTTTTGAACTGTGGTGTTGGAGAAGACTCTTGAGAGTCCCTTGGACTACAAGGAGATCCAACCAGTCCATTCTGAAGGAGATCAGCCCTGGGATTTCTTTGGAAGGAATGATGCTAAAGCTGAGACTCCAGTACTTTGGCCACCTCATGTGAAGAGCTGACTCATTTGAAAAGACCCTGACGCTGGGAGGGATTGAGGGCAAGAGGAGAAGGGGACGACAGAGGATGAGATGGCTGGATGGCATCACTGACTCGATGGACGTGAGTCTGGGTGAACTCCGGGAGTTGGTGATGGACAGGGAGGCCTGGCGTGCTGTGATTCATGGGGTCGCAAAGAGTCGGACACGACTGAGCGACTGATCTGATCTGATGATTTTTTGAGGCTTATTAGACAGATAGATGTATTCTAGTTTATTCTTTTTAGTTTTTGTGTAGTATGGCATTTAATAAAAACATAATTATTCCATTCTCCAGTTTGATATTTAGATTGTTTACAGTTTTCAGTGTTACAATCCATGTGGTGATGAATATTCTTAAAAGTGTCCTTGTGTGCATGTGCAAGATATTCTTTAGGGAAGTGCCTCCCTACCTTTTGCACACATAGCCTACACTGAAGATGATACTTGGGTGGCACACTGGTGCCAGTGGGTGAGACTTCTTGAGGTGTACTGCCTGTCTACTCTGAAGACTGAGAGTTGAGAGCTCTGCCTTGGTAAACACTTGGGAAATTCTACTTTAGGCTTTGTTTGGTGGGATACGCCCATCTTCAGTATAAATAGGTATAAATGCTGCATTCTTCATCAAAGTGGTTGTAGTAATTTACACTCTCATCAGCAATGTTTGGTGAGAATTTAGGCGAACAATATTCAGTATTGTCAGACTTAAAAATTTTTGCCACTTAGTTGGGTATGAAGAGGTTTAACTTGTGTTTTAATTTGCATTTTTTGATTACTAATAAGGTTGAACATTGTTTCATAAAGTTACTGGCTGTTCTAGTTTACTTTTCTATGAATTGCCTGTAGAATTGTTGTTTGTCCTTTTCTAAATTACTTGAGTTCTTTTATATAGTTCTGATACCTATCTTTTATTAATTTTATCTGATATATTTTTTCTCACACTGTGACTTGTTTTTTCACAAATGATGTCCTTTTTTTTAAAAAACAACTTTATTAAAATATGATTTATGTACAATAAACTATATTTAAAGTATGCAGTTTGAGTTTTACTATATATCATGAAACCACTATCACAATCAAGATGCAAAGCACTTTCATTACCTCAAATATTTTTTCATACCCTCTCATCCCTTCTTTCACCCTGGCCTACACAACCACTGATTTGTTTTCTGTCACTATAGATTAGTTTGGGTTTTCTAATGGAAGTCTGTTGAGATTCATTTGTATTATGTATATTAGTAGTTCATTACTTTTTATTGCTTAGTAGTATTCCATTGTGTGGATGGCCCATATTTTGTTTGTGCATTCTGTCTTATTGATATTCCATTTATTTACCAATACTACAAAGTTTTGATTACTATAGTTTTATAGTAAGACTGGTAATCAGCTACTATATTTTCAACTTTGTACATTTAAAAATAATCTTTGAGTATTCTAGGTTGTTTTCTTTCCATACATAAAATTGAGAATAGCTGTTGCAGGTTGTTAAGAGGGCAAAATGAGGCAGTCCTTATAAGTGCTTACTGCCAAGCTTGACATTCAGTAAGGGTCCAGTGTGTGCAGTGGTTATCATTAAAAACATTTTATTAAGTATTTGCTATGTGCTAGGTGCCAGGTCAGTTGCATGCACACCTGTAGATGTATACACACACATATATACTTTATCTGCTTCCAGTTTCTTTTGTTTTCATCACTTCCTTATAAACGGAGTGGTCTGTGCAAATGGAGAACTTGAGACCAAGTATGCTGCTGCTGCAAAGTCGCTTTAGTTGTGTCCGACTCTGTGTGACCCCATAGATGGCAGCCCACCAGGCTCCCCTGTCCCTGGGATTCTCCAGGCAAGAACACTGGAGTGGGTTGCCATTTCCTTCTCCAGTGCATGAAAGTGACAAGTGAAAGTGAAGTCGCTCAGTCGTGTCCAACTCTCAGCGATCCCATGGACTGCAGCCTACCAGGCTCCCCTGTCCATGGGATTTTCCAGGCAAGAGTACTGGAGTGGGGTGCTATTGCCTTCTCCCGAGACCAAGTATATCTTTATGCAAAAGGTTGAAAATGACCATCTCCTTGTATTTTGTGGTGGCCTGAGAGAAACAGGGGAGATGACATGAATAGTTCTGGTACAGTATAGTCCTTTTGATATCCCAAGGGGTGGAAAGGCACATAATAATAATCTTATTACTTTTCATTGCATCAACTAAACTAATTCTAATATAACATTCTCATGATATTGAAACCTGAAATATGTGACTGATTAAGGCAGGGAAAAAGAATGAATTCCTGTGTTTACTGAAATACTAAATTTTTTTATTCATAGCTTTAGCATTTCCAGGTCATGTGGCTGCCTTTAAGGGTGATTTGGAAATGCTTAAGAAATTAATAGAAGATGGAGTAATTAATATTAATGAACGTGATAATAATGGATCAACTCTTATGCATAAAGGTAAGTTATGATTCCTGCTTCAGTTTTGACACAATTTCTGTTGAGTTACTTTGGAGAAGGCAAACACTAAGCAAGGTGTAAAACTGTCATCATATTTAATCCTTATTGTAGTTTTATGAAGCAGTAGTGTATTATTCTTATAAATATGACATCAAGGAAATTGAGGTCCAGAGGGATCAGATTTGTTTTTTAATGTTCATTAAAAAAATTGAAGTTTAGTTGATTTACAATGTTTCAGATATATAACAAGGTGATTATATTTACATATATGTACATATTCTTTTTCAGATTCTTTTCCTTTGTAGATTATTACAAGATATAGTTCCCTATGCCATACAGTAGGTCCTTATTATTTATTTGTTTTATATATAGTAGTCTATCTGATAATTCCAAATTTCCCATTTGTACCACCCCCCTCAGGTTTCTTGACTGAGGTTGCACAACTAGTAAGAGCAGAGCTGAGATTTCATTCATTTTCTTCATCATTTATTCATCAACTCTGTAGACGTCTGTTATTTCTGTATGCCAGCCACTTTCTAAGTTCTGTCCTGTCCTCCAGTCTGTTGTTCAGTGAATCTAAACTCAGATCTTTTTAGATTATTGAACTCCACCCCCCCCCGCCCCCGCACAGTTTCCCTGAGTCTTGAGATGGACTGAGGAGGAGGGGAGAAGTTAGATGAGCATATAATTGGGTGATGGGCACCAGGTACGAAAGCATACAAGCTGAGTTGTGGAGATGAAAATTAATATTGAGTGCATGTGTTTTAAGGAAAGGTAATGAACAGTTTAGGTAATCATTGAGGAGCCTGTAAATTCTGAGTTGTGAAGGTCAGAGGTATAAACTATTTATACAAGATGACAGGATTTTTCAGTCTTTCACATTCACACAGATTATACTCACATTTGGCCTGATACAGAATTGGTCAGGAGCTGTGAGTACAGTCGATGAGCACTGGATAAGGGTTAGCACAAAGCATATAGTTTCAAGTCCATTACTTATTGGCTGTGTGATGTTAAATAAATATCCTCTGTGAACTTGAGGTTTTTTGTATCTGTATGTAAAGTTCCTACATAAGGGCTGAGCATAGCAAACATTTGATTAAATATGTGTCTAATGAATGAATAAATGAAATAGAGAAGATAACATCTGGCCACCTACTTTTGTTGATTAGTGTAAGGATTAGTATTTACAAAAGTATTCTCTAGTGGTACTGTCCAAAGTTTTAGAAAATTGTTTACTGATTTTCTGTGTGTGTGTGCATTTTGTTTTGTGTGTTTTTTACAGCTGCTGGGCAAGGCCATATAGAGTGTTTGCAATGGCTAATTAAAATGGGAGCAGACAATAACATTACCAACAAAGCGAGGGAGAAACCCAGTGATGTGGCTAAGAGGTATCTCTATCTGTTTTGCTTCTGTCTTTGTTTTTAAAATTTTGCATTTATTCTCCTGTACTCAGAATTCTATCTCTGAAGATTTCTGAAATTATAGGACTCAGTCAAATGCTGATGGCATGATAATTTTCAAGCTGAACTGATGTTTGACAGCGTATCGGCTCTTCTCTCTAAAGCAGTACTTTTCAGTTGGGAGATAGTATCGTCCCCTTTTTTCGTGGGGTGGTGAATTTGGAAATGTGTGTGGAGGGGTGTTGTCACAATGATGGAGACCATCACTGATGTTTCATGAGGTCAGTCCAGAATGCCAGACATTCTATAGTGCTCAGAACAGTGGTGTACAGTGAAGAATTGTCCCACCCAAATGCTGGTACCTGTTGAGAAATGCTGTGTGATAGAAAGGAGGAATCAAAAGGAGCTGCATGGATTTTGAAACAAATTTTAATATTTGTATTTGAATTAAGTGTAACACCCATTATTGCTCACTTGGAGCTCATTTCAAATCAGGTCCTCAAGGAATACTTAGTTTATCCATTTGTTCATTTGATTGTTTTTCATTCAGCTTAACCATGTTCCAGGTGCTGTGGTTAGCATTAGAATTACTAAGATGAAAAAACTTAGTCCTTGCTCTCAACAACCTTATGGTTTTGTGGAGAGATAAATGTGCAAATTAACTTTTATTAATTATAGTTACATTATCAGTACATGTTATATATAGGATCTTCCCTACCCAGGGATTGAACCTGGGTCTCCTGCATTGTCTGAGTGACTTCACTTTCAGTTTTCACTTTCATGCATTGGAGAAGGAAATGGCAACCCACTCCAGTGTTCTTGCCTGGAGAATCCCAGGGACAGGGGAGCCTGGTGGGCTGCCATTATGGGGTCGCACAGAGTCGGACACGACTGAAGCGACTTAGCAGCAGCAGCAGCATCATTATCAACTCAGGCTAACTTTTGTCTTTATTTTTAAAAATAGATTTATCAATAAAGCACACATATTTGTACAGTACAAACTGATGAATTCTGATACATGTATATACCTGTGAGGTCATAATCACAATCAAGATAGTGAACTTATCCTTCACCCCCCACAAAATCTTGTGCACCTTTGTAATCTCTCTCCCGTCCACTGCTTTCCACTGCTGCATCCCCAAGCAAACATGAATTTGCTTTCTGTCACTAGTGATTAGTTTGCATTTGCTAGAATTTTATATAAATGGAAACATACAGTATATACTCATACTCTTATGTATGTGGCTTTTTTCACTGAGCATAATTATTTTGAAGTTCGTTCATGTGTAGTGGTTCATCTCTTTTCTTGTTGCAGTTGTTGAATTCCATTGGCTGTGGAATTCCATAGTATTCCAGAGTTTGATTATCCCCTAACCTGTTGAAGGACGTCTTATTTGTATCTATTTTTGGTGATTATGAATACAGCTGCTATATGTATTTACATACAGATTTTTGTGTGAACGCAAGTATTCAATTCACTTGGATAATAACTTAGGAGTAGGACTGCTGCTGCTACTGCTGCTACGTCACTTCAGTCGTGTCTGACTCTGTGTGACCCCATGGATGGTAGCCTACCAGGCTCCTCCGTCCATGGGATTTTCCAGGCAAGAGTATTGGAGTGGGTTGCCATTGCCTTCTCCAGAGTATCTTCCTGACCCAGGGATCGAACCCAGGTCTCCCGCGTTGTCAGCAAGACGCTTTACCGTCTGAGGCACCAGGAAAGTCAGATGCTAAGGGTGTGTTTATCTTTTTAACAAACTGTCACAGTGCCTTCCAAAGTGACCACACCAGTTTGCATTTCACAAGCAGTGGACGAGAGTTTCTGTTACCCCTTGTCTTGCCAGTATTTAATATTGCCAGATATTTTTATTTTTGTAATTACAGTAGGTGTGTACTGGTATCTTATTGTGGCTTTTGTTTTTTCCTAATGGAAAATGATTTGATGCATCTTTTCATATTCATATTTGTCATTTGTTTTCCTTTGGCAAAGTGACTGTTCAGATCTTTTGTCTAGTATTAAAACTTGGGTAGTGTTGTTTTTATTGTTGAGTTTTAAGAGCTTTTTCTATATTCTGGATACTAATTCTTCCTCAGATTTTTGTTTTGTGAAGATTTTCTCTCAGTTGTGGTTTGTTTTTTCATCCTCTTAATAATGAAGAGCAAGAATAATTTTTAGAAAATATTTCCTAATTTATATGACTGTGCTGGATCTTAGTTGTGGCTTGCAGGATCTTCAGTTTTTGTTGTAGCATGTAGCATGTATTTAAAAAAAAATAGTTGCAGCATATGGGATCTTTTAGTTGCAGGCATGCAGAATCTTTAGTTATGGCATGTGGACTCTTGGTTGCGACATGTGGGATCTAGTTCTCTGACCAGGGATGGAACTTGGGCCCCTGCATTGGGAGTGTGGGGTCTTAGCCACTGACCACCAGGGAAGTCCCAAGAACAAAAAAATTTTTTTTATCAATTTGCTCTTTTATGGGTTACGCTTTTGGTATCATATCTAAGAAATCTTTGATTTAACACCAGGTCACAGAAATTTCTTCTTTTGTTTTCTTTTAGACATTGTGCAGTTTTAGGTTTTACACTGATGTCTGTGATCCATGTTGAATTAATTTTTGTATATGGTATGAGGTATGCATCTAAGTTCTTTTTTCTTTTTTTTTTGCATATGGGTATCTAATTGTTCTAGCACCATTTGTTGAAACAGCTGTCTTTTTTCCTGAATTGCCTTTGTGTCTTTGACCAAGTTAGGTGTCCATGTATACATGGGCTTATTTCTGTACCGTATATTTAATCCACGGATCTGTTTGTCTATGTCAGTATCACGAGTGATTGTAATGTCTGGCCCACATTCTTTGTCATTCATCCACTAAAATGCTAAGTGTGAGTGTGGTGTTACATTAGTACCCTTGAATGTGTTGTAACGCAAGTACTCAGTAAGTGCTAGCTGTTAGGTTACAGTCTAATAATAGATATAATGAATTTTTGTAACCTTACAACTTCCTGTCTTTATTACTGTATCATTAATGATTTGCAGTACCTGGTGAAAGGTGAGGATATATGTGTGCATGTGGTTATGTGTGTGGGGGAAAAAATAGGGATTTTAGGTTTTTGTGTTTAGTGAGTAATTCTTCATCTCCTAAGAGAAAGCAATTAAACATTTTAATTAGCAAAACTTTGGGAAAAAAATGCAGATTACATACAGTCACAGCAGCAACTTGAAAACCAAGAGTATATTACTAGCTTCATAGAGGTGTGGAGAGATCAAAGAAAATAGGAAATGTGGACAGAAAAGTCATTATTTTTCCATTAAATTTCAAAGCCATGCTGAGTGTTTGAGGGTTGAGGAAGGATGAAGATTAGGGGGGCTAGAGCTGTAGTTTTCCCTAAAACTGGAACCAGAACTAATTCTACAGTCCAAATTAGGCCATCAGGAAAAGGTAGTGAACACAGGTAGATCAAGTAGGGTGGTTCTGGGCTTCTGCTCAGTTGAGCAGCTGTGTCTGGGGCTCCACCAAATATTCTTTTGATAGTAGATCACCTCTTTCAGTTGGATTTTTGTCACTAAAAATTACGGAATCTGGGAATTCCCTAGCAGCCTCGTGGTTAGGACTCTGCACTCTCACTGCTGAGGGCCTGGGTTCAATCCCTGGTTGGGGAACTAAGATTCCACATGCCATGTAAATTGGCCTCTCCCCAAAATATGGAATCAGCCTTTAATATGACTGCTTATCCTTCGTTTCCACTAACTATTTGAGTTTCCTGCATAGCTGGGTATGTGTCACCATGTCACCGACCTTCAGATACAGTTTTGCTTCTTTAGTGGTGGGTGAGCTGGTGAGATGATGTAGAGTGTAATTCCCTAAATTAAGTACAAACTGTGATTTAAATTTGAAAAAGATTATGGATCCTGTTAATTACTAATTCTTTTCTACAGGTTTGCCCATTTAGCAGCAGTAAAGCTATTAGAAGGACTACAGAAATACGATATAGATGATGCAAATGAAATTGATGAAAATGATATTAGGTTTTTTATAAGACATGGTGTTGAGGGAAGCACTGATGCCAAAGATGATTTAGGTCTCAGTGAGTCAGATAAAACAGATGCCAGAGGTAAGTGTGCCAACTCTTTCATGATTTTCCCTTAAAAAAAAAATACCGTAGCCAGTTTTTACCACAAATTTGGGGAATTATTCTAAAGATAATTACCATCTACAAAGTACAATACTTTGGTATTTTGGGGAGAAGTAGTACAAAGTTTTGTACTAGGGGTTGTTGAACATGATCTCAGTCCCTCCATGAGGAAAGTGATATTTTCATGCCACATAACCCTAATTTCACTTCTCATGGTGTCTGTCAGATAACCATGGCTCATATGAGTGGATGAGAACAACTGTTTCAATGGCACTCTTTGATAATGAGGAGAAAGAGAAGAAGGATCTGTTTGAATGGAGGCTAACCAAAGCAGAGGCAGGTGTAGTATAGTGAGCAGTGCTTGGGCAGTGGATTCAGACATCAGGGCTTCACCTCTTTCTAGCTGTGTTACTCTGAACCTTGGTTTCCTCACCTGTAAAAATGAGAATATTAACATCACCCTCACAGAGGGCGCTAACGAATGGGATGTGCCTAGCTCACGGCAGAAGCTTAGTAAATGTCAGTTCCCTTCCTCTTTTTTTCTTTTTTAATGATATTCGTTTATTTGGCTGAGTCTTCGTTGCTGTTTGGGCTTTTCTCTGGTTGCAGTGCGTGGGCTTCTCATTGTGGTGGCTTCTCTTGCTGTGGAGCACGGGCTCCTGAGCGTCTGGGCTTCAGTAGTAGCAGCAGTGGGTTCAGTAATTGCGGCTCCCAGGCTCTAGAGCACAGGCTCAGTAGTTGTGCTGCATGGGCTTAGTTGTTCCTCAACATGTGGGATCCTCATGGACCAGGGATTGAACCTGTGTCTCCTGCATTGAGAGGCTGCTTCTTCACCACTGAGCCACCAGGGAAGCCCAGTTCCCTTCTTCCCGATCTCTGGGAAGTATTTTCAGTTATTCTGACAGGAGGAACTAGTTGTACCAAACCTGTAGTCTCTGAGAAAAATTTCTAATTCATGTCTAAATAAAAGAACATTTTTTTAAAGAACTCCCAGAACACTGTTAGATAGAACCTTATTCTCCAGGGATGGTAGAAACCTCTTTCCTGGTGAATGCAGGATCACCTCACAGCAAGGCTCAGAGTCAATGATCTTCTGAATTTCCTGATAGCTTTATTTTAAATAGCTTTATTGAGATGTAATTCACATACCATTCAGTCTACCTATTTAAAGTGTACAGTTTAATTAAGATTTTAGTGAATTCAGATTTGTGCAACCATTATTACAATAAAATTTGTAGTATTTCTATCACCCTCAAAAGAAACCTCGTACCTATTACCCCTACCTTCTTTTCCTTACCCCCAGACCATCCCTCAGATTAGGCATCTGCTGACCTACTCTCTGTAGGTTTGTCTATTCTAGGCATTTCATATGAATGAGATGATACCATCTGTGGTCTTTTGTGACTAGCTTCTGTCACTTACCACGTTTTCAAGCTTCATGTACTTTGTAACATTATTTCATATTTCATATTTATTCTTTTTTACTGCTAAATACACTTTATATATCCATTTATCAGTTGTTGGTCATTTGAGTTGTTTCCATATTTTGGTTATTAAGAAGAATGCTGCTGTGAACATTCGTATACATGTTTTTGTGTGGACGTGTATTTTCATTTCTTTGGATACACCTAGGAGTTGGGATTGCTGCATCATCTGGTAAAAGTATGTCTGGCATTTTGAAGAACTTCAAACTGTTTTCCAAAGTGGCCACACCATTTTACATTCCCACCAACCTTATGTGAGCGTTCCAGTTTCTCCACATCTTACCAGAGCTTGTTGTTGTCTAATTGATTATATTAATAGTTGATTAGAGTGTGTAGTGGTATTTCATTTGGTAGATTTGATTGGCATTTCCCTAATGATTAGTGGGATGTTCAGTATCTTTTCATGTGCCCATTGATCACTTGTATATCTTCTTTGAAGAAATGTCTACTCAAATCCTTTGCCTATGTTTCAACTGAGTTATTTATCTTTTTATTATTGAGTTGTAAGAGAACTTCCAGATTTAAGTCCCATGTCACACACACGATTTGCAGATATTATCCTGTTCCATGAGTTGTCTTTTTTCTTAATGATGTCCTTTGCAGTGCACATGCTTTTCATTTTGATGAAATCCACTTTATCTATTTTTTATTTTGTTTGTGCTTAGATTTCTTTTTGTTGATTGTACTGAGAATTAGCAAGGACTTACTAGAATTGCGGAAAATGAGCCGGGGATTTGTAGAATTTCAGTGTCTTCTGAAATGATTTGAGCAGGAGATATTTGTGAAGTATCATTGTCAGTGAATCACAAAATTTTTAAAAGATGCTTTGGGAAAGACCATGAATGAAACTAGAACAGGTTCCTACTGTGGTGTGTTTGATGTAAACATCCTCTTACACCCTTGTCATACAGTGAGACTGCTGGTGCCTGGCTGTGGTGTTGGCAGCTAGTGAGGGTTTTGTATGTGCTATTTCCTTATCCTTATTTAATTTTATGCCAGAACAAAATCCAAAGGACTAGCCAGTCTCTTCTTGGAACACTAGGTTTTGCAAGACCACCTACAGGGAACTGGTTGGATTTCTTGTCATCCCAGAATTCTTGGAACTGAGTTTCAGTTCAGAGCATTCTTTAGTGAGTTAGGTTTAGGGTCATGGCATCATAGAACCCTGGAACCATTTGATGTTTGGCTCCTGGCTTAACACTCCTGTCACGTCATCCAGCATCCAGTTGCTTTCAGTGAAGACACTCACTGCTGCCAAGGTGGCCCATTTCTACCTTCTGACAGGGTTCTTGTGAGGATTAAAATGTACAAGGCACTTCGCGTAGTGTCCTGCCCATCATAGGCACTCCACAAATGCACGGTAACTCTTAGCACTTTTATTTCAAGTTTCACCTCTGTTAAGATCTCTCTTCCTGGAGCTAATCCTGATCAGTCCTAGCTCTTACAATCCCATAGAACAGCTTTTTCAAAACATAGCCTTCAAATACTAAAGATTAGATAAACAGTCACAATTCTTTCAATCTTATGTAACATTAAAAAAAAAAAATCCCCTTATTTGCTTGCTGGTGGTTACAGTGGATCCCAAACCTGTCTGCACATCTGCATTGTCAGAGGAGCTCCTGAGGAGTATGAAGACCTGAATTTGTAGGACTGACATGGGGCTCAAACATATGCATTTTTAAAAGTGCCCAAGTTGATTCTGATGTGTGCAGTTTGGAACCTGCAACTCTAACCAACTGAGAGATAAATCAGAGGAAGTTATTTGTTAACCTAGTTGTATGGCAGAGTTTCTCAGCTTCTGTACTATTGACATTTTGGGCCAGATCCTTCTTTGTTGAGGGGGTTCTCGTGTGTATTTTAAGATCTTTAGTAGCATCCTGAGCCTCTACATGCCAATAGCCTGTTTCCCTTCATCCTCCAGCAAGTTAAAAGTTTTCCAGATATTGTCGCATACTCCTTCTAGGAGAAAAATCAACCCAGGTTGAGAACTAGTACCAGAAAGGATAGAAAAATGTTAGTTTTAATAGTTGGAGAATAGCTCAAAGCAGCTATCAGCAAACTTCGTTTTCAGTATTATCTTTTGAAGGTACTACAAGTGACTAATGACAAAATTTGGGGATTGTATTAGTTCTGGTTTATCTTAAAGAAATCAAGCATGTTTCAATTTTTCTAACTGTCTGACATAATTAGATTATGCGTGATCGGTAGTCCTAAAACGCTGCTGGCCAGCCTCCCTCCCTCCCTGTTCATGGTATTAATAACAGCAGTAACAATGACCTCCTCCAGCATCAGTATCGCCCAGTCAGGCATTTCACTGTTTGTTCACCCTAATACTCTGCTACTGGTGTTTATCCTTCTGTGTAGACACCACCCTCCCTCCCTCCCCTCCCCCTGACCTTGCAGACACGGCTCTAGAGGAAGAATATGCTTCAGGGCCGGCCTCCTGTGAGCACATGGGCTGTTTCCTTTCTAAACTAGGTTGCTGTTCAACTCTGTCTTGCAGTGAGAGCTTTTAAGAAAATCGTAGAATTGAGACACCTCCTTGAAATTGCTGAGAGCAACTATAAACATTTGGGAGGAATAACAGAAGAAGATATAAAGCAGAAGAAAGAACAGCTCGAGTCTGCAAAGTAATGTCCTCAAAACTCTAGTAATTTGTTTTTACTTACCTTTCTACATGTCACATGAGGGTTTATTGCTGAAGAACTTGTTTTTTCATCCCACCAAAGGGTTTGAGTTTCCAACCTGTTTTCCTCTTAAACTCTCAGATGGAGAAGGTGTTAAGATTTTTTAAAAATTGTGGTAAAATATGCATAACATAGAATATGTCACCTTAACCGTTTTTAAGGTAGAATTCAGTCATGTTATGTACATTGACATTTTCACACAACCGTTCTCCAGAACTTTCTATCTTGCAAAACTAAAACATAAGGAGGAGTTGTTGTTTTTGAGACAGCTCTGCGCGGTTTTCAGCCAACACAGTCTCTAGCCATCCCTGTCATATTGGACTTCCTGTTCACAAGTGTGTGACCCAGTCCTGTGTTCATGGATGGTGGTGCCCCCCAGAATGCTCGCAAGCCTGGAGGCAGTGAGGGCCCCCTCGCCTTTCACTTCCTGCACCCAGGGTCGGCTCTCGGCACATCTAGCCCCTCTCTAGTTGATGAACAGCTGCTGAGACAGAGGGTGTCAAGTGCTTACTCCTCCCACTGCTGCTCTGCTAGTCTGTCTCCTTTACACAGTGCGCAGAGAACACAGTTAGGCAGCAGGGAGACTTCTGGTTTTAGTAAACGTGGGTCTTTAAAGAGTGGAGCACATGGGTTCTTTGCTTCCCCTGCCCTTTCCTTTCATTGGATTCTCTCCCTCCTCCTCATTAGAACCTCCTGTTTCCCTTTCATTCATCCTCTTCTGCATCTAGTCTCAGTAAGAGATCTGGTAATTTATTCAAAGTAACATCTAAGTCTTTGATAAGCTATCTTTCCATGGATATTTGAAAGTTGTGGTAAACCAAAAAAAATTTTATTTTAATAAGAGTGTCTTTGTATTTCATTAGTCACATCATACAAGTAGCTATCCACTGCCTCTGTAAAGTCTTTGAGCTGTAGAATGTTTTTAGTATTGGCCTCTGCCTAAGAGCCTAGCTGAGATTTCTTAGATCCCTTGTAGTCTAGAAAAGTATTTCACAGTGGAGCAGTTATTTCCTAGATAATGAGCTTTAAATTTTGTTCCTTTACTTCTGAGACAGATTGCTATACTACTTGTACTGTTGATACTTCTGAGCTCTGCTGTATGCTAGGCATGAGGTAAGCCTCTCATATATATTGTTTGATGCAATCTTCATACTTCCATGAGCTATTCTCTCACTATGTGGATTAGGAAACCAAGATTTAACTTACCGGTGAAGAGACTTGCATGAAGTCACAAAGAGAGGACTAAGGGCGAGGGGTGCAGCCAGGATTTGGCCTGAATCTATTGACTCCAAATCTATTAGCCAAGGTCATCACAATTTTAATAGTCTTCTTGTTATTGTTCAGTCACTAAGTTGTGCCTGACTCTTTGTGACCCCATGGACTGCAGCACACCAGGCTCCTCTGTCCTCGGTTAACTCCAAGAGTTTGCTCAGATTCATGTCCATTGAGTTGGTGATACTGTCTAACCATCTCATCCTCTGTTGCCTCCTTATCCTTTTGCCTTCAACCTTTCCCAGCTTCAGGGCCTTTTTCAATGAGTTGGCTCTTTGCATCAGGTGGCCAAAGTATTGAAGCTTCAGCATCAGTCCTACCAATGAATAGTCAGGGTTGGTTTCCTTTAGGATTAACTAGTTTGATCTTCTTGCAGTCCAGGGGATTCTTGAGAGTCTTCTCCAGCACCACAATTTGAAAGCATCAATTCTTTGGTGCTCAGCTTTCTTTATGCTCCAACTCTCACATCCATACATGACTACCGGAGAAACCATAGCTTTGATTATATGGACCTTTGTCGGCAAAGTGATCTCTGCTTTTTAATACACTGCCTAGGTTTGTCATAATTTTCCTTCTAAGGAGCAAGCACCTTTTAATTTCATGGCTGCAGTCACCATCCACAGTGATTTTCAAGCCCCGCCAAAGAAAATCTGTCACTGCTTCTACTTTTCTCCCCTTCTATTTGCCATGAAGTGATGGGACCAGATGCCATGATCTTCCTTTTTTTAAAGTTGATTTTTTAAATTAGTTTAATTGGAGAATAATTACAATATCATGATGGTTTTCCCCATACAGTGGGACTGTCCATGTGGCACTAGGGTAAAGAACCTGCCTGTCAATGAATGAGATGTAAAAGACACAGGTTCGATCCCTTGGTCCAGAAGATCCCCTGGGGAGGGCATGGCAACCCACTCCAGTATTCTTGCCTGAAGAATCCCATGGACAGAGGAGTCTGGAAGGCTACAGTCCATAGGGTTGCATAGAGTTGGACACGACTGTGCGAGAATAATTGGAGAATAATTACTTTACAACATTGTGATGGTTTTTCCCATACGTTGAGATGAATCAGCCATGGGTCCATGGGTCCCCCCATCCTGAACCACCCCCCCCACCTTCCTCCCCACCCCATCCCTATGGTTTGTCCCAGAGCACCAGCTTTGAGTGCCCTACTTCATGCATCGAACTTGCAGTGGTCTCTGTTTCACATATGGTAATATACATGTTTCAGGGCTATTTTCTCCAATCACCGCACCCTTGCCTTCTCCCACAGTCCAAAAGTCTGTTCTTTGCATCTATGTCTCTTCTGCTGCCTTGCATATAGGATTGTTGTTACCATCTTTCTAAATTCCACAAATGTGTTAATATATAGTATTGGTGTTTCTCTTTCTGACTTACTTCACTCTGTATAATAGGTTCCAGTTTCATCCACCTCATTGGAACTGACTCAAATGTGTTCCTTTTTATAGCAGAGTAATATTCCATTGTGTATATGTACCACAACTTCCTTATCCTGCTGATGGACATCCATGTCCTAGCTATTGTAAACAGTGCTGCAAGGAACATTGGGGTACACGTGTCTCTTTCAGTTCTGGTTTCCTTGGTGTGAATGCCCAGCAGTGGGATTGCTGGGTTGTATGGCAGTTCTGTTTCCAGTTTTTTAAGGAATCTCCACGCTGTTCTCCATAGTGGCTGTACTAGTTTGCATTCCCACCGATAGTATAAGAGAGTTCCCTTTTCTCCACACCGTCTCCAGCATTTATTGTTTGTAGACTTCTTGATAACAGCCATTCTGACTGGCGTGAGATGATATCTCATTGTAGTTTTGATTTGCATTTCTCTAGTAATGAGTGATGTTGACCATCTTTTCATGTGTTTATTAGCCATCTGTATGTCTTCTTTGGAGAAATGTTTGTTTAGGTCTTTTTGCCACTTTTTCATTGGGTTGTTTGTTTTTCTGGTTTTGAGCTGATGAGCTGCTTGTATATTTTGGAGATTAATTCTTTGTCAGTTGCTTCATTTGCTGTTATTTTCTTCCATTTTGAAGGCTGTGTTTTCCCCTTGCTTATAGTTTCCTTCATTGCTCATAAGCTTTTAAGTTTAATTAGGTCCCACTTGTTTATTTTTGTTTTATTTCCATTACTCTGGGAGGTGGGTCATAGAGGATCTTGCTGTGATTTATGTCATCGAGTGTTCTGCCTGTTTTCCTCTAAGAGTTTTATAGTTTCTGGTCTTACATTTGGATCTTTAATCCATTTTGAGTTTATTTTCGTGCATGGTGTTAGAAAGTGTTCTAATTTCATTCTTTTATATGTGGTTGACCAGTTTTCCCAGCACCATTTGTTAAAGAGATTGTTTTTTTTCCATTGTATATTTTTGCATCCTTTGTCAAAGATAAGGTGTCCACAGGTGCTTGGGTTTCCCTCTGGGCTTTCTATTTTGTTCCATTGATCTCTATTTCTGTCTTGTGCCAGTACCATACTGTCTTGATGACTGTACCTTTGTAGTGTCATCTGAAGTCAGGAAGGGTGATTCCTCTTGTTCCATTCTTCTTTCTCAAGATTGCTTTGGTTATTCAAGGTTTTTTGTGTTTCCATACAAACTGTGAAATTATATGTTCTAGTTCTGTGAAAAATACTGTTGGTAGCTTGATAGGGATTGCATTGAATCTATAGATTGTTTTGGGTAGTATACTTATTTTCACTATATTGATTCTTCCAATCCACAAACATGGTATATTTCTCCATCTATTTGTGTCATCTTTGATTTCTTTCATCAATGTTTTATAGTTTTCTATATATTGGTCTTTTGTTTCTTTAGGTAAATTTATTCGTATTTTATTCTTTTTGTTGCAATGGTGAATGGGATTGTTTCCGTAATTTCTCTATTTTTTCATTGATAGTGTATAGGATTGCAAGGGATTTCTGTGTATTAATTTTATATCCTGCAGCTTTACTGTATTCATTGATTAGCTCTAGTAGTTTTCTGGTGGCATCTTTAGGGTTTTCTATGTAGAGGATCATGTCATCTGCAAACACTGCAAGTTTTACTTCTTCTTTTCCAGTCTGGATTCCTTTTATTTCTTTTTCTTATCTGATTGCTGTGGCTAGGACTTCCAAAACTATGTTGAATAGTAGTGGTGAGAGTGGGCAACCGTGTCTTGTTCCTGATTTTAGAGGAAATGTTTTCAGTTTTTCACCATTGAGGATACTGTTTGCTGGGGTTTATCATATATGGCTTTTCTTATGTTGAGGTATATTCCTTCTGTGTCTGCTTTCTGGAGAATTTTTATCATAAATGGGTGTTGAGTTTTGTCAAAGGCTTTCTCTGCATTTATTGAGATAATCATATGGCTTTTATTTTTCAATTTGTTAATGTGGTATATTACATTGATTGTGGATGTTGAAGAATCCTTGCATCCCTGGGATAAAGCTCACTTGATCATGATGTATGATCTTTTTAATATGTTGTTGGTTTCTATTTTCTAGAATTTTGTTGAAGATTTTTGCATCTATGTTCATCAGTGATATTGGCCTGTAGTTTTCTTTTTTTGTGGTATCTTTGTCTGGCTTTGGTATTAGGGTGATGGTGGCCTCATAGAAACGAGTTTGGGAGTTTGCTTTCCTCTGCAATTTCCTGGAAGAGTTTGAGTAGGATAGGTGTTAGCTCTTCTCTAAATTTTTTGTAGAATTCACCTGTGAAGCCATCTGGTCCTGGGGTTTGTTTGTTGGAAGATTTTTGATTACAGTTTCGATTTCTGTGCTTGTGATTGATCTGTTCAGATTTTCTATTTCTTCCTGGTTCAGTTTTGGAAGGTGATACTTTTCTAAGAATTTGTCCATTTCTTCCATAATGTTGAGTTTTAAACCAGCTTTTTCACATTCCCCTTTCACCCTCATCAAGAGAGTCTTTAGTTCTTCTTCATTTTCTGCCATTAGAGTGGTATCATCTGCATATCTGAGGTTGTTGATATTTCTCCTAGTGATCTTGATTCCAGCTTGTGCTTCATCCAGGCCAGATGATGTATTCTGCATATAAATTAAGTAAGTGAAGTCGCTCAGTCGTGTCTGACTCTTTGTGACCCCAAGGACTGTAGCTCACCAGGCTCCTCCATCCATGGAATTTTCTAGGCAAGAGTACTGGAGTGGGTTGCCATTTGCTTCTCCAGGGATCTTCCCGACCCAGGGATTGAACTTGGGTCTCCTGCATTGCAGGCAGATGCTTTACCATCTGAGCCACCAGGGAATAGGGTGACAATATACAGCTTTGATGTCCTCCTTTCCCAGTTTTGAACCAGTCAGTTGTTCCATGTCTGATTCTAACTGTTGCTTCTTGACCCACATACAGGTTTCTCAGGAGACAGATAAGGTGGTCTGATACTCCCATCTCTTTAAGAATTTTCCACAGCTTGTTGTGATCCACACAGTCAAAGGTATTAGTCAATGAAGCAGAAGTAGATGTTTTTCTGGAATTCCCTTGCCTTTTCCATGATCCATCCACTTCTTTGTTCCCCACTTTGTGTTGAGTACATCCTAAGACATTTATTTTTTGGATACAAACTCCTGATACTAGATGTAAATGTAAAGAAAACCTGGCTAAGAATTGGTTGAGGGATGTCCTTTTGATTTTGTTATTAGTTAGATGAAACGAATCAATCATGGGGCTGATTTTCATTTCCTGTTTTCTGAATTCTAGGTTTCCATAGTTACGTTGTTCTTCCTATCCCCAGCCTCAACCCCACTCACTTCCATACTAGAGCTACTATTGTTTATTCTTAGATTGCCCTCTTTGAGACCTGACATACAAGTCAGCATGCCTTGGGAGTTCTGGTCCCCTCATCATCCCAATAAGGCAGAAAATAACTCTGGTTCAAATCCTAGCATCATTTGTCTGGGTTTATTTTCGTTTATTTTCACATTATCCTGATATGTCTCCCAACTCCTTGTCCCTGCTCCTTCCTCTCCCACCCTCATACCCTGTGGTCTGTTAATCATGTTAAAACCCAAGCAGATAAATTTCACCTATTGTTCACTGAAAAGAAGCGAGGCCCACAAATGTATATAATGTACAACTTCATTTATGAGCAGAGACAAAACTAATCTAACATGATCAGTGTTCAGAAGTTTGGGTGCTTGTGCAAAGCAAGGATTGCCTGGGGAGAATGTGAGGAACTTTCTGAGATGACAGAAGTGTTTTGTATCTTGGTAGTCATGGTGAATGCAAAGGTGTACACATTAGTGGAAACTCATTGAAGGGAATTCCCTGGTGGTCCAGTGTTTAAAGAGTCTGTGCTTCCACTGCAGGGGGCACATGCTGCATGGCCTGGCCACGAAAAAAGAAAAGAAACAAAACTCATTGAATTGTTTACTTGATATTTGTGTAATCACACAAAGTGGATTTTACATCATTAGAAAGCTGAACAAAGCAAAAGAAATCTGTTATTATAGTCCTGCTCTCTCTGTTGAGACCCTCCAATGGCTTCCCATTTCACTGAGTGAAGCCTGGTCCTCCCTGTGACCTGTACAACCCTGCTTGTTCTGGCTTCTTTTACCTCTCAGACTCTACTCCAGTCACACTGGCTTCCAGTTTTCTTCTAGTTCCCAGGCATTTCTCTGCCTCAGGACCTTTGCACTTGCTGTTCTGTCTGGGATGCTCTTTCCCTGGATGTCCACTTAATTATTTCTCTTTCCTTTGGAATTTTGCTCACAAGCCCCCTTCTCAGTAAGGTGTTCCCTGGTCACTGTGTACGAAATATTAACCCCTTCCTCTACAACATCTTCTAGACTGTCTTGCTCTATTTTTTCCCTCCCTAGTACTTATTACCTTCCAACATACTTATATTTGAGTACATATATTTTCTTATTTTCTTTACTGTCTTTCTCCCCTGCCTAAGAAAGCCCCATGAGGGCAGAAACGGCCTACTTTGTTCACTACTTTATTCCCAGGATCTAGATCAGTGCGAGCTCACAGTAGACTTTTAATACATATTTGTTGAATAAATGATTTGTTTGCCTTAAATATAATGTATGGATACTTTTCACTATTACCAGAAATAATTGCTAGTTGATATTGGTTATTGATTGAAAACAAAATTTTTTGACAGGACTATCAAAGAGCTGCAGGGCCAGCTGGAGTATGAACGATTACGCAGAGAGAAGTTAGAATGTCAGCTGGATGAGTATCGAGTGGAGGTGGATCAACTCAAGGAGATGCTGGAAAAAACTCAGGTCCCCAACTTTGTGGCTGTGGTTGGTATCCTTCTTAACACGTTTATGTTTCTCAAGAGATAGTATATAAGAGTAGCTAAGAGTACAAGCTTTGGATGGCGCTATTTCGGTTTGAATTCCAGCTACAACCATTTTTGGTTTGGACAAGTCATTTAACCTTTCTGTACCTTAGGTATAAATTGGAGATAATTTATAATTTCTAGAGTGTTCTAGGAATGAAAGGAATATATATGTGTGTGTGTATACATATATAAGAGATTAATTGAGAGTAATTATTAATTTGTACAAAATAAAAAGAAGCCAGGAAGTTTTTATTATAAATCATATTTGAGGTGGTATAGATCTGGAACAAAATTAACTCATGAGGACTTTAATAATCACTTTAAAAATACTAAAATAATATATGTCCTTGTTGTTAAATGTTAAAAGCAGGGCAGATGCTCCTTCCCATTCTGAGTTCCATTCTCCAGAAGAAGCTGCTGTGGTTTGGTCTCATATTAGACAACATTCTGTTCACCTGCAAATACATGTGTATATTTCTATATGCAAATTCAAACATTTTTCTCTGGGTTTTGGTATCTCATCTGTGCTTAATTTTCCAGAGGATATAATTAACCATCATAATTAACCCATTCTCTTCTTTTGCCGTGATCATCTGATCTCATGTTTAGCCCCTGGGGCACTTTAGTATGGAGAAGCTGGCTGGGGCAGTCCTGCAGTGTTGTCTTCTGGACACACACCTTTAATAAACTCCCACACTCCAGATCCGCCTCCTGTCCGCCTTATGGTGGGAAATCTACCGGCTCTGGTCTCCTCAGAGCAGGGATGTACTGTTCTTTACTAGCTGCCTGTATCTTTTGCTGCACACCTTTTGAGTCAATCCAAATTGATGGTCTGCATAGGACATTTTTGGGGCTTTAGCTGTTTCTGATTACTCTTTTCTCGCCCAGAAACGTGTGTTCCCAGGGTAAGTTTGACATCACGCCCTAGAGCACCTCCTCCCTAAGACCTGCTCTCTACCAGCAATGTGTAGCTCTCAGGAGTGCTGACTTGTGGTCCTGTGCTCTGGGCCCTTTGGCTTTTGTGGTCCTGTAGGTTCCACCAGTTTTTGTAAATGAGCAAATGTCACTGACCTCTCATGGAAGCTGCTTATTTTCTGTTCTGCAAAAGTTTCTGGGTCTCAATTTCCTCATCTGTAAAATGGGGATAACACCTACCCCATGGGGTATTGATGTTAGATGAAATACTGTGTGAAAATCCTGAGGTATCTTCTGTCTCCAGTATTCATAGTATTACATTCTCCCCTCCTCATATCCTTTCCTTTTTCCTTTCTTTCTTTCCATTTTCTACATTTGAGTTATGTAAACAGTGGATAAATGTGTAGAGCCCTATGCATCTGAGAGTAGAAGGAATTAGTTTATTTTGGAGTCTAAACACATGAAGTATAAATAAAATGAACTTTGGATTCTGTACTTACTTTTATAGAGGCTTCAAGAAGCTCTCACTAATCTTTCTCCTGCCACCTACTGATAAAGAGACCCATGATTGGGTCTCCATCTTAAGATTTAGTAAAATCATCTATAAAAGAATCTGCAATAGTATAATTTTAGCTAGAAAAAAATGTCTTAGGCTAGTTTGATGTAATGCACTTAAATCATTTCTTTATAATAACTGGTTTTGATAATAACTTTCTGTAGTGTTTTGTCGTATGCTGTCTCAGCTTATATTAACCCACTTCACAAGCTTGTTGTTTTCTATTCTCTTACATGTAGCCTACCTCTTCCTGAACTTGCCCAACACTTTCCCACCCCCAAGCCTTTGTTCATTTTGTTTTCATTTGTAAAGTTCATCACACTGCACACTCTTTGGGGTGCTCTTTGGTATGTGGCTTCCCTGGTGGCTCAGATGGTAAAGAATCTGCCTGCAATGCAGGAGACCTGGATTCGATCCCTGGGTCGGGAAGATCCCCTGGAGAAGGGCATGGCAACCCACTCGTGTGTTGCCTGGAAAATTCTTTGGACAAAGGAACCTGGCAGGCTACAGTCCATGGGGTTGCAAACGGTTGGACATGATTGAGCAACTAACACTTTTAATATGTGTATTGTACTTAAATAAAAATGTTTACTTAAAAAACTTAAACTAGATGGGAACTCTAATAGCTTCGGTAGAGATTGAGGCAGATTGCTGCCACAGATTGAGGCAGCACTGAACTCATGCTTCCGTCTAAAGCCAGTGTCATTTGGGAGGTCGTTGGTGTAAAGCTTTGGGCCATGCTTTCTAATCTAGAATGGCCACTGTGGAACTGGTAACATTCCATGATTACTTCTGGGTTTAACTTTCTCTCGTTTTCTGCCTACAAGGCTGTGGAACATGGTTGGACTTTGATATGTCCTCTGCTGGGCTTTTCTGTCCTGACATCCTAGCCTGTGAGCCTGTTAATGATCCTTGGAACAATCTGAGAGTTCAAGTGAGTTTATCCATGCTGAGCTATTACTGTAAGGAAGTTCTAGAAGTTTGTGATCTGTCTTTGTATTGGTTATACAGTTTTGACACTGTATTAAGACTTTTCTCATAATCAGGAAGGTGGGATTTATTTCGTTTTAGTTGTGTATGCTTCCCAGAACTTCTTAGGTTGCATGAACTTTTAAAAACAAGCATCCCATGTACCTTTGCCACCAGTTTCATGTGCAGTGCTGTTGGTCTCTTTAACAAACCTGTATATTCTTTCAGATGGAAACTGGTTAATATTTAGAATACATTTTCATAGAGGGGTTGTTGGCTAATGTACACTTAGAATTGCTTTTGGTGCCTAAGCATCATGATTTATACATCTCTCAGTATTGCAGTTCTTTTTTCCCAAGTTTGGGAGAAAACACATATTAGGGAGAAAAATGTTTCTGGCTATAATTTATGATGAGGAAATGAGTAATCTTGGTGAAGAATGTTCCCCAAATGCAAAAACATTTGGAATTTGGAACTTCCTGTGAACACTTACTGGAGGCCTGTTGGGTGCCAAGCACCTATTTTCTTTTGAACTAGTTTATGGTAAGGCTTGGTTTGATAGAACAAGTTACCTATTTGATGTTAGTTGAGGCTTTGGTATTTAATCACTTTCTAGAGTATTTGGGATTGTTACAAACCTCCTTTACGAGTTAGCATATATGAAAAATGAAGGAAAATAAATGTTAACTGTTAGCAAAAGTCTGGTAATGCTATTAAGCACTAGAAAATTGGCTGTCTCTGACAAGTAGCTTCCTATCTTTCCCTGCATTGTTTTCTTTCTCTGATTCTTAGTTGGGTGAGGTTAAACTCCTGCCCTACCTTAGTGTTTTTCTTTCATGTACATCTTTGCATTCATCCCCTGATGATCTTGAGGTCCTCCTGAAACCTGGGGGTCAATTGAGCATCTATTTTCCATTTCCTACTCCACCAGACTCCTGAGTGGGAACCAGCTCTCATGCCTATTTGTATACCTATAGCATAGTATATACAGTACATAGTACAGTTGTAGGAACCAAATGAGCAAACTTTTTGCTGGAAGACAATTGAAGAATGGTTATAACATGATCTTAGGTGTCAGACAAAATTTGGATTAAAATCCTGCCATTGACTTAGTGTTGTGACCTTGGGGAAAGTTGTTTAACGTCTCGGACTTCTGTCTCTGTATCTCTAAAATGTTGGTAATACAACCTGCTTCACCTTGTTGTATGTGTAAAGTATGAAGTACAGTGGCACCATCTGCTAAACCCCAGTGAAAGGCTTGTTGATCTTGGTCTTCAGACTGGTTGGTTGGCAAGCTTTTTCAAGAGAAGGGGTCGTATTACTCTATGCTCACCAGTGCGTGGCCACTATAAGGGATGGCTAGCAGCCAACAAAGGTTCGTCCAGTCAAGGCTATGGTTTTTCCTGTGGTCATGTATGGATGTGAGAGTTGGACTGTGAAGAAGGCTGAGCGCTGAAAAATTGATGCTTTTGAACTGTGGTGTTGGAGAAGACTCTTGAGAGTCCCTTGGACTACAAGGAGATCCAACCAGTCCATTCTGAAGGAGATCAGCTCTGGGATTTCTTTGGAAGGAATGATGCTAAAGCTGAAACTCCAGTACTTTGGCCACCTCATGCGAAGAGTTGACTCACTGGAAAAGACTCTGATGCTGGGAGGGATTAGGGGCAGGAGGAGAAGGGGACGACAGAGGATGAGATGGCTGGATGGCATCACTGACTCGATGGACGTGAGTCTGGGTGAACTCCGGGAGTTGGTGATGGACAGGGAGGCCTGGCGTGCTGCGATTCATGGGGTTGCAAAGAGTCGGACACGACTGAGCGACTAATCTGATCTGATCTGAGCAGGTTCTCCATCTATTCCTCGCTCAAGTTTGCAGCTGAGGGAAGGGACAGATGTGTGATTTTGTTTTCCCAGGTGGTGTTGCAATAACAGCAGTTTCCTTCTGTGTTCACGCACTCCTGTGTGTTAAGCTGACTGACCTCATTAGCAAAGGTGTAGGTGGGAACACCTTGGGGAGTGCCGCCTCTAGTCACGGGCTCTCCTGATAAGACATGCGCCTTGTGATGTTCCTGAAACTCCTGCTGCATTCAGATCTGTCCTGCTCAACTGAACAGAGCATTTTTGACTAGAAGAATTATTCAAAGATGACTGACATATATGAGTATCCAGTGTTTCTAGTTTTCTCTTCCTCCTGCCCAGAGCTTTTATGAAGTGAGTCTTCTGTGCTAGATACTGAGAATACCATGATGGAATGAGAAATACTCGGAAACAGTACGCGACAGGGCAAAGCAGGATACGAGACAAGAGCAGTTAGGGGATGTTGTGTGAACAGAGGATGTGCAGGACCTGGAATGTGACTCCTAGCAGAATGGGGCTTGCTAAGAATCCAGAGGGTGGCATATTAACACTTTGTGTTATTTCCTTTAGTAACATTCTGTGAAATGTTGGTCTAAGAAGCAGGAATGACAAGGTGTTCTGTACTGGGGGTGTGAGGGGAAGGCAGGGCTGGCTGATTTCTCCAGGTGCCTCCCAGGCTGATGAGTCAGCACATTATGATGCTCTGGTGCTTCAGATGTAAGAACTTACTTACACAAAATTCTAAAAGAGATGTAAACTAGAGTTGAAAATTATTAGCATGTTGAAACAGATAATGTAGAAAGATGAAAATGTATCTAGCATAGAAATCCTAAGACATCTAATTTGGCCATCTTTTCCTTTGTAGGAAGATGACATTTCCTGTGAGTTAAGCAAAGAGAAGAGGCGAGTGAAGAAGAAGGTGTCTTCTGGGGGAGTTTTTGTGAAAAGGTACTAATCAGTGAGATAGCTTTAAATAAACTTGCTTGATTTTTTCTATTTTTAAATATATATAAATGTAAATCTATATAAATTCATCTCAGAATTACTCTGATGTGCAGTTATTCCAATTCTGAAGGCAGAAATATGTTACACAGTGTCAAAGGGATTAAAATTACATGGACTCAGTTGTATTTCCCCTCCCAATATACTTTTTATATATTTATGTAGGCAAGTCAAAACTCTGTATTTGTGAATTATTAATTTTGCAAGTATTTACATAAACTTTATAATGCAGTTAGTAAAAAAAGGTTTAGTTATAGATATTAAAGATTATTAAAAGTTCTGTTATGGCTTCATAATAAATTATATTTCTTCTACTTTCTAGAGTACTATTTTACCAGTGTAGGCATAGCTTTTTTCCCCCAACTTTTCAAATGACTTTTTAAAAATAATTTATTTTATTGAGATATAGTTGATACACAATGTTAATTTCTTCTGTACAACAAAGTGGTCCGGTTACATAAATATACACACATTCTTTTTCATATTCTTTCCCATTATGGTTTATTATAGGCTACTGAATAGTTTCCTATGGTACACAGTAGTACATTGTCGTCTACCCCTTCTGTCAATATATAGAATAGTTTGCATCTGCGAGGCCCAAACTCCCACTCCATCCCCCTCCCCTCCCACCTGTGCTTGCCTTGGCAACACAAGTTTATTCTATTGGTGAGTCTGTGTCTGCTTCATAGTTAAGTTCATTGGTGTCATACTTTTAGATTCCACATATAAGTGATATGTCTCTAACATGCTTCGTTTAGTATGATGATTTCTAGGTTCATCCATGTTGCTGCAAATGGCACTATTTCATTCTTTTTTATAGCTGAGTAGTGTAGCCGTTCATTTGCTGATAGACACTTGTTTCCACATCTTGGTTATTGTGAACAGTACTGCTGTGAACAGAGAGGTGTATGTACCTTTTTGAATTATAGTTTTGTCTGCCTGTATGGAATGAGGTTTGTGACACTGTACAGGAGACAGGGATCAAGACCATTCCCATAGAAAAGAAATGCAAAAAAGCAAAATGGCTGTCTGGGGAGGCCTTACAAATAGCTGTGAAAAGAAGAGAAGCAAAAAGCAAAGGAGAAAAGGAAAGATATAAGCATCTGAATGCAGAGTTCCAAAGAATAGCAAGAAGAGATAAGAAAGCCTTCTTCAGCGATCAATGCAAAGAAATAGAGGAAAACAACAGAATGGGAAAGACTAGGGGTCTTTTCAAGAAAATCAGAGATACCAAAGGAACATTTCATGCAAAGATGAGCTCGATAAAGGACAGAAATGGTATGGACCTAACAGAAGCAGAAGATATTAAGAAGAGATGGCAAGAATACACAGAAGAACTGTACAAAAAAGATCTTCACGACCCAGATAATCACGATGGTGTGATCACTGACCTAGAGCCAGACATCCTGGAATGTGAAGTCAAGTGGGCCTTAGAAAGCATCACTACGAATAAAGCTAGTGGAGGTGATAGAATTCCAGTTGAGCTATTCCAAATCCTGAAAGATGATGCTGTGAAAGTGCTGCACTCAATATGCCAGCAAATTTGGAAAGCTCAGCAGTGGCCACAGGACTGGAAAAGGTCAGTTTTCATTCCAATCCCAAAGAAAAGCAATGCCAAAGAATGCTCAAACTACCGCACAATTGTACTCATCTCACACGCTAGTAAAGTAATGCTCAAAATTCTCCAAGCCAGGCTTCAGCAATATGTGAACCGTGAACTTCCTGATATTCAAGCTGGTTTTAGAAAAGGCAGAGGAACCAGAGATCAAATTGCCAACATCCGCTGGATCATGGAAAAAGCAAGAGAGTTCCAGAAAAACATCTATTTCTGCTTTATTGACTATGTCAAAGCCTTTGACTGTGTGGATCACAATAAACTGTGGGAAATTCTGAAAGAGATGGGAATACCAGACCACCTGATCTGCCTCTTGAGAAATTTGTATGCAGGTCAGGAAGCAACAGTTAGAACAGGAAATGGAACAACAGACTGGTTCCAAATAGGAAAAGGAGTTCGTCAAGGCTGTATATTGTCACCCTGTTTATTTAACTTCTATGCAGAGTACATCATGAGAAATGCTGGACTGGAAGAAGCACAAGCTGGAATCAAGATTGCCGGGAGAAATATCAATCACCTCAGATATGCAGATGACACCACCTTTATGGCAGAAAGTGAAGAGGAACTAAAAAGCCTCTTGATGAAAGTGAAAGTGGAGAGAGAAAAAGTTGGCTTAAAGCTCAACATTCAGAAAACGAAGATCATGGGATCCGGTCCCATCACTTCATGGGAAATAGATGGGGAAACAGTGCAAACAGTGTCAGACTTTATTTTTCTGGGCTCCAAAATCACTGCAGATGGTGACTGCAGCCATGAAATTAAAAGACGCTTACTCCTTGGAAGGAAAGTTATGACCAACCTAGATAGCATATTCAAAAGCAGAGACATTACTTTGCCAACAAAGGTTTGTCTAGTCAAGGCTATGGTTTTTCCTGTGGTGATGTATGGATGTGAGAGTTGGACTGTGAAGAAGGCTGAGCACCGAAGAATGGATGCTTTTGAACTGTGGTGTTGGAGAAGACTCTTGAGAGTCCCTTGGACTGCAAGGAGATCCAACCAGTCCATTCTGAAGGAGATCAGCCCTGGGATTTCTTCGGAAGGAATGATGCTAAA
The DNA here is from genome assembly GCF_027580195.1 of Bos mutus. Classification (NCBI taxonomy): domain Eukaryota; kingdom Metazoa; phylum Chordata; class Mammalia; order Artiodactyla; family Bovidae; genus Bos; species Bos mutus. The sequence goes on along the minus strand of NC_091645.1, from coordinate 11,622,275 downwards.
GCTGAAACTCCAGTACTTTGGCCACCTCATGCGAAGAGTTGACTCATTGGAAAAGACTCTGATGCTGGGAGGGATTGGGGGCAGGAGAAGGGGACGACAGAGGATGAGATGGCTGGATGGCGTCACTGACTCGATGCACGTGAGTCTGAGTGAACTCCGGGAGTTGGTGATGGACAGGGAGGCCTGGCGTGCTGCGATTCATGGGTCGCAAAGAGTCAGACACGACTGAGCGACTGATCTGATCTGATCTGCCTGTATGCCCAGGAGTGGGGTTGCTGATCATATGGCAACTCTAGTTTTTTGAGGAACCTCCATACTGTTTTCCATAGTGGCTGCACCAATTTACATTCCCACCAAGAGTGTAGGACAGTTCCCTTTTCTCCAGATTCTATCCAGCACTTATTTGTAAATTTTAGAAACATGTATTTACTTTTGGCTGCTCTGGGCCTTCTTCTATGTGTGTGGGGGTTTGTCTAGTTGCAGTGAGCAGGGGCTACCCGTTGTCGTGGCACACAGGCTTCCTGTTGTGGAGCATGGGCTCTAGGGTGCTCGGGCTTCAGTAGTTGTGCCTCACGGGCTTAGCTGCCCTGCAACTTGCAGGATCTTCCCAGGTGGGGGATTGAACCCATGTCTCTTGAATTGACAGGCAGATTCTTAATCACTGGACAACCAGGGAAGTCCTATAGATTTTCTCAATGATTGTCACTCTGACCAGTGAGTGGTGGTACTTCATAGTAGTTTTGATTTTAATTCCTGTAATAATTAGTGACATTGAGCATCTTTCATGTGCTTGCTTTAGTCATATGTATGTCAAATGACTTGACTGTTAAAGAACATCTGAACTTGGGAGAAAAAGACTAGTGTTATTTATTTGTTTTTTAAATGTTTGCTTATTGGACTGTGCCGGGTCTTAGTTGTAGCACGTGGGATCTAGTTCCCTGACCAGGGGTTGAACCTGGGCCTTCTGCATTGGGAGCTCAGAGTCTTAGCCACTGGACCACCAGAGAAGTTACAAGACTAGTAAGTTTTAGAAAAGAACAACTTTATAATAACAACCAAATATCTCCAGGGAAGTTTACATAAAATGAAAATCAGCTCTTGTAAAAAGAAAAAATATATAATATGTATTTGCTAAAAATACACATCTAAATAATCTGCTTTAGAATTCAGCCGTTGTTCTGTCTTGCAAGCTTTATAAGAAAGGACTAATAGACAAGGTTGATTGGACAGGATGATAATCATATCCAATGATAATCAAGCCCAAAGCCCTTGCTTCACCGGCAGCAGCCTTCTCATCACACCCCAGACTGTCCAGCCTCTAGGGCCTGGCAGATACTTTACATGGTGCTGAAGGCCATTTTGGCCCAGTATCACCAGGACTTGAATGCCCTGACATGAGTGCATCTGGTTGCTAAGACTTGTTTAGGCTTGTCAAGGGCTATAAGCAAGTGTTAAAAAGTGGCTTACCTATCCTTTCTATAACTCTTTTAGTCATTATCATGCAGTAGGCTTTCAATCTGTAGTAAAAACGGTTGTCAACATTTATTGGGCACTTTGTGTGTGATCTGTGTAAGTTCTTCACATTACTGCTTAATTCCCACCACAGCTTATATGACGGAGGTGTAGTACTTGATACATGGAGGTTAAGGAATTCGTCCAGAGTCACACAGCAACGTGGAGCTAGGATTCTAACCTTAGGAGGGAAATTTCAGAGTCTGCATTCTTCTTTATCACAACTGGAATTCCCAAGTCCAACATTTCCCTCCCCTTCGGGGACTTCACACAGCCTTACTTTTTCCTTCAAGCCTGATAACTGTAAGGGAATCGCGCCCTGGAGTAGCTTCTTCTATTCACTCAGTTTTCTCACACTTTGTTGTACTTGTTCCAGTTTTCTCAGGGCCATATCTCCGTCTGTACCAGTGAGGCAGGAAATACCAGGAGAGCGTTTTAACAGAGGCACGTACCCTTGTGGCAGAGGTTCCCTGGTTGTCCCCCAATTTCTCTTCTTTTCCCAAATTATTAGGATTTATCTGGGCTTGTGGCTACTCAGGCTAAGGGCTGACTTCTCAGTTTTCTTTGCAGCCAAGATGCCAAGTTGTGGCCGATAAGAGCGTGAGCAGAAATGCCATGTATAACCTTGTGGTCATGTCCCTGAAGGGAAACGGTTTGCCCACATCTTGCCCCTTTCTTCTTCTGCAATGCGGTACGGCAGTGAGTCACTGGACACTGCCAGGAGTGAACCTGGACACATGGAAAGAAGAGCCTGGATAGAGCCGCTAAGTACTAGAGAAATGCAAATCAAAACTAGAGTGAGTTATCAAAGAACTCAACTTGGGGATTATTCTTGTGATTAAGAGTATAAAATCTGGAGTTAAAGTCTGTGTGACTTACCCAGTGTGTGACCTTGGCAGCTTCACTGGTTCCGTGACCTTAATTTCACTTAGCTTGTTTCTTTAGCTGTAAATGGAGGATAACCACCTGCCTAAGAGGACTGCTGTGACGAACAGGTGAGTTGGTATGTATTATTTAGCGTATTCATGTTGTATAGTCAGTGTGGCTGTTTTACAGAATGACAGTCACTATTCTCAGTGTTTGTGCATAGCCGTTTCCACTGCCTCATTTTTTCCTTTATGTTGAGAAAATACTGGGACTCCAGTTCAGAATGGCTTGAAGGACAGGATCATGGAGCTCACTTCCTCCCACAAATACATCAAAAAATGCATCAACACGTGGAACAGTTCTCACAGAATACCTACAAGTGCTTGCAGATCTCATAGAACCAAAGCTCCAATCCCCACATAACTGGGAGGATGAAGGGAAAGGGAGAAGAGGAATTGGGACGGGACCTGCACGCCTGGGCACGTGCTGTGGAAGAATGCCTGTGAGGCAGGAGCCTCCTGCGGGGGCTGGCAGGCTGGCCAGGACAGGTAGGACACCTCAGGGGCTGGAGGGCGGGGTGGAGTTGGCCCACGGAGCTGAAGGGCACAGAGGGACCAACACGGAAGGTCCTGGCCACGTCCCCACACTTCCAGCCCAAGACGCATACCTGCTGGCCTGCGTGGCATCTGGGTTCGAAAACCTGGGCTTCAGCCAAGACCTGAGGAGGGGACTCAGTCTGGCTGCGCAGGGACAGCCCAGCGGGTCTGGAGCAGGGTCCAGGCCACGACTGCTTGTGCGCACGTGCAGGTGGGGCTGCAGGCTGCGCTGACGGCTGGCCGTCCCGCTGCAGTGCTGGGATGCACTCCGGCAGGCTCCTGCTCTGGTGGACTTGTCAATTAGAACCGTGTGCGTGCGTGCGCCTGGGGGCCTCTGGGCCACTCGTGGGCTCCAGAGCTGCAGCTCCAGTGGCTTGCACGCTGGTGGCTTGCTGAGTACCTGTGCTCTGAACTAATCACCAGGGCTTGATCCCACAGGAGCAGAATGGAATGAGCGCTGTGTGTAGAAAGGCTGGTCCCAGACAGGAGTGGGGAGAAGTGGCTGGGCTACCAGGGCCTGCTTCTCCTTTAATCTCACTGAACCACCTGTGGCAGGACAGCTGAGTGGTTCCAGTGTTATGCTATTGGAGCTTCCTTCACATGGAGGGAAGACATAGTCCCTCTTAAAATTTTAGCGTATTTTAAATTGTGCAAATGAATAATTTACCTGTTTAGCTCTGCATGTGGGGACCAGCATGTCCACAGCAGGCATTCTTATTTGAGTGAGTAAATGTACTGTAGAATTTATTACAATATGATCTTTACTTATTTACATACAATTTATAATGTGTTAAGAATTTTCTTAGTCAAGTGAATTCTGAGATATTTTAAATCAGAATACAAAATAATGTGTACAGAAAGTTTTGTTTTACAAACAAGTCAGCTGTTAGATCTTTGAAACAAATTTAGTTGGAAAGTGTCTGATTCTCACTCACTAGACCATATATATGGGCTGGTCTTTTGACTGCTCTACAATTTAGATTCCCTATTTATAACTAAACAAATGATGGAGGTCATTTTGAGTAACTAATGTATCATCAAACTTTAAAGTTTTGCCAAGGCATTATGAAACCTTGAAATAGTTAGCACTTCTTGGCCTTGGCTTCTTGATCTGGCTAAAACTGACGGTCTGAGATGAAATGGTATTTTGTACTTTCTTGAAATATATATCCTATTAATAGACGCCATTATCAAAGAAAATAGACCCAGTAATGGCAAAACAAAAATATAAAATTCCCCATGATTTTCTTGACAGTAGGGATTACGTGCCAGTAGACATGTGCTGGATTTTAAAAAGCTTTGTTTTATGTAGTAAATTTAAGATGGGTTCCCAAGAAGCAAGGATAAACCGGTTTTTGTGAATTAGAAATTAACAACTCTATGGATTTCATACTGAGTGTCATATACTTGAACTAGGGCACATATTGTTTTAAAATTTACTGTTTTAGTTCATTACCAAAAACCTAACTCTAGCCATATAAGTTGCTTTTAAAATCCAAACAACTTTGTTATTGTATATATTTTATATGAATACAGTAACAAGCGTGTGGGCTCGGGAATAGTTTTCAGATTTGCAACAGATACGAAAGAAATCCTGTATGATTTACAGTTCAAGTAAACATACAAAAAAACTAGTTCAGTTTCTATGAGCTATCAAAAGCATAAAGACAAAAGCCCTATCTCCAATCAATCAAGTCTGGAATGGCCTCTTTCAACATAATAAAGACATACATGAAAAACAAAGACAAAATATACCTTTCCGTTCTAAAATATTTCCTTTTAGTCTATGTACTTTAAATAATCGTGTATTCAGTTCCTACTGAATGTTCAGAGTAAATCCATCCAAGCAGTGTTCCAAGAGTCAAAGCACTGGAGTAGGAGCATGCATAGCTACAGCAATTCCACTGTTATTTCCAGAGTCGATAAAATCCCAATGCTATTGCCAGGCAAGTAAACACGGAGGCTGTGAAAAGAAGCAGCTATGTTATAGGTCATGCATTTGAGATTATCCTGCAGAGATTATTCTGTTTATGTCATTTTCAATTTAAGTTGAAAGCAAAAAAAAAAAAAAAAAATCAGGAAATCCAGCCAGTTTTCTACCTTAGCTTAATTTTCTAGGGGATGAAAAACCTAACGATAAAGGATATCCATTAGGGCATGATTAATACCAATTCTTTTAGAAGCTTCCTATATTTTACATAAGGATGACAATAATTTAAAAGTATGGATGGTACATCCATTAGAAGCTATAAACAGTGTTTCATGTCATTATTATTACATTAACAATACTACTTTAAATAATTACAAATTAATTTTAGATATAATTTTTAAGTGAAAAACTTTTCTTGCCGACATTAAAAAATTATTAAGATAGAAGAACAGACATCCATATATCCATAAGACAAATTTAATTGTCTTAAAAGTACATTTAAAGTGATTTCATAATTAAAAATTAATAAAAAATGAATTTTTAATGAAAACCCTTCAAAAACAACTCAGTGAGGTAGAAGAAAAGGCAGAAAAGGCATCAGACTTTTAAAATAGTTCATATACCACCTGTTGTCTGTGTTACATCACTCTAAAGAGAAAACCTTTCTGTTTTCCTCAAGGTGGTGAATCTGGGTGAGGCTTTTGGACTCCCTAGGTTTTTAGTTTGTTTCAACAGCCATGATTTTAGAGACTCTGAGATGAAAAGCAAACTTCAATATTAAAGACATAAGAAACAGCCATTCTTAGTAAAGCTATCCTATTTTTAATGTGTAAATTAATTATATATTATCCCATTTGATCACACTATTAAAACTTGGTTAATGACAAGAGTTCCCTAATTTTAAGAAATGGGATTAGGTCTAAGTCACAGTGGGAAGCTGGACATTTGAGGAGAAAGAGTAACACTTAAAGAATTTCTTGCCTTGTTGTCCCTGGTCAATTACACATTCTCTCATTTGATCCTGCTGCTATTTACCATGTTCCAGGTAGTGTGCTGAAGAATTCCATATATTACCTTATTTAGCCATAATTAAAACCCTATGAAGTTGGTGATGGTATTCCCATCGAATAGATGAGGCAACAAGCTCAGAGCTGTACTGTGAGCAAGCCGTGGAAGCAGGACTCCAGGCTGTGTGTACCTGACTCTAAAGTAGACGCTGTTGCTTAAAAAGAAGAGCAGTGCCCTCAGAACAAGTAGTTGTAAATCCTCAGTGAAAAAAGGAACATAGGAAATCTTCTAACTTTCTAAACAGACTTGCTAATTTCTTTTCCCACTGCCACTAAGTCTGCTAGTCTGCCTCGTGTATGTCCACTACTGAATGAAAAGCTTTCTGGAGACCATCACCGTGCTCAGACTAACCATGACACTGATCTGTAGGTGGATACACCAGAAGAAGCCGAGTGGAACAGAAGCTCTTTCTAATGGGGTGCTTTGAGATCTGTTTTCAAAGTGGGAATGATCACTCCAAACTGGGCTGATCTGGAATTTCCCCTGAGCATTACTACTGAACAGATCTCTGGTTCCAGAGACTTTTGCTATGGTTTTTGAAACTCATTTTAGCCTTAGAATCCATTTCTTCAAATGGATCTTCAGCAGAAGCCCAATATTTGAAAAAGGCAGAAACTAAGTCATTCAAGTTGAGAGGAAGGGGGTGTGGAGGTGACCGTCAGTAGGGGGCTGGGGGCTTCATCTTTACTCCTGCTGTTGCTCCAACATAATGAGTGCCCGCCCAGAAAAATCACTGATGCTATAAAGCAGCTATTTTATTTTGGACAAAAACATAAAATCTTAAATGTGTATATCTTTTTGATCCCAATTTTTAGATGTGCATAAGCAATTAATTTATATAGAAATTCTAGCATGAAGGCACAGGATGTAAATGTGTGTATGTGTATCTATTCACACATGTATATGGCTATTTGGTGCAATATTATTTTTAATAATGAAAACTTCAGAGCAGAATGTCTGTAAATAGATATTTAGGTAAATTATGGTATTTTCATATTATACAATACTATGATTTCTAGTAAAAAGATATATATTCATATGGAAAGATATTCAAGACATTTGGTTAAATTTTTAAAAGTTGTAGCCTGTAGAGTATCATCTAATTACTATTTTTAAAATCTATACTGTTCACATACAGAAGGAAAAACCTAGGAAAGATACATACTACTAATAGTAAATACATATGGGGAGGAGAAGGCTTTCATTTTTACTATATTGCTTTTGAATTATATGACCAATTTAGGATGAAAATATATTACTTTTTATAAAAAAGAAAAATACTATTCGAGGGCATTCTCCCTAACTCCTTGGGGCTCTATAAACCGGTCAGGTCACAAGGTTGTGACTCAGTATGTGACAGACTCATTCTGGGCAGTATCCCTGCTTCCTCAGCTGGATTCAAGAATGGAGGTAATTTGTACCCCTTTGTTGCTGTGGTGTTTAATGCTGCTGCTGCTAAGTTGCTTCAGTCGTGTCCGACTCTGTGCGACCCCACAGACGGCAGCCCACCAAGCTCCCCCACCCCTGGGATTCTCCAGGCAAGAACACTGGAGTGGGTTGCCATTTCCTTCTCCAATGCATGAAAGTGAAAAGTGAAAGTGAAGTCGTTCAGTCGTGTCTGACTCAGCGACCCCATGGACTTCAGCCCACCAGGCTCCTCCGTCCATGGGACTTCCCAGGCAAGAGTACTGGAGTGGGGTGCCATTGCCTTCTCCGTGGTGTTTAATAGCCTGTATCTATTTTGGTGATTTGTACCTAAAAAATATTCATTTTTTTTCATTGTGGAATACCTAGTTTAATCTTTGTATAATTTTGTATGGGTGTTTATGTGTATCTTTGATTTCTGTACACTTTTTCCTATTCAGAGGATGCAGAGCTGCCTATTAAACTTAGGTTTTCCAACTACTGCAGGGGACCAAACAATAAATCTGTTACAGCTCCTCCTTTTGTGTCACATGGCTACCTTGGGAGGTAGGAGCTAATAGGTCTGAAAACCAAATGATAGTAATTCCTTTCTCTGACAACACAGTCTTACCTGCAAGATAACGAATTGTCTCAAGCTTGTTGGATTCCATCAGGGTTTTTAAAGAAGCAATTTCAGTGTCAATTTTGTTACCAATCTCTGAAATAATTCCTCTGGTTTTGGTATCCTGTAGTAATTAAGAATAAGATAATTAGATTTTGTCTCTATGTATCATGGACAGAAATGTTGACTTTAGAAACCCTCATGTAGGGGCTAATTTTGTGTTACAAAAGTTTTAAGTGGGGAAATAGCTTAGAAGCATGGTGATATAAAAACTACATGAACATTATAAACTGACAAAAACTATTCCTTCTACTTTGATATTTGGAGACTACTAGGATTATCACAGCAGAGAAGGCGATGGCACCCCATTCCAGTACTCTTGCCTGGAAAATTCCATGGACAGAGGAGCCTGGTAGGCTGCAGTCCATGGGGTCGAAAAGAGTCGGACACGACTAAGCGACTTCACTTTCACTTTTCACTTTCATGCACTGGAGGAGGAAATGGCAACCCACTCCAGTGTTCTTGCCTGGAGAATCCCAGTGATGGGGGACCCTGGTGGGCTGCCGTCTCTGGGGTTGCACAGAGTCAGACACGACTGAAGCGACTTAGCAGCAGCAGGATTATCACATTCTGGGCACATTCCGCTAAAAACCTCATAGGAAGTTACAGGCATACGTTATTTTACTGCATTTTGCAAATTCTGCATTTTTTAAAAAAACAAATTGAAGGTTTGTGGCAACTTTGAGTCAGGTAGGTTTATCAGCACTGTTTTTCCTAAGCATTTGCTCACTCCATGTCTCTGTGTCACATTTTGGTAATTTTCACAATACTCCAAACATTTTCGTTATTACTATATTTATTGTGATTTGTGATCAGTGACTTTTGATGTTATTATTGCAAAAAGATTACTATTCGGTAATGGCAAAAAGATTACTACTCGGTAATGGCTCAGAAGATAACTGGTTAACATCTTTTTAGTGACTGTTATTTTTTAATTAAGGTATGGATATTGTTTATTGAGACATGCTATTATTGCATACTTAATAAATACAGTATACTGTAAATGTAAATTTATAAGAACTGGGAAACTGAAAAATTGCTGTGACTCCCTTTATTACAATATTTGCTTTATTGCTGTGTCTGGAACTGGACTTGGAGTGTCTCTAAGGTATGCCTGAATTTGAGACCTAAATATACAAGGATAAACTAAGAAGCAAAAATGTTAGTCACAGAACTATCACTTTATGGGTATAAAGTCCTTAAGATATCATAGTTAAAACTGTATCTTTTACAAAAGGAAAAACCAACCAGATTTATGATAAACCGACACCAATATTGAAGACCATGGCAGATATGCCTATTGAGTTAACGCTGAATGTTTCGTGCACAGAGGCTAATAAAGGGTAGGAAGAGAAGGTGATACTTAGAGCTCAGAAATTAGCTGTGAGAGAATTTGATTTCATCTCCTTTACCTGGCCAAGAAGTTAGAGAAGGGAACAGGCTACTTGGAAAGGCAAATGGTACCTGTACTTCTACTGAATTATAATCAAGAATGATGTCTCTCATGTTAGAATGTAGACCAAGTGGCTTATAACTTTTAAAAAAGGAAAAGACCAGGCTGAGTCAGAAAGCTAGGTTTTATTCAGCCATAGAGATTAAGTAATGATTACAGTTTAGGATTACTGAGAGACAAACAGTATTTATGAGTATGGAGTTTAGAATCCATGTTCACGTCCTGGCTCTACCACTTACTAGCTCTGTGACCTTTACTTCCCAAGGCTTCACTTTCCGAACTGGTAAAATGGGAGAAAGAGTGCCTGCCTCAACCAGAGGCTGATACAATAACTAAATAAATAGTAAGTAAAGTAGGATCTAACATATAATAAGCACTCAATAAATATTTACTTAAAAAATAATGTGAGAGAACTACTTGAATCTAGCACTTAAATACTATGACTCCCTGGTCTTTTTGAAAAAATAGTTCTCTTCCATATAAAAATAGTTGAAAAAAAGTGCTACCTGGAAAGCTTGATTCTGACTCAGAAGTCACAGCTCCAGGACTACCACCCACCTAGCGGCAGCTTCCCCCAAAGTACTGGTTACCTATAGTAGCAGCTATGAGGAAATGACAGGCTGTATAGGGCCAGCTTGTTCAAGTCCTGACATACAGACTGACATGCGTGAGGGCAGCTACAGAGTGACACGCCTGAGGGCAGCATGACAGCGGTAGGAAAACAGAGGAACTGTTACCCAGTAGCTTACATTTCTGGTAAATTCTGTGGTTGCTTCCATAAGTTTCTTTTCTTGATCTGTAAACTAAAGGATATGACTTATCAGGAGGTTAGAAAAAAAAAAAAAACTAAAAATGAATTTAAAAGGAATAAGTGACCGAAAAAGTACATTTAAAAGCACATTACCATATCTGTTACTCTGCTCCTTTCTAGGTTGATATCCAGTTTGTTATCTGCTCTGATTCGACTAGTTTCATTCTGTAAAAGAAAATAAAAATATTTAAAAAGTGATCTTGTCATGAATATCTGACTACATATTCCGAAGTGGGGTAAAAAAGTTTCACTTACTATCAGTTGTTGTTTAACTTGTTCTAATTCAATTTTCATTTTCTAGGTATAAAGAAAGATCACACACAATTGGTGTTAAACCAAAAGTCCATATGATTTACCAAAAAAAATCTGAAACCCTGCAAAAGCAAAAATTGGACAATCTATGGATTTCTAATATAAAATTTGATTATAAATAAAGAAAAAAAACATAGTTCATCTTATTCAGAAAATAATATGAACATTAGAAAATGTTTTTATGTTTTAATATAGAAGTCCCCCCAGTCCATGTGGGAATATGTCCCAAGACCCCCAGTGGAAGCCTGAAACCCTGACTAGTACTGAAAGCTATGTGTGTACTGTTTTTTTCTTATGTTAACTGGTGGGTAGCATACACAGTGTGAATACTCTGGACAGAGAGATGATTCATGTCCTGTGGGGATGCAGCAGGGTGGTGAAAGACATTCTCCTACTCGGAACAGTGTGCAATTTAAAACATATGAACTGTTTATTTCTGGAATTTTCTACTTAATGTTTTCAGATTGTGTTGACTACACATAAGTACAACTGTGGAAAGCAAAAATGCAGATAAAGAGGGACCTACTGTAGTCTGCTTTAATAAAAAGTAGGTTGATATTCTAATATTTTAGGCTAGTGGATAACAAAGTTCTGACTGAATTACACAAGCATTTTTCTTTTAAGTGACAAAAACAATTAAAGAACCCTCCTCCCCCAAGCCATATTACTCTCAGCTCTGAAAACATTATTCTAAACCACACTAGAAATTTATAAAATACCTCAAAGATTTCCTCCTTTATGTGACCCATATAAAATACAACTCTTTTTTTTTTTTAACAATTCTTTAAGTATGCAAAACACTGACTTATACATAGGAAGATTAGGTATGGTTGAACACGTAGTAGACTTTTACCTAAAACTTATTTAATAACCACATGAAACTGTTTTTGGGTCCTATTCACCAAGCAGAATACTTGTGATATCAGTATTTTATTATTAATAAATTGAGACTTGTATCACCTGGTTCTCTGCTCGAAGATTTGCAAATTCACTTTTCTCTAGGATGACCATGTCTTTCCTGATGGAGTCCAAATGAGCCATTAGCTGTTGTACTGTTATTTCCTGAAATGCAAAATTAAAGTCATCTGCTGCTGCTAAATCACTTCAGTCGTGTCCGTGCGTGCGACCCCATAGACAGCAGCCCACCAGGCTCGTCCCTGGGATTCTCCAGGCAAGAACACTGGAATGGGTTGCCATTTCCTTCTCCAATGCATGAAAGTGAAAAGTGAAAGTGAAGTCACTCAGTCGTGTCCGACCCTCAGCGACCCCATGGACTGCAGCCTACCAGGCTCCTCCGTCCACGGGATTTTCTAAGCAAGAGTACTGGAGTGGGGTACCATTGCCTTCTCTGTAAAGTCATCTAGTGGTCTATATAATACCATCCCCTTACATGGAACTTCATGAAACTTAAAAAACTGTAGTGGGGCGCTCTCTGTCCCCCTTCTAATGTCTGTGTCAGAAGCTTTCTGTCTTTTTATACTTTAATAAAACTCTGCCACACACACACACACACAAAATTATCTTTTTACAAGGTATAATGTTGCTTGGCTAAGTAAAAAAAAATTTAAGCATATGAAACCTATATATCTGAGATATCCAAACAAAAAACAGGAGATTCAAGGAGGAGAAGGATTTCCCAGTGAAGAGAAACTAATGTCTAGGTCTTTTCCATGAAAGAATCCCAATAAATTGCTTACTTAACCTCTAAGAGTTCTTCAACAAATAATCTCATTTATTTAAAAAACATCTACATGGGAAAGTTTTTATCTTTCATTGCTTTAACTCTGAAGGGTTTTCTACCATTGGAAATTTCTAGGATACTAGATAAGACTTAGAAGTCAGGTAATAAAATAGAAGTATGGTTTAAATTAGCCCTTGTCAGCATAACATAATTAGTTTTGTTTAAATTCCTGAGTATCTTTCCTATATTTGGCAATACAAAGAATTTTTGAAAGGAAAAGTGGGCCTGCTAGCGAGGGATATTTTTGTACAAATGATTATTTTTTGGCTGTGCAACATGTGAGATCTTAGTTCCCCAACCAGGGATCGAACCTGTGCCCCCTTCAGTGGAACCAGAGAGTCCTAACCATTGAACCACCAGGGAAGTCCCTGTATAAATGATATAAAGCAGGCTTACAAAGAAAATCTAACTTTTACCACTAAACTTCTCAAAATCATGTAGTTTGCTGATTCATCTTTTATCCCTCTTTATCAAAAAGCAGATAAGAGTATAGCCTTGAAGAATCTCTATAACATGGTTCATAAAACAAAAAAAAACCCAAACAAGATCACTCATGGAACTCCCACTCTGTCATAGTCTATGGCCGGGGTGCACTGTTGGGGTCATAGTCCTCTGCTGACCAATTCAGGGAGAAAGGCTATTTCAAAACTGACTTTTAGAAAACAGGGGCTATAATAGTTCCAGATACATAACTAAGAAATGACTTCCAAGGGTCTGGAATGCACACATCATCTCCAAAAACAGCCCTCAGATGGCAGTCACATAGAGTGGAAGTTAAAAATGTGAGTTCTGGAGTCAGACTGCCTGGGTTTGAATCCAAATACTGTCATTTACTCTGAGACTCTGGGCAAGTTATTTATTAATGACTTTGAACTCCTCTTTGGTGTAATGGAAATAACTACCTATACCTTATAGCACTGTTTTCAGGATTAAATGAGAAAATGCACGTAAAACGTTCACAGTAGTATTTGGAGCACAGCTAGCACTCAATAACAGAGAAGGCAATGGCACCCCACTCCAGTACTCTTGCCTGGAAAATCCCATGGACAGAGGAGCCTGGTAGGCTGCAGTCCATGGGGTCGTGAAGAGTTGGACATGACTGAAGCGACTTAGCAGCAGCAGCACTCAATACATGTAATAAGACAGAGGCCTAATGGCTGAAGCAGGACAGTGTGACTCCAATGAATGTTCTGATGTGCAGGAAGTTTTGCTTTAAATATTATTCCTATATAAAATTAAAAGTATTTTTTATTATGTACAGTTGACATCCCTGACTGTAATACAATCCTTAACCGTCATCTTTTATGCAGTTATGCTTGAAATATGAATGAGGGGCACCTCCCTGGTAGTCCAGTGGTTGAGAATCTGCCCTGCAGTGTTGGGGGGATGTGGGTTTGATCCCTGGTCAGGGAACTAAGATCTCACATGCCTTAGGGCAGCTAAGCCCGTGTGCCACAACTACTGAGCCAGTGCACTGCAACTAAGACTTGACACAGCTAAATAAATAAATACTTAAAAAAAAAAAAGAAATATTAAGGAGAATTACCTCAGAAGTCATACAGAAGTGGCTTCAAGGGGCTGTCAGTCTTGTTCCCCCAAAATATGATTATGAAGCACTTCTAAGGCATTAACTATATTATTATTTTTGTTTTAATCTTTAATAAACATTTTATTACAGAATAAATATACTCATTCTGTATGAATATAATAAAGAATAGTAAGGAGAGAGAAAAAAGATCCTTTCCTAAGTGATCAATGCAAAGAAATACAGGAAAACAGAGTGGGAAAGCATCTTAAGCCAGGTGACACATGAAGTCCTTCCCAGCCATGCAGGGCTTCTCCTGCAATGCAGGAGACCTGGGTCCCATCTCTGGGCCGGGAAGATCCCCTGGAGAAGTAGTATGGCTACCCACTTCAGTATTCTTGCCTGGAGAAGTCCATGGACAGAGGAGCCTGGAGGGTACAGTCCATGGGGTCGCAAAGAGTAGGACACGACTAAGTGACTCACACTTCCCAGCCTTGTAAGTAGCTTTCCAAGTTTGTGAAAATTAGCCAGCACACACACACGACTGCAGTAAAGTGGTCAGCTCCTCTACTGTGGTGGGCTTTCTATGGGGAAAGCCTTGTTTCACTAACCGTCTACCACCATCTCATGTCTCAAATAAAATAATTATCTTACACAATGAAAGATCTGACAATTTCATTCTGTGTGTTACCGTAATTTTGTGATGACCATTCTAACTCCTCAATCTCTCTGGATACTGACTTTACTAAAGGATTCTGGTCCCTTTAGAGAGAACAATAAGGAAGATGCAGGTGTGTACGGAAGGTGGGTTATGAAAAAGATTATCTTAATGAGACTATCAGAAGTGATAAAAATGAAAATATTACCTGCTGAGCTTGAGTGACCATCTCCTTATAGATAGTATCGAGGCTGACATTTGATAAAGTGGTTAATGCTGATACAATTGTTTCTGCTTGTGCTTTGTCAAATCCTATAAACAGCAAATAGGTATTTATATTTTTTAAAAAGTGCACATCCATCTCAAAATAGACTTCCATCATTTAAATTTTCATAAAGTTGACTCTTGAACAACATGGATTTGAACTGACTAGGTCCACTTAAGGCTTCCCTGGTGGCTCAGAGTTAAAGCGTCTGCCTGCAATACGGGAGACCTGGGTTCGATCTCTGGGTCAGGAAGATTCCCTGGAAAAGGAACTAGCACCCCACTCCAGTATTCTTGCCTGGAGAATCCCATGGATGGAGAAGCCTGGTGGTCTACAGTTCATGGGGTTGCAAAGGGTCAGACACGACTGAGCGACTTCACTCACTCACTCAGGTCTATGTAGATGCAGATTTTTCTCAATAGTAAATACGAATATACCAAGCAATCTGTGGTTGGTTGAACCCATGGATGAGGAATTGTGGACAGAGGGCCACTATAAAGTTACAGGCAGATTTTCAACTGCGCAGGCAGTCGGTGTCCCTAACCTCTGTGTTGTTCAAGGGTCAACTGAAGCCTTTTGAAAAAACAAAAAGGTTATAATTAAAAACCAACAGATTATACTAAGTTACTCTCTAAAAGCACTCTCCAATTTTAATTCCACTGATCCATTTCCCCATATCTACATCAACATTGGTATTACTGGTCTTTTTTTTTAAGTATATAATTGGTATAAAAATGGTATTGCATTGTTATTTTTTATACTTAAAACTTGCATTTAAATATCTTTACACATGGGCTTCCCTGATAGTTCAGCTGGTAAAGAATCCACCTATAATGTAAGAGACCTGGGTTCGATCCCTGGGTAGAGATCTCCTGGAGAAGGGATAGGCTACCCACTCCAGTATTCTTCTGGGTTTCCTGGGAGGCTCAGACAGTAAAGAATTTGCCTGCAATGAAGGAGACCTGGGTTCGATCCCTGGGTGGGCAAGATTCCCTGGAGGAGGGCATGGCAACCCACTCCAGTATTCTTGCCTGGAGAATCCCCATGGACAGAGGAGCCTGGTGGGCTATACAGTTCATAGGGCTGCAGAGTCAAACACGACTGAGCGACTAAGCACCACAGCACATCTTTACATATATTTATTTTTCTGTGAGCTATTTATGGCCTCTGTCCATTTTTCTATAAAACTGCTTAACTTTTCTTATTGATTCATATGAATTCTTTGTATATTAAAGCAACAGGCTCATTGTCACATATGTTGCTAACATTTTTAACCTTATAGATATCCTTTGATACACAGATTTAAATATTTCTGTGGTCACATGTCTTTACTTTCATTGCCTTTCAGTCTTATGTCTTGCTTCCTTACTCTATTAAAGTCTAAAAATATTTCTGTAATATTTTTTACGGTTTTCTTTTTTCTTTTACATTTAGCTTTTAATCAATCTAGAATTTATTTTCAGTAAAGAAATTTATTCCAATAGCCAGTCATTTATCATAACTCATTTATTAAAGTCCTTCCTTTCCCTAATTTGTAATGCCTTTTTTATTGCTTTCTAAGATATATATATATACACACACACCTTACAATGATATATATATTCATATATGTGCACACACTCGTTTCTGAATGCCACTTTATTCCTTTAAGTCAACTCTTCTATTTCTATAGTATCACATACTTTAAGTAACTGTTTTGATATCTGGTAATTTTTTGTGACTGTTCTTTGATTTTTTCTAATTTTTAATAGAAAATAAAAATTTGTTTTTCTTTTTTTCTGTTGTGCTTGTACTTCCACATGAACTTAATATCAGCCTAGAAACAGTGGTTGTTTTTTGTACATAATTGGAATCATTCTGTACACGTAATCTTATACAATGCTGTTTTCACTGAACATATCTTGAGCATTTCTCTTTTCAGTAAATATTCTTTTAAGTTATACCATTTTCATGACTAAAATACTCTACTTATGGACAGGTTTTATATTTAAATAATGACTTGTAATGGTTGATAACAGTGATATTGTCTTGATTAGGTAATCTATTATGAGTGTTGTTAACATTCTCCTTTCAAGAGGGATCCACGTTTCTCACCATGAGCTTCCAAGTCCAGGACCAATGCATGTGTATCAAAAGTTAATTTCCTTTGTTCTAAAGGAGTTATGTCCACTCGCCTCATATCATATCCTTCCTTGGTTTTGGTGGTGAAGAAGTCTGAAAGGAGAATTATTTTTCTGTAGTTAACAGAAGCATCACACTCTAGCTTCTAAAGCATTTCCCCCATAAACCTATAATATAGTTCCAGCTCTTCTGCTCAGGAATTCTGTAATTTCAAGCAAGATAACTCCTGAGTCCATTGTTCTTTTATCTGAAAAAAGTCTCCAACATTATTCTGTACCTAGAAAACAATCAATAAATGTTTTCTTTTAGTATTCTGAAATTTTAAGAGTCAGTTTAAATAATATAATATATATCAAGGACTTTGGATATTACTGCCACAAAACTGCCCAACTCTCCTCAGAAGTCTTTCATAGAGCTATAATAATTGTTTATACATATGCCCCCATCTAAAGTAGTTTTCTATCCTCCCACTGTTAAACATCCACATTTTATTTCCTACACAGTTCTTAGTTCTAACTGGAAATTACCTTATTTACTGTTCGTCTCTCTGAACCAGAATGTCAGCTCCATGAGGCCTCGACTGTTTTCATTACTGTATCTTTAGCACCTAAAACTGGGGAAGGAAATGGCAACCCACTCCAGTATTCCTGCTTAGAGAATCCCATGCACAAAGCCTGAGCCTGCTGGGTGACAGTCCATGGGGTTGCAAAGAGTCAGACACGACTTAGCAGCTGAGCACAGTACCTAAAACAGTGCTTGGCAGTTAGTTGGGTCATGATATTTTATTGTTGAGCCAATCCGTGAACTGGATTTAAAATCCTGGAGTATTTAGTGGTATCAACATAAAAGACCTAAGAAGTTTTTCTTAGTTTTGAAATAAATGTCCTGTTTCAATTACTCTCGATTTTTAACCTAGACACAAAATGGTCCTGTTTTATCTACTGCTGATGATTTTATTAAAAAGTGAACTCTGACCACACAAAACTTTATTGCTATTATTATGTATTAAGTAAAATAACTGCTAATTAGCATAAACACTAGTTAAACACAAGGTACTATACTAGATACTTTATATTCTACCAAGGCCAGGTGGTATTATCCATCTTTTTAGATAAGAATATCAAGCCTAGGAAAAGTAAAGCCTAAGGTTTTGCCTAAGGTCATAGAGTCTCTGGCAGCATTGGGATTCAGACTGGAAACGCCCTGTTTCCTCACGCTGTCCTTTTTATCCTAAGTCACTTAAGACATCTAGGCACTTCAAAGACAAAGCTGCAACCTCAAGTATCACTTATTTTGCTAGTACAGTATATGGCGAATGTGATTCCTTCCCATGTATCTTGCCAGTCAAAAACCATCTGCATGCTAGGCATGTGTTGGGCACAGGGATGATGAGCAAAACCAGACATAACAGATGTCTTCACTGACTTCATAGACTGGAAGGCAGGAAACAGATTTTTTCTTTTTTAATCTAAACATAAACTCTAAATTCAAATAATGAAAAAGTAATGTCCAGTCCTTTAGACTAATTCATTCAAGTACTCAGATGAGTTCTGGTAACCAGATATAAAAGGAAGCAAATGTAAAGGTGGAGCAATTCTGCACGTGTGCACACACACAGAGACACACATTAGCACAGAGGTCAGCAATCTCCCTGGCTTTGAGTGCCATCTGGAACAGGGGCCCCAACCCCTAGGCCATGGACCAGGTGCCAGGCCGTACGGCAGGAGGGAGAAGCAGGTGGGCAAGCGAGGCGGCATCTGTGTTTGCAGCCTCTCCCCTGCCCGCGTTACCACCCGAGCTCTGTCCCCTGTCGTATCGGGTGGCAGTAGGCTCTATCCTCGTGGGAGTGCAGACCCTACTGTGAACTGCGCGTGTGAGGGGTCTAGGCTCCTTGTGAGAAACTAACACCCAATGATCTGGTGGACAAGTGAGGCAGTGATGCCAGTGCTGGGGAGCGGCTGCAAATACCAGTTACCATTAACAGCGGCTTGACTGCACAGAGACCATAAGTCAACTGCTTGCAGACTCATATGAAAACCGTATCAGGGAATGTCAACTGGCAATTCAGCTGCATCTGGTGGCAAGCTTTAAGTCAGAATCCAGTATTCTAGTCCATGCGTGGCCTGTCCATGATTTACCACTTCTGCACTTGATCATCTTACCTTTTCCTTATCTTCTAAATTTTTAAACACGTTCATATCTGCTAATTCTTGCATCTGTCAATTCTAGCTTGGTTTCAAATGGTTGATTTTTCGTCTTCATTATGGGGTTATGATTTTTTCATGCTTGATGATTTCTGATTGGATACTAAAAAGATTGTTACCTTGTTTGGTGGTGGATATATCTGTATTATAAATATTCTTGAACTTCATTCAGGAATGCACTGAAATTACTTAGAATTGGTTTGACTTTTCTCCTTATATACATATAAACATATGTGTATGTGTGTATACACACACACATATATATACGTGTATGTGTGTGTGTATATAGATATATGAAACATCCAGGAAGATTGAAAAAAAAATCTGGAGAATGGTAGGTTCTATAATACTGCTACAAAGGTAGGAGAGTAGATACAGGGAATAGGGCGAATGGAGGAGAAAACCAGACTGACCAGACTGTGAGGATCATGGCTTGCAGTGCAACGGTATTTAAAGTTTATCCTATAGGCCAGTGGTTCTCAACCTTATTTGTGTATCAGATTCAGCCATGAAGATTTTGAAAAATAAATATACCTAAATATAAGTTTTGGAGCTACTTGTGTAGTAGTTTTGAGGTACAGGCCAAGCCTATAATGCTTTAAAATCTTAACAGGCAGGACTAATGCAGTCAAATTTCTAAGTCAAAGCAGCCACTATTGGTCAAAGTTCTATGAAAACAGTAACAAAATGAATATGCTCTTCAACATTTGTATTGTGTGCGTTTTCTAGCTCTTCAAAGAAAGTAGAATAAAAAACGTAAAACTGAAGCACACTGTGGAGTCCATACATAGCTGCTGCTCTTCCTGCCTCACTCACAGTGGTCTGCTTTCTTTCCTAAGTAGTAAGCCTGCAGAGGCAGCTGGCTTGTAATATTTTGTGTGGACATGTGAGTTACGTGTAAATCACATGCAAAGAAACAGAATCATTTCTTAGATGGCCCAACTGAAGAATATTTTATCTTAGGGGAGACATCAAGATGGCAAAATAGAAGAGGGTAGAGCTCACAGAACACACAATTCTCACAAAACACTCACTGAACACTAGCATATCTCATACAGTCAAAGTTTCAAGAAAGGTCATCATGTACTGTGGTGGGATTAAAGGGGAAGAGAGAGAGAAAGAAAAGAATTGGGATGGAACCGGTGCAAGAAAAAAGTTCCCTCACTCTGGGAACCCCCATCACTGGCTAGGCGATCAGCTGGGACAGAGAGGGTGCTGCAGAGGCTCAGAAAAGAGAGAAGCAGAGGCCTGCGTTAGGCAGGCGGAGCTGGTCCTGGCCACCTCACTCGCCCCAGCCTGAGACACGCATCTGCCGGTGTGCCTGGGGGCGGACAGATTGTGGAGAGGTCTGCCCTGTCAGTCCAACGGGGCTGGAGTGTGGTCTGGGTTGCAACTGCAAGTGTGCACAGGATGAAGCCTGGTCTGCCACAGAAGCCCCACGGTAAATCCAAGTGCGAGGGGAGGGGCAGCCTCGGTTTCAGCAAGCCCACAGCAGGTGTGGCTCTGACTCGACTAGCGTGGGGAACACACAAGTGCCAGCAAGCTGCCCACACCCAGAGGCAGGGCTGAAATCTGAGCATGTCTCCACAGATGCGTGACTGGCAGACTTATGATACTGGTGTCTTTGCAAGCTCAGGAGCCAATTAGAAAACTCATTTGCTGAGATGAAAACCAAACTAAAGGAATAAACTAAATAATGCAGAACAAAGAAGTGATCTGGAAGATGGAATACTGGGACTCACCCAATCAAAACAGCAGACAAAAAGACAAATGAAGAAAGATGAAAGCAACTAAAGACCTATGGATAATATAAAGTATGGCAATCTGTGCATTATAAGGATCCCAGAAGGAGGAGAAAGAGAAAAGGGGACTGAAAATGTATTTGAAAAATTGAAAAAATTATGGCCAAAAACCTCCTAAACCTAAAGAAGGAAACAGATATCCAAATACAGGAAGCACAGAGGATCCTAGCCAAGATAGAGAGACCTGCACCAAGATACTTTATAATTAAAATGGCAAAAGGTAAAAAGAGGACTTTAAGGGCAGCAAAAGAAAAAGAATTAGGTATAAGGGAACCCCCTTAAGGCTACTGGCTTATTTCTCTGGTGGCAAGATACATTCAAAGTGAGGGAAAACCGTGCAACCTAGGATACTCTACCTAGCAGTATTACCATTCAGAATAGAAGGAGAGAGAGAGAATTCCTCAGACAAGCAAAAACTAAAGGAATACAGCAACACTAGACCTATCCTAAAAAAAAAAAGTTCCTAAATAGAGAAGCAGGAATCTAGAGAAAAGAGAAGCTCAACACTAGGAAAGTAAATCATTTAAATAAACCAGTACACAGATTAAGAAGAAAAATTTAAGAAAGAACAGGCTGCAAGTGTCAGACATTTTTTCTCTATCAAGCGGCAGGAGGAAACAAACAAGTGTTAGGTTTTTCCCCCTTTCTTTACACAAATTTAAAAAGAGGTTTCTTTTAAAATTCTGTATTGCCATAACAACACTTAGTTACACCTAAACTTTTCTCAAACCTTGAGAATGCATTTTTCTTCCAAAATGTTTGTCTTAAGCTATTCAACTAAGACTCAGAACCAAGTTGACAAACCAGTATGTTTTACTCATGCAAGTGTTCTCTTAAGCTATGTTAGTGGGACTGTATTTGCTTGGAAACCTGCCTTTCTTCAAGATTCATGTCAATCATTTTATGGCCTGGGACAACTCACCTTGTGCCAATGTTATCTCAAAATGTATGCTGTGGGTGAGGGGCCTGGTGCCAGTCTCTGAGTTTTGAGACATTTCCGTTCTCTAATTAGCAGTCTGCTGGTAGCTGTAAAACATCTGGCTAAAGACTAGCAGGGGGGCACTCTTTCTGCCCCCTTCTGATGTCTATGTCAGAAGCTTTGTCTATCTCTTTTATACTTTAATAAAACTTTATCACACAAAAGCTCTGAGCTATCAAGCCTCGTCCCTGGCCCCAGGGTTAATTCTTCTCCTCTATAGGCCAAGAATCCCGGTGTCTTTCACGGCTCAGCAACAACCTTTCAAAAGTAACTATAACTACAATGAACAGAAAAGGATAACCATGAAGACATAAAAATAGGACATCAAAATCACAAAATGTGGGCAAAGGGAATATGAAAATGTTGATCTTTTAGACCATGTTTGAGCTTATATGACTACCAATCTAAAGCAAGAAGATACCGTAATGGATTAACAAACTTGGAAACCAGGTAACCACAAATCAAAACCATACAATAGATTCACAAACACCAAGAAGAAAGGTAGTCAAGCATAATACAAAAGAAAACCATCAAGCCACAAAAGGAAACACAAAAAGCAAGAAAGAAACAAATACAAAGTCAACTGGAAAACAAGGTTTAAAATGGCAATACATACATATCTATCAATAATTACCTTAAATGTCAATGGACTAAATGCTCCAATCAAAAGACTTAAGAATGGCAGACTGGATAATAAAACAAGAACCAACATTATGTTGTCTACAAGAAACCTACGTTAGGGCAAAGACACACACGGATTCAAAGGGTGGGGATGGAAAAAGACACTTCATGCAAATGGAAATGACAAGAAGGCGGGAGCAGCAAAACTCCTATCAGACAGAAATGACTTTAAAACAAAGGCTGTAACGAAGGATAAAGGACACTATATATGATGATAAAAGGGTCATTATAATAAAATGATATTACACTAGCTAGCATATGTACACCCAATATAGGAGCACCTAATACATGAAACAAATACTGTCACAATCGAGAAGCTGGCAGGAGTATAGGAACAGCAGAAGACTTTAACACGCACTGGCATCAGTGGGCAGACCTTCCAGACAGAAAATCAGTAACGCAAGAGGTCCTCAAGAACACAACAGAACAGTTAGAAGCAACTGATATCTTTGGGATATTACATCCCCCCCCCCACATGATTTTCAAGCACACATGGAATATTCTCTAGGACAGACCACGTATTAGGATACAAAACAAACCTCAATAAATTTAAGAGGATAGAAATTATTTCAAGCATCTTTTTTGACCAATTATGGTAAGAAATTAGCAATCAACCCCGGGGTAGGGGGGGAAGAGAAGGAAAAGATTACATGGAGAATAAATAATATGCTACTAAAAAAATAGGTCAACAATGAAATCAAAAGGGAAATATAAAAATACCTTGAGACAGATGATAATGAAAACACAACCAAGCAAAATCTATGGATACAGCAAAAGCAGCTCTAAGAGAGAAGTTCACAGAGAAACGCCTTCCTCTAAAAAAAAAAAAAAAAAAGAAAGACAAGAAAATGAGAAATTTCAAACAACCTAAGCCACCACCTAAAGGAATTAGAAAAAGAAGAGCAAACCTAAAGTCAGTAGGTGGAAGTAAAAAATAAAGATCAAAGAAAATGAGGAATTCTCTGGTGGTCCACTGGTTAGAATTCCCACAAGTCATGTGGGAATAATGATAAAGAATAATAAATAATAATAAAGAATAAAGAATAAAATAATAATAAAGAATAAAAAAATAAATAATAAAATAATAATAAAGAATAAAAAATAAAGAATAAAGAATAATCTAAAACAAACAAAAAAAAAAACCCCAAAGTTGGTTTTCTGAAAGGATAAACAATATCAACAAATCTGGCCAGACTCACCAAGAAGAAAAGGGAGAGGATCCAGAAAACAGAAAAAGAAAATGAAAGAGGAGAAATAACAACTGAAACTGCAGAAATACAAAAACCTGTAAGAGAATACTTTGAATAATTATATGCCAATAAACTGGACAACCTAGAAGTGAACAAGTTTCTAGAAACACGGAGCCCCCAAAACTGAATCAAGAGATAATATGAACAAAACAACTGCTTATATGTGAATTAGAATGTATAATTAAAAGCACTCCCTGCAAACAAAAGTTCAGGATGGGATGGTTACACTGGAGAATTCTACCAAATATACAAAGAAGAACTTATACTGATCCTTCTCAAACTCCTCCAAAAGACTGAAGAAGAAGGAACACTCCAAAGGTCATCCTATGAAGTCACTATCACCCTGATACCAAAACCAGACAAAGACATTAGCAAAAAGGAAAATTACAGGCCAATATTTCTGATGAATATAGATGCATAAATTCTCAACAAAATATTAGCAAACTGGATCCAACAACACATAAAAGGATCATATATCATGATCAAATTGGTTTCACTCAGGAACGCACAGAGAAGGCAATGGCACCCCACTCCAGTACTCTTGCCTGGAAAATCCCATGGACAGAGGAGCCTGGTGGGCTGCAGTCCATGGGGTTGCTAGGAGTCAGACACGACTGAGCGACTTCACTTTCACTTTTCGCTTTCATGCATTGGAGAAGGAAATGGCAACCCACTCCAGTGTTCTTGCCTGGAGAGTCCCGGGGACGGCCGAGCCAGGTGGGCTGCCGTCTCTGGGGTCGCAGAGAGTCGGACACGACTGAAGTGACTTAGCAGCAGGAACACAATGATGGTTCAACACACACCAATCAATGTGCATTTCTGTACATTAACAATGAAATATCAGAAAAGGAAAGTCAGAAAACAGTCCTTTTAAAAGCCGCATCAAAAAAATAAAAACAAAACAAAACATAGGGATCAACTTGACCAAGGAGGTGAAAGAGTTATATGCTGAGAATTATAAAACACTAATAAAACTGAAGGTGATTCAAAGAAATGGAAAGAAATCCCATGCTCTTGGATTAAAAGACTATTGTTAAAATGACCATAGTATCCAAAGCAATATACAGATTTAATACGATCCCTACCAAATTACCCATGACATTTTTCACAGAACTAGAACAACTTCTATATAAATTTTAAAATTTATATAGAACCACACACACACACGCACACAAACCCCTCAGAATTGCCAAATTAATCCTGAAGAAAAACAACAAAAAACAAACAATACTATGACGCTACAGAAATTTCAGCAGTGTGGCACTGGCACAGCAACAGACACACGGGTCACTGGAGCAGGACACAGAGCCCAGAAGTAAACCCACAGCCCTCTGATGAATTCTCTTTGACAACTGATGCAAGAACACGCAACGGGAAAAAGAGAGTCTCTTCAGCAAGTGGTGTTGGGAAACCTGGCAAATCAATGAAATTAGAACACTCCTTACACAAGAAAATACTCAAAATGGCTTCAGAATACTACTCAGTCATAAAAAAGGGAAATAATGCCATTTGCAACAACATGCACGTGCCTAGAAAACGTCATACTAAGTGACACAAAGACAAATACTGTATGATATCGCTTATATGTGGAATTTAAGAAAATGGAGCAAATGAACTTATTTATAAAACAGAAAAAGGTGCAGAAAACAAACTTGTGGTTACCAGTGGGGAGAGGGGAAGGAGAAATCAGGAGATTAGGATTGACATATATACACACTACTATATATAAAATAGATACTAATAAGAACCTACTGGAAAGCACAGGGAACTCAATACTCCATACTGACCTATAGAATCTAGAAAAGAGTGGATATATGTATAGCTATAGGGGCTCCCCAGGTGGTGCTAATGGTAAAGAACCCACCTGCCAATGCAGGAAACTTAAGAGACTCAGGTTTGACCCCTGGGTTAGGAAGATCCCCTGGAAGAGTGCATGACAACTCACTCCAGTATTCTTGCCTAGAGAATCCAATGGACACAGGAGCCCGGTGGGGCTACAGTTCATAGGATCACAAAGGGTCAGACACAACTGAAGAGACAGCACACACACATATGTGTGAATAATTCACTGTGCTGTACAGCAGAAGCCAACGCAACACTGTAAATCAACTATATTCTAATAAAAATGTAAAAGGAATTTGTAAACAAAAAAAGATTATATACAAAATGGAATATTACTCAGCTATAAAAAAGTATGAAATAATGCCATGTGCAGCAACATGGATGGATCTAGAGACTATCATACTAAATGAAGTAAACCAGAGAAAGACAACTATCATATGGTATCACCTACATGTAGCATCTAATAAATGATACAAACAAACTTACTTACAAAACAGAAGCAGGCTCACAGACATAGAAAAGAAACTTAAGGGGAATGAGGGGGAATGAGTGTGAGAAGGGATAAATTAAGGGTTTGGCATTAGCAGATACAAATTGCTATGTATACAATCAAATCAAATATGTTTCAATAAAAATTTTCAAAACAGAAATAAAGTATAATGGAAAAGAATCTGAAAAAGAATATATAGTATAGATGTGTATATATATAACACCATTGCTGAAACTAACAC
The DNA here is from genome assembly GCF_027580195.1 of Bos mutus. Lineage (NCBI taxonomy): Eukaryota > Metazoa > Chordata > Mammalia > Artiodactyla > Bovidae > Bos > Bos mutus. Next base: position 11,595,841 of record NC_091645.1, on the reverse strand, counting down.
AACCTTGTAAATCAACTATACTTGAATTTAAAAATTAAAAATATTACTAACTGTAGAGTTGCAACACTTCAGTGACATAGCTGATTATTAATATATATTTTTACATGCTGGTCTGTTGACATATGCTTTGCTAGTTCCATCAAGATGATCAGGATTAATATATTAAATGATAAACTAACACAAGATCTATGGACTCCACATCCAGCGGCTGACTTCTCAGGGACAGCCAAAAAATCTGTTTTTAGAAGCTCAGTGTTTTTGATGTTCTGCTAAGTAAGAGAAATAGTAATGAACTAGGAAACCGCTGGATCATGGAAAAAGCAAGAGAGTTCCAGAAAAACATCTATTTCTGCTTTATTGACTATGCCAAAGCCTTTGACTGTGTGGATCACAATCAACTGTGGAAAATTCTGAAAGAGATGGGAATACCAGACCCCCTGATCTGCCTCTTGAGAAATCTGTATGCAGGTCAGGAAGCAACAGTTAGAACTGGACATGGAACAACAGACTGGTTCCAAATAGGAAAAGGAGTTCGTCAAGGCTGTATACTGTCACCCTGCTTATTTAACTTCTATGCAGAGTACATCATGAGAAATGCTGGGCTGGAAGAAGCACAACCTGGAATCAAGATTGCCGGGAGAAATATCAATCACTTCAGATATGCAGATGACACCACCCTTATGGCAGAAAGTGAAGAGGAACTAAAAAGCCTCTTGATGAAAGTGAAAGTGGAGAGAGAAAAAGTTGGCTTAAAGCTCAACATTCAGAAAATGAAGATCATGGCATCCGGTCCCATCACTTCATGGGAAATAGATGGGGAAACAGTGAAAACAGTGTCAGACTTTATTTTTGGGGGCTCCAAAATCACTGCAGATGGTGACTGCAGCCATGAAATTAAAAGACGCTTACTCCTTGGAAGGAAAGTTATGACCAACCTAGATAGCATATTCAAAAGCAGAGACATTACTTTGCCAACAAAGGTTCATCTAGTCAAGGCTATGGTTTTTCCATTGGTCATGTATGGATGTGAGAGTTGGACTGTGAAGAAGGCTGAGCGCCGAAGAATGGATGCTTTTGAACTGTGGTGTTGGAGAAGACTCTTGAGAGTCCCTTGGACTGCAAGGAGATCCAACCAGTCCATTCTGAAGGAGATCAGCCCTGGGATTTCTTTGGAAGGAATGATGCTAAAGCTGAAACTCCAGTACTTTGGCCACCTCATGCGAAGAGTTGACTCATTGGAAAAGACTCTGATGCTGGGAGGGATTGGGGGCAGGAGGAGAAGGGGATGACAGAGGATGAGATGGCTGGATGGCATCACTGACTCGATGGACGTGAGTCTGGGTGAACTCCGGGAGTTGGTGATGGACAGGGAGGCCTGGTGTGCTGCAATTCATGGGGTCGCCAAGAGTTGGACATGACTGAGTGACTGAACTGAACTGAGGAAACCAGCACCACTGGTCACAAAACTTACATAACATCTTCCTGTGCCTTATTTTATCTTTAAAACGGTAATTTAACTAGATGAAAACTAAGATCCTTCCCTGAGTCAGAGGTCAAGGTTTTTAAATTCCTTGATTACTGACTTGAGGCAAGTTTAAACTACTTGAACACAGTAAACATTCAATAAATATTTGTTTAGTGATGAGGGACTCAAATTATATTAGCTCTGAAAGTTTACAAAAAATTGAGACTGGGATGATTTCCCAGGGTTCAAAAAACGTCCGTTTTGTACAGTCCATCATAATGTGTATGTATGCTAAACTCCATGGGGTCTCAAAAGAGTTGGACCACGACTGAGCGACTAAACACACACACGAACTAAATACCTTTGTTGTTGTTCAGTCGCTCAGTGGAGTCTGACTTTTTGCAACCCAATGGACTCTGGCATGCCAGATTTCCCTGTCCTTCACCATCTCCGCAGCTTGCTCACTCATGGCCATTGTGTCAGTGATGCATCCAACCAGCTCGTCCTAAGTAAGAACAAATACCGTGCCAAGGACCCTGGGCACTAAACAGCAGTCTTAGAGATGGGGGGGGGGGGGGCGGTCAATAACGGCAGTCTTGCTGTGTGACTAAAATGAAACGAGCAAAACAGCACAAAGTTGTGGTGCTGGCATCCCGGTTCCCCCGGCACTTAAGATTTAAGGTGAATAGAGAGCGCTGAGGTTAGCACGAAGTACCTACTCTGCAGACAACCCCAAAGGGTTTAAAAATTGTGGGGAAAAGATTCTGGAAACGACTCTCAATAAATTCAGTTGTCCAACACACACTGGTGACAGGTGCACCTGCCCGTCAACCACTGTAGCTTCCCGTGATCACGTTCCTTTTTCTTGAAAGGCGATTGCCAAGTACTGAAAAACCACAGCGTAAATAAAGCGTTTGTTGTTCAGTCGCTCAGTCGAGTCCGACTCGTTGAGACCCCACGGGCTGCAGCACGCCAGGCTTCCATGTCCTTCTCTCTGAGTTTGCTCCCGAGTATGGAAAACTACAGCGAAAATAAAGCGGACCTGAACTAAAAAGCCTCTTAATGAAAGTGAAAGTGGAGAGTGAAAAAGTTGGCTTAAAGCTCAACATTCAGAAAATGAAGATCATGGCATCTGGTTCCATCACTTCATGGCAAATAGATGAGGAAACAGTGTCAGACTTTATTTTTGGGGGCTCCAAAATCACTGCAGATGGTGACTGCAGCCATGAAATTAAAAGACGCTTACTCCTTGGAAGGAAAGTTATGACCAACCTAGATAGCATATTCAAAAGCAGAGACGTTACCTTGCCCACAAAGGTCCGTCTAGTCAAGGCTATGGTTTTTCCTGTGGTCATGTATGGATGAGAGAGTTGGACTGTGAAGCAAGGTGAGCGCCTTAGAATTGATGCTTTTGAACTGTGGTGTTGGAGAAGACTCTTGAGAGTCCCTTGGACTGCAAGGAGATCCAACCAGTCCATCCTAAAGGAGATCAGCCCTGGGTGAATTTGGAAGGAATGATGCTAAAGCTGAAACTCCAGTACTTTGGCCACCTCATGCGAAGAGTTGACTCATTGGAAAAGACTCTGATGCTGAGAGGGATTGGAAGCAGGAGGAGAAGGGGACGACAGAGGATGAGATGGCTGGATGGCATCACTGACTCGATGGACGTGAGTCTGGGTGAACTCCGGGAGTTGGTGATGGACAGGGAGGCCTGGCGTGCTGCGATTCATGGGGTCGCCAAGAGTCGGACACGACTGAGCGACTGAATTGAACTGAAGTGAAACGTGCGCTGTAGATTACCAAATGACCTGGGCTCGAGGTAGGCACCAGAGTTAAAACAGTGTAAGTTGAACAAACCGCGAAAGGTGACGGCCCTCTCCGGGCACAAACTACACACCTGCGAGGGGGCGGGGACGACCAGCCTCCCTTGACAGAGAAGGGTTGAGAGAGACACCTGGCGGGGCTCGAGCGAAAGAGCCAGGCGGGAAGACAGGCTTTCGGGCGCTGGCGCTCGCGTTCTGGGCCCTCGCGCCTCCCGCCTCAACCTCTCGGGGCGAGGCTCGGCAGCAGGGTCTCCAGGCCCCGGAGTGGGCTGGAGGGAGGCGGAGGCACCCTCGCCTTCCTCTCGCCCAAGCTGGCACCAACCACCGACACCACCTCCCCACAGCGAACACAGGCATCGGGCGGCACGGTGCCTTTTCTCACCTCTCCGCAGGGTCGGCGAAAAACGCCCACAGGGGCTCGAAACCTCAGAACGCAGGAGCGGACGAACCCAGCGCCCCCACATTTCACAGGTTTTCCAACCGGAGGCAGCCGGGTGAGAAGACCGGGCGAATCGCGCTCAGCCTTTCGGGCAACGTAGTTCTGGCGCCAAGAGGATGCCGGGAAATGTAGTTTTCGGCCTGTGGCGTTTCTAGGGGACTTCCCGGCACAGGCTCGCACCGCGCGCGGTCTCGCGAAGTTGGCCCCACCCCAACCCGTGCACGCCGTTACCGCCCTAAGAAGCGGAATCTTGTTTGAGAACCTCCCGACGCCCGTACCCTGGCAATGAGGTGTACAGCTAAACGGCCGACTCCCGCCAGAGAGCCAGCGGCCATCACCGGTTTGGGTTGGACGACAGGGTAACGTCCAACCCCGCGGCAACCTGGGACGTGCAGGCCCTGGCCGCTGAGCATGCCGGGAGTTGCGCAGAGCACTTCTGGGAAGTGTAGTCCCCCCAAGGTTCTCGTTTCTCATTTCTTGCTGCTGCAAATCTGGCTGCTTCGCCCTCTAGTGTACGGGAGGACCATATTTATTCGGTTTAGTTGCTGTCTTGCTGTTGCTGCTGCTGCTGCTGCTGCTGCTAAGTCGCTTCAGTCGTGTCCGACTATGTGCGACCCCATAGACGGCCTCCTACCAGGCTCCTCTGTCCAGGGATTCTCCAGGCAAGAACATTATTGAATTCTCTCGTTTCTTGGGACGACCTGATTGATATATCACCATTTTATCTCGCTCAGACCTTAGTTACTCCAGAGTTTTCCCCACATGGTAAAGTGTTGAAAATAGCAGCACACAGTAGTTGTGGGGTTCAGATGCGGGGATGTATTCTTTGTAAATTCTTCTCTGTTAGCGTAAACGGTAAAGCATCTGCCCGCAATGCGGGAGACCTGGGTTCAATCCCTGGGTGGGGAAGATCCCCTGGCGGAGGGCATGGCAACCCACTCCAGTATTCTTGCCTGGAGAATCCCACGGACAGAGGAGCCTGGTGGGCTACAGCCCATGGGGTCGCGAAGAGTTGGACACACTGAGCAACTAACAAAACAACAAAGTGGTAATCAATCGTCAGGTTTTAGTGGCTTAATTATGCTTATAAGAATGTAAAGTTACCACTCAATCTACGGATTTGTTTTCAGAGCTTTGTGTCAGCTGCATGACAAGCACAGTTCTAAGCAATGAGACACATTAAAAGAACAGGAGTCCCTTCGCTGTACAACTGAAACTACCACAACATTGTTAACCGGCTATCAGTTCAGTTCAGTTCAGGCGCTCAGTCGTGTCTGACTCTTTGCGACCCCATGAATCGCAGCACACCAGGCCTCCCTGTCCATCACCAACTCCCGGGGTTCGCTCAAACACGTCCATCGAGTTGGTGACGCCATCCAGCCATCTCATCCTCTGTCGTCCCCTTCTGCTCCTGTCCCCAATCGCTCCCAGCATCAGAGTCTTTTCCAATGAGTCAACTCTTCGCATGAGGTGGCCAAAGTACTGGAGTTTCAGCTTTAGCATCAGTCCTTCCAAAGAAATCCCAGGGCTGATCTCCTTTAGAATGGACTGGTTGGATCTCCTTGCAGTCCAAGGGACTCTCAAGAATCTTCTCCAACATCACAGTTCAAAAGCATCTACCCCAATGCAAAATGAAAAGTTTAAAGTAGGGAGGAAAAAAGAAAAGAACACAACTCCTGACAGGGCTTTAACAGTGTATGGAGAGGAAATATAAGTGATTATTTAAAAATTGAAAGACAAAGAACAACCCCTCCTCAAAAAGAGTTAATCTCACAGTTAAAAAAAAAAAAAAAAAGTAAAACAGAAGGATATACCATTATTATCTGTTAAAGATTTTCTAAAAAATAATGATCAGTTCTACCAAATAAACCATCAGATACGGTTGCTCAAGCTACTGGCAGGAGTTTATGTTAGTACAACGTATTTGGAAAACAATGTAATAATATATAAACTCTAAAAATTGAATAGCTAGTTTCACTTCTAAGAATTTACTCTAAATTACCTTGTAGCTAAGATTTTTTTTTAAGTTTTTATTATTATTTATTTATTTGGCTGCACAAGGGATATTTTAATTGCAGTATGTGGGATCTAGTTCCCAGGCCAGGGATTGAACCTGGGGCCCCTCCACTAGGAGCGCAGTGTCTTAGCCACTGGGCCACCAGGGAAGTCCTTGAGGCTAAGATTTTTTTAAAATTTTAGCTCTTGCAGTGTTATTTATAATAATGACATATTAGAAATAATCTGGTGGCTCAGATGGTAAAGAATCTACCTGCAGTGCTGGAGACCTGGGTTTGATCCCTGGGTTGGGAAGATCCCCTGGAGGAGGGCATGGCAATCCACTCCAGTATTCTTGCCTGGAGAATCCCCATGGACAGGGGAGCTTGGTGGGCTACAATCCATGGGGTGGCAAAGAGTTGGACACGACTGAGCGACTAAGCACAGCACAGAGATAATAAAGATATTCAGTCACTTCAGTTGTGTCCAGCTCTTTGCGACCCCATGGACTGTAGCCCACCAGGCTCCTCTGTCCTGTATTCAGTAACCTGCAGAAATATTCCTAATTGGAATATTATGCAATTATTAAGTATTAAAAAAACTTAGTGACAAGAAAATGTTTAATTTATGTACATATATAAATATAGTCCCAATATGATTTTAAGTCTCTTAAATGATATAAGTAAAGTCAACAGGTATTATTAATAAAAATAACTCCAGCTGCTCTTTAGGAGCTCTCAGTATACTGGAAGATACAGACCAGTGAGAACACAAAATTTTTATTTACCTTAAATTCAATAATGGTTATGAAAAAGTGTACCTCTTTAATATTAATACACATTATTATTTGTGTTACTATAAAATTCTCTCCCCAACGTACATACACAGTGTTGATGTTGGGGCCAATCATATTCCTTTTTGTGGAATTAGCAATTGAATTCAGGGATTCTTAATCATCTTCTGAAGTTTGCTGGAACTACAGCAAGTGAATTTGGGAGCCCACACAGCCTCATTTTGCCAAAGAAGTACAGAGGCAGGAGCAGGGATAGCAGATGGAATGAGTCCAGGTGGTATTCAGCTAATAGATTTAGCCACTTCCTGAGTCCCTTGGACAGCAAGGAGATCCAACCAGTCTATCCTAAAGGAAATCAGTGCTGAATATTCAGTGGAAGGACTGATGCTGAAGCTGAAACTCCAATACTTTGACCACCTGATGCGAAGAACTGACTCATTTGGAAAGACCCTGATGCTGGGAAAGATTGGGGGCAGGAGGAGAAGGGGACGACAGAGGATGAGATGGCTGGATGGCATCACCGACTCGATGGACGTGAATTTGAGTAAACTCTGTGATTTGGTGATGGACAGGGAGGCCTCTGGCATGCTGCAGTCTGTGGGGTCTCAAAGAGTCGGACACAACTGAGCGACTGACCTGAACTGAGACCGGGCAGCCCAGGTGGTGCTAATGGTAAAGAACTCCCCTGCCAACACAGGAGATGTAAGAGCCGTGGTTTGATCCCTGGGTTGGGAAGATCCCCTGGAGGAGGGCATGGCAACTCACTCCTCTGTTCTTGCCTGGAGATTCCCATGGACAGAGGAGCCTGGTGGGCTACAGTCCATGGGGTCGCAAAGAGCTGGACACAACTGAAGTGACTGAGCATGCATGTGAGACCTGCCTAACGCTCTTGTGTTCCCAAACTCTCCACTGCTCCTATTATTTGTCTGCTGAAAGTCTTATTTGATAAAAAATATTTTTCCATAAATGTGTTAATATTTTCTCGTGTGTTAAGAGGAATAAAGGAGCTAATGCAGATAAAATACTTAGCATAGTATATGGTACATATAAATACTCAATGAGTTGCAGCTATTTTTAGTACTAAAGCCTGTTGACTTTGCTCAACATTGGGAGGCCGCTCTCCACAGGTCTGTCAAGACTCTGCATGGCTTGTGCACAGAGGCCTGTCTGCCTTTTGTTATGGGCTTTCTTTTTAAGGACGAGAGAACTTTGCAAGACAGTATAATGAACAGTCTTGGGAAGTACAGTTTCTCCCTCTGGAGTGAAAGGCTTCAAGTCTACTGCCTATTATAAAAGATTTGGGTTTTTCTAGCTCAAGGTTCGTCTCTGTAATGCAATCCACTGCACACGCAGGCACATGCCAGGGCCATCTGCATCATGCCATGAGACTCAGGGGGAGGGGAACTGAGGCAAATATGCAGATGCTCAAGTGGTTTGTTAGCCTCAGGTCTTCTGCCAGCGTCCGGGCAACTGTGGCAGGCTAACTTATTATCTTGCAGATAGGTAAGATCTCAGACCCTTCATAGTTCCTGATGATCCCTGCCCTTCACTGAACAATAAAACACTTTTCATTCTTTTAATTTTGCTCACAAAAATATCTGCCCACTTTAAGTTTAGCTGTTGTGAGGAATGTAAAGAAACATAACTCAGTTCAACAACTATTTGAGTTCCTACTATATGCAAAGATTTCTGCTCTTCCAGAACTTATAATATAACCAGGAGAACATAACAAACATTCTAATCCCTTGCACAAAAGGCAGTCATGGATTGTGAAAAAGTGAAAGTGTTAGTCCCTCAGTTGTGTCCCACTCTTTGCAACCCCGTGGACTGTGTGTAACCCGACAGGCTCCTCTGTCCATGGAATTCTCCAGGCAAGAATATTGGAGTGGGTTGCCATACTCTTCTCCAGGGGATCTTCCCGACCCAGGGATCAAACCCACGTCTGTCTCTTGCATTGCAGCAGATTCTTCACCGCCTGAACCACTAAGGGAAGTAGAGCCGTTTAAATGGTACAGAAAAAAGAATATAGTTCAGTTGAGGATGATACTTTTTGGTCATGGTTAGCAAGAGGAGGTAAGATTTGAGCCCTGCTTTTAAAGGTATTAGTAGGTATTGTCGGGACAAGGTCTGGGAGAGAGTGCGGGAGTAAGCAAGGACATTTAATTAATCTCCGCGCTTCTTCCCACTTTGGAGCATCTGTCCGTGGTGTTCTCTCAAGTTGGACCCCTTTCTCTTCCTCTTTACCTGGTTCATTCCTTCCTAGCCTTCAGATCTTAGTTTAAATCCCACCTACTTGTGTGTGTGGGGGGCGGTTGCCTGCTCTCTCTACACATAAACCTCGTGTATTGGTTATGGACTCCTATAACACCGCCCCCTGCCGGGCTTCCTTGATAGCTCAGTTGGTAAAGAATCCACCTGCTATGCAGGAGACCCTGGTTTGATTCCTGGGTTGGGAAGATCCACTGGAGAAGGGATAGCTACCCACTGCAGTATTCTAGGGCTTCCCTTGTGGCTCAGCTGGTAAAGAATCTGCCCGCAATGCGGGAGATCTGGGTTTGATCCCTGGGTTGGAAAGATCCCCTGGAGAAGGGAAAGGCTCCCCACTCCAGTATTCTGGCCTGGAGAATTCCATGGACTGTATAGTCCATGGGGTCGCAAAGAGTTGGACATGACTGAGCGACTTTCCAACCTTCCCACATCACGGCACTTCTTCTACGTAGCCTCCGTGATAGCAGAGACACATCTGTCATCATTTTCGCCAACACCTACCATAATGCCTGGCCCATAACGAGCCTTTAATAAATAAGTGTTTAATGAATGAATAAACCTTCAAAATATAGTCATAGTTTGGTGAGAAGACTTGATAGATCAGGGCACTGGAGTCATTTGGAAGACGGAGAGGAACTGGGGCAGATAAAACTGAGGAAAAAAAGAAAAAAGGACCAAGGAATTCGGATTTTACACAGTAGACTCTCAGGAGATTTCAAAAGCTTCTGAGCCCAAAGGGATAAAAGTTTGAGCACTTTCTAGAAAGCATATGAGCCATTCACTAGGCTAAAGAATCACTGCTGCTCCCAATGTCTGATGAGGGGGGTCTGGCCGTGAAAATGCTCCATCTTGAAAGCAACCTAGTTAATCTGTATCTCCAAGGCCAACAGGCTATCAAGGAAGAGGGTCCTGATTTTTTCACTGTGAAGGGCCACTTTTAGTATGTTAAACACTTTAAAACGTACCTTGTACTCTTTACCCACCACATATATAAAATTATTACCTATTTTCCTATTTTCAATTAATTCAAGACATAGGTAGCTACCGTTTGGCAAATGGGAGATAAGCAGTGACAATCTAACCCCGAGTCAATACATTCCAGCTGAAGGTAAAAGTATTTGCGAGCTTCTTTGGCGGGTTCCCGTTTCATCTCCAGTGACAGCACAGTTTCTTTAGGCATCCTGAATTCCCTGGACACTTGACTCCAGTACCCTTTCCTCTGAGGCCCAGAGGTCTGGGGACCCAGCTTGGACGTTAAGTGCGTGAGATGGCTGGAGGTGCAGCGCTTGTGAATTTAAGAAGAGGGGATGCAGCCTGGGCCCCTGACATCGGTCAGTGCTTTTCTCTTTGAATAGGTGTTGTAAAGGAACCCCAGTGTCATTTTTAAGGCAGGGGGATGGGGCGCTGAGAGACTGGTGGGCCCCAGTGGGCTCCATTTCCTTCCTTAGCTTACCTGGAGCTCTCGACACTAGAGGGCGGATGTGGACTGAACAGAAGAAAACCCTCTGTCCTATTTCTGCAACGCATTTTACAGTTTTTGTGTAATCCCTGAGTCAGAGGAGCCCATTGTCACAAAAGCTTTGTGTCATGTTAATATCACATTTTTTCATGGCTTGAAGGTGACCACCAATCCTTGCCTCCCACACATCTGGGGAGAAATCTTTTTCCTGATTGTACTAGGGGCCTGGCAATGTCACCCCGTTACAAGTTTGCTGATTACAATGACTTAAGGAAAGAATAATGGAAATAAAAGAAAAAAAGAACTGCTAAAACATTATGTCCCTTGCTATGTTACATCATATTTGATAGTGTCTCTCATTGATTTTTCATTGATTCCTTCAACTAATCCTTATTAAGCCATGTTTATGGTGCCAGGCACTGTGCTAAGCCATGAGAATGCAGAAATAAGACACAGTCCTGCCGTCTGTAGAGGATATCCAATCACCTCTGGGTCTTCTATGGGAAAATGTCCACCCCCTTTCACAAAGAATTCCCCATCCACTTCAAAAAGAAGTGGGTCTTCCCTCAAAAGGTTAAACACAGAATTACTGTGCTGCTAAGTCTGCTAAGTCGCTTCAGTCGTGTCCTACTCTGTGTGACCCCATAGATGGCAGCCCACCAGGCTCCCCCGTCCCTGGGATTCTCCAGACAAGAACACTGGAGTGGGTTGCCATTGCCTTCTCCAAAGTCATACAGAATTACTGTATGACCCTGCAATCCCATTCCTAGATGTCTATTCAAAGAATTAAAGCAGATACTCAAACAAATACATGTATACACATATTCATAGCAGTACTAGTCATATTAGCCAAAAGAACAGTCCAAATGTGCCTATCAAAGAATGAATGGATAAGTAAATTGTGGTATATATGTATGTGTATATATATGTGTGTGTGTGTATAAATATATATATATATATTTGTGTGGGCTTCCCTAATAGCGCAGTGATAAAGTATTCGCCTGCAATGCAGGAGACACAGGAGACTTGGGTTTGATCCCTGGGTCGGGAATATCCATAGAGGAGGGCATGGTAACCCACTCTAGTATTCCAGCCTGGAGAATCCCATGGACAGAGGAGCCTGGTGGGCTACAGTCCTTAGGTCCCAAAGAGTCAGACCCAACTGCTGTGACTGAGCGTAGTGCACACAGCATGTATATATGAATGAAAGGGATGGGTGGCATGTATGAAAAGGGTGGGTGTTTCCCTGAGGATAAAGGCATCCTCTACAGATGAACAGAATAGGTACAGGCTGGGTATGAGAGAATGTGGAGTGGAGAACTGGCACCTCTCCAGATGGCTGTGGGCAGGACACACGGGAGGCAGCCTGGGGTAGAGGACCTCCTCGGGGCCAGAGACTCAAGACGGCACTGCATCCGGAGGTGGAGCTCCTCCCTTGAAAAGCCGAGCGACACGTGTCATGACGTGTGTCCTCCTGCTCAGGGACTGTCGAAAGGCAAGCAGAACCGCGCACCTCTTTAAGGTGGAGCAGTTTGTAGATATTTGCACTGATGTATTAGGAATCATGGCCACTAGAACCATAAAAATAATGACTTTGTGATTCTGTCAGCACTTATGGCCTGAACTTGGAACTAGGACAGAAAGGGAGACATCTATAAAGCAAGCCACGGGGGGAACTTCCTGCCTGTCCAGGGGTTAAGGCCTTGCCTCCCCAGGCAGGGGGTGCAGGTTCAGTCACTGGTCAGGGAGCTAGGATCCCACAGGCCTTGCAGCCAAAAAACAAAAGCATAAAACAGAAACAGTATTGTAACAAATTCAATAGACTTTAAAAATGGTCCACATCGGAAATTCTTTAAAAAAAAAAAGTTACCAGGATATAGTGTACAACACGTGGATAATAGTCAATATTTTGTAATAAATACAAATGGAATATGACCTTTAAAAACTGTGAATCACTATATTGTATACCTATAAGTTATATAATATTGTACATCAACTATACTTCAATTAAAAAATTGAAAACGTCTTTAAAAAGAGAAAGAGAGAGTCTGAGAATTCTCAAAATTTCAAGACTAGCAGGTGGCCATTAGAGATATATGTGGGACATATGTCCTGTGGGCTCAGAAAAGGATAATAATGAAGAATCAGGATGACAAATGAAGACCTTCCAGATAGAAAGAGGGCAGAAATGTTCTTTGGACATACCTGGCTAAGCATCAAAGGGTTCCACCATTCCTGAAGTTACCTTCCTATCCCACAGAGTTGTACGTTTATGCTTAAATAATTTGCATAATAATTTGTATGTAGTTTATTTCATAGGTTAGTCTCGTTTATTCTCGACTTTTTTCCAGCCATGATAAGGTTCCAAACTTTGAATCATGCAGATAAGATTCTGATGTCCAGAATGGGCAGATCAATTACTCAGCTTACGGATACAAAAATGCAATCTGAATATAGGTTTTTTTCTATATAGGCCTTGCAAGAAACACTATGTTGTCATCTTGGTCAAACGGTTGCTGAGATGTCAGTATGGCATTTGACAAGATAGCTGCCTCTTAAGTACAAGTGCCTGTGTGTGCTTAGTGGCTCAGAGTGTCCCACTCTTTGTCACCCTTTGGACTGTAGCCCATCAGGCTCCTCTGCCCATGGGATTTTCCAGGCAAGAATAGTGGAATGGGTTGCCATTTCCTCCTCCAGGGGGATCTTCCCCACCTGGGGATCAAACCCACATCTCCTGTGCTCCTGCATTGCATGTGAATTCTTCACCCCTTGAGCCCTACAGGAAGCCCTCTCATGGGCACATGCTAAAGGTCTAGTCCTTGTTGCTGTTGTCCGGTCGCTCAGTCGTGTCTGACTCTCTGCGACCCCATGGACTGCAGCAAGCCAGGCCTCCCTGTCCTTCACTACCTTCAGCAGTTTGCTCAAATTCATGTCCATTGAGTTGGTGACGCCATCCAACCATGTCATCCTCTGTCTAGTCCTCTTCCAGTTTAAGTTATCCAGACAGTTGTCATGGTCACCCCTAAATTTAGCAGCACAGCACAAAAGAGAAACATGTCCTCTTGAAAATTTATATCCTCTTGGAAGAGTAGGTACTGAAGGCATTCACATCTGGGTCTGAAGCACAAAGTCTGTGTCTTTGGAAAATAAGTAGTTTCTTCACAGAAAGTCCCAACAAGGAGGAGAAAACCCTGAAACCCATCTTGCCTTTGCTTACAAATGATCAAACAGTAATTATCACCTTTAAGGGGTAATTGTTCAATTGTACTAGAGTGGGATGCTCCAGCCCTCTTTCTTCTGCCGACACGGTAGAATTGCTCTGAGGATGGAACGGTGCTCCCAGCACAGCTTGCTTTGAGCTGGTTCTTTTTATAGTTAAACTCAGGTCAGGGAAAGGTGCTGTATGGGCTGGCCCTCTCCGGTCTGCTGGGGTGTCAGCTTCTGAAGCTCTTTCCTCCTCACAGCTGAGCCCTTAGATCGGCCCCTGCAGCCACAGACCCAGCCCTCAAAGGAGCGCCCACCTCGACCTAAGGCATGAGGACTTGGACCTTTCTTGTCTGATCCTAGGACCCGAACAGGAAGCCTGATGGTTCTCAGATAAGCTGCAAGGCAGATGAAGTGGGCAATCTGTCCTGAGATACTTTCACGAGGGCAGGATGAGGGTGCACTGCAGTTATAGGGCTCTCCCGTGGGGACGAGGGGAAGGAAGGAAGATATCACACGATGAGCAACTGCTGTGCTCCAGGCACTGTGCTCATAGTCACCTCAGTTAGGCAGCGGAATCCCAGGTAGGGGAGGTACAGTGGGCAGAAATGACGTGGATACAGTGTCCGGGAGTCTTCCAGGTGACCGAACCTCATCTGGCAGTGCTAAGGTCGTGAGCTCTGTTGTCGGGCTCACTATATCTGGAGAAAGAAAGAAAGAGAGTTGCTCAGTCATGTCCGACTCTTTGCGACCCCGTGGGCTGTAGCCTACCAGGCTTCTCCGTCCATGGGATTCTCCAGGCAAGAATACTGGAGTGGGTTACCATTTCCTTCTCCAGGGGATCTTCCTGACCCAGGGATCGAACCTGGGTTTCCTGCATTGCAGGCAGATGCTTTTAACCTCTGGTCTTCCCTGGTGGCTCAGAGGTTAAAAGCATCTGGAGAAGTGACTAGCAAAAACCAGCCAAGAGAGCAGGACCCAAAGTGGACACCAATGCTGAGAATGACTTGTGAGTAGTTGGGGTGCGTGCTTGTTAAGTCACTTGTTAAGAGTTGTGTCCGACTCTTTGGGATCCCATGAACTGCAGCCACCAGGCTCCTCTGTCCATGGGATTCTCCAGACAAGAATACTGTAGTAGGTTGCCATGCCCTCCTCCGAGGGATCTTCCCAACCCAGGGATTGGACCTGCATCTTTTATGTCTCCTGGATTGGCAAACATGTTCTTTACTATTAGTGCCACTGGGGAAGCCCCAAGCAGTTTGGGTGAATTTAGATAAAACAGTTGTGGGACTGAGTATTCTAACACATATAAACGGAACCTAGAAAAATGGTACTGAAGAATTTATGTACAGGGCAGCAGTGGAGAGACAGACATAGAGAATAGACTTATGGACCTGGGGAGAGGGGAAGAGAGGGTGAGGTGTATGGAGAGAGTAACATGGAAACTTACATTACCATATATAAAATAGACAGCCAATGGGAATTTGCCGTATGGCTCAGGAAACTCAAACAGGGGCTCTATTATCAACCTGGAGGGGAGGGATGGGGAGGGAGATGAGAGGGAGGTTCAAAAGGGAGAGGATATATGTATACCTGTGGCTGATACATGATGAGGTTTGACAGAAAACAGCAAAATTCTGTAAAGCAATTATCCTTCAATAAAAAATAAATTAAATGGTTGTGGGATTGAGACACTGTGTGGGAGCCCAGGAATTTTTCTCCCCCTAGTTGTAGATTGTCATGGGAAGCAGGCAGGGGAATGGTGAGACATGAAGCAGGAGCAAGACCCCGAAGGATCCTGTATGTTGCACAGAGAGGTCTCGACTTTCTCCTAGGGCTCCGGGAGGAGACTGGAGGGCTTCAAAGCTAGTAGGAAAGAATGTGCCCGCCAATGCAGGAGACTCAAGAGACTCGGGTTTGATCCCTGGGTCAGGAAAATCCCCTGGAGGAGGGCATGGCAACCCACTCCAGTCTTCTTGCCTGGAGAATCCCATGGACAGAGGAGCCTGGAGGGTACAGTTCATGGGGTTGCAAAGAGTGGGACCTGACTGAGCACCAGAGCACAAGGGTGTGATTTCATCTGGAAGTGGGATCTCATGTTGGCTGCCCTGTCGAGACAGGAAGAGGAAGAGGCAGAGTACAAAGGTTGCCGGTGGACACCAGACTCCATGCTGGGCTTATACTATCTTTGCTAGACATTTTTTTTGTTGCTAGTGGTAGAAATTCCCCTTGAGTACCAACTGTGTCATGCATCCTTTTCTAACAGACTTGGGGCAGATGGTTCCAGATGCCGACTGGAACTGCTGAAACGGGGGCTTGAATAGAACCAGGGCTCTGGCCATCTAATTTTTTCTCACTTCTGCCTGCCAGCTCTCCAAGGTAGAGCAGAGCAGTAGTCCCCAACCTTCTTGGCACCTGGGACAAAATTTTGTGGAAGACAATTTCTCCATGGTTGGGGGCGGGGATGGTTTCAGGCACATTACACTTATTATGCTGCTGTTGATCTGACAGGAGGCGGGGCTCAGGCGGTAATGTGAGCAATGGGGGGCAGCTGTAAATACAGATGAAGCTTCTCTCCCTCATCCACCGCCCACCTCCTGCTGTGCCGCCCAATTCCTAAGGAGCCAGTACAGGTTTGTGGCCGGGAGGCGGGGACCCACGGAATAGAGGCTATGATAATGGATTCTGGAGCCAAATGACCTTAGGCTTTGTTCCTTAATAGCTATGTGATATTGAGCAAGTTACTTAACCCTGCTTTGTCTCAGTTTCCTTCTTTGTAAACAAAAAGATAATCCTGTTGTTTCCTCCTGGGGTTGTTGTAAGGGCTAAATAGATTATGGACTAAATGGACTACAAGCACATAAAGGACTTGGCGTAGTGCCTGGTACATAGAAGGTACTTAAAAAGTATTAGTTGTTATTATGATTATTTAGTAGCAATCTGGCTTTTTTTTTTTTTTTTTTAATGGGAGGAAAACAGCCTCTGACAGCTCTGAAGTTTTGCATCTGGCTTTGGCTACCAGAGACTGATTGAATTTTCTCTGGACTTTCTCTGCAAGTCCAAACGCTGATGAGAAAAGATCCACAAGCCAGCTTGAATTTGTTTTTTGTTGTTGTTGTTCGGTCACTGAGTCATAGACGACTCTTTGCAACCCCAGGGACAGCAGCACACCAGGCTTCCCTGTCCTTCACTATCTCCCAGAGTTTGCTCAAACTCATGTCCATCGAGTCAGTAATCCCATCCAACCATTGCATCCCCTGTCACCTCCTTCTCCTCCTGCCCTCAATCTTTGCCAGCGTCAGAGTCTTTTCCAATGAGTCAGCTCTGCACATGAGGTGGACAAAGTATTGGAGCTTCAGCTTCAGTCCTTCCAGTGAATGCTGCTGCTGCTGCTGCTAAGTCGCTTCAGTCATGTCCAACTCTGTGTGACCCCATAGATGGCAGCCCACCAGGCTCCCCCGTCCCTAGGATCCTCCAGGCAAGAATATTGGAGTGGGTTGCCATTTCCTTCTCCAATGCATGAAAGTGAAAAGTGAAAGTGACGTCGCTTACAATGAATATTCAGGGTTAATTTCCTTTAAGATTGACTGATTTGATCTCCTTGCAGTCCAAGGGATTCTCAAGAGTCTTCTCCAACACCACAGTTCAAAAGCATCAGTTCTTCAGTGCTCAGCCTTCCTTATGGTCCAGCTCTCACATTCATACATGACTACTGGTAAAATCATAGCTTTGACTATATGCGCCTTTGTCAGCAAAATGACATCCCTGCTTTTTAATATGCTGTCTAGGTTTGTCATAGCTTTCCTTCCATGGAGCACACATCTTTTAATTTGATTTTACTCATGAGCAAATCAGCCTGGCCCAAAAGTCAAAAGCCATCATTGCTCCACTTTGACCTGTGGTTCCAAAGATAGCTACAAGGACCACCAGGACCAAGCCCCTGGCCCCTCTAGTAGAGGAAAAAGCAGAATCCCCAACACCCTCAGGTGATGGGTAGTATGATGGAGGCACTCACCGAATCCACTAGATTCTCTCATTTCAGAGGATACGTGCCAAGGCCTTTGGGACCTCTGAACTTGAGAACTCCTCTATAGCTTCATACTCTTCCACAGAATTCAGAAAAAATATTAATACAACCGAAACATCAGTCTCAATTGGTAGACGTGACAAAGAGCGTGCTTGGCTCCTGAGGTCTCAAGCTCCCACTTGACAGCTGGTGCCTGAGCCCTGGTCTCCAGTCATCAGTGATCAGCCCTGCCCCTGGGTCTTTGGCCATTCTCCCTACTCGGCCTTCCTCTTTCCCGTTTTAGAGGACCTGGCCTACCTCTCCTGATGCCTCCAGACTCCTTTTCTGGGGTTCAGGGACTAGACTCTAATCCTTTGCCCACCCCTTCTCTAAGAGAGTGGGATAAAGGCGAGAGTGGACAGGAGTCACCACCACAGTCTGTCCCCTTCCTCCTCCGGGATCTTGTTTATGCTAAACCCTCTCACCAGCCTCTTGATTCCATGATCCTTTCCTGTACTCCAGACTCACAGCAACTGTGATTCAAATTCTATCCTCAACAAAACTCCAAGTTTACCCTGTCTTGGACCTCAGGGTAGTTTGAAACTGTTCGAAATGGAGAGCATTAAAATCTGTCAATGACAAAAGTGTCCATAATACAGATGTGGAGAAGTCCATCCCATCTCTACGCATCGACTGAAGTTTTTTTTGTTGTTGCTGCTGCATTCGCTTGATTTTGATGTGGCGGGAAAGCAGTGTGGATGGTCAGAGTGGGGAGGGTGCAGGGGGAGACAGCAGGCCACGTTTTGGAGCTAGTAAGGGTTAGATGCGTCTGAGCCTCAGGGTAAATGGAGAGATTAGTAGGAGACAAAGTTGGAATGGCCGCAAGTCCTCAGAATCTTTAATAAAACAGTAGTGTTCTCGTCCCCAGCAGCTGCATAGGGTTAAGATTCCGGGTATCCCTTGCATGGTAGTCAGCAATGAGTAAGAGTCTTTGTTATGAAGAAATAGGGTAGAGTTGGTGGGAAACCTCCATAAGGTCCTGCTTGTTTTCACTTTGAACCCATGATCCAGGCTGTGTAGACAAAGTATGGCCCAGTCTGCATTCATGTTTGCAGTCTCATCTATGGGGTCGCACAGAGTTGGACACGACTGAAGCGACTTAGCAGCAGCAGCAGCAGCAAAGCATGTTCTTCAGCTAGACTTTGCCGCACACTTATTTCCCTCAGGAGTCTTGTGTGTTGGTAGGAGGATGGGATACTATGTCCAACCACCTGCTTTGATAGGTTGTTGAAAATACACACCGTTTGGGATTCCCTGGTGGTCCAATGGTTAAGACTTTGCCTTTCAGTGCAGAGGGTGTGGGTTCAACCCCTGGTAGGGAAGCTAGGATCTTTCATGCCTCTTGGCCAACCCCCCACCCCCCCAAAACATAAAAACAGAAGCAGTATGATAACAAGATTTACCAAAGACTTAAAAATAAATAAAAAATAAGAATTAAAAAAGAAAATACACACCCTTTTTCATTTATTTCTTGTGATACTTCTATAACTAAGTATTCTCATCCCCATTTTACAGATGAGAGAACTGAGGTTTAGTGAAGTTAAATAGCTTGCTCATAGTTTTATAATTAACTATGGTCATAATTGGAATGAGACTTCCCACTGGTTTTTCAGACATGCTCCACCACAGTCAGCAAATGAAATAAGTAAAGCAAAATGTTTTCAAGGAGCTGGTTGGGAAGTTATTTCCTACCAGGATCTTACCCTGGCTGTCCTTTTAATATTTTTATCTTCTTTGGGTAAAAACAGCACAGATTTATAATTTCAACTGCTGCAAGATCTGTTCCCAAATGAAAATAGCCATGACATCTTTTTATACAAATATATATGCATCCTTCCTGAACTGATATGTTTTTACCAGCCTCCAGATACTGGAGTGAAGTGGTTTTAGGAAAATTGTTTTTGGCAGCATTTGCTTTTGAAATAAACGCATTATTGTTATTTTTAAAATCCTTTTGATAAAGCTCCTTAGTCAAAGCAAAGATTTACTTAACTGAATTTTCCTGCAGAGGTGTTAGATATTATGGCAGTTGCAGCCTCTCAGAGTATAGTCATCATGTTCTCCCAGCTGAGGTGAAAAAAAAAAGTCAAAAGAATTCCACTATCTCAAGAAAACAATTATCTACATTTTGGTTTATTTATTTGCAATGTTTTTTTCCTATGAGTTCTTTTCTTTAAAGCATAATTGCCATTAACAACAGTGTATATACAATTATAGCCTACTTTAAAAAATGTAATATTGTCTGTTTATTAACTGCTTAATATAAATTCTTCCTGGTCACCATTTTCTCATGTGGGTACAGAAACTTTGAGCCTTCTTTTATAAACAATATAAAATGTTTACATTTTTTAAGATAGATTACCAGAATTGACATTTTTGGATCAGAGTATATGCATTTATTATTGCTCCTTAGATACATTGCCAAATTGTTTTATAAATAAGTTGTATAAATTTATTCTGGCAGTTGCACTATTGAAAATACCAGTTTCCCTGTAGCCTAATAAACACTAGATCTTATCATGACAAAACCCATTTTTTTCTTTTCTAATTTTACATATAAAATAGCACCTCACAATCATTTTAGTCTTTATTTCTTTGGTTATTAATGAGGTTGATTATTTTTTTAGATACTTTTTTACTAGTTGTAAGTCCTTTTGTATGAACTTCATGTTCATACTCTTTATCCTGTTATTAATTGGGCTCAAATTAAAAAAAAAATTCTTTGTGTAGTATATGGTATAGGATTTTTCACTGATCTACTAGAGAGATAGTAATCCTTCCTCTAATACATGCTGTGAATATATTTTCATGACCTGTCATTTTTTCTATGTTAATTTTTGAAAATAGTTTTATCTGTGATGGGTCTTCCTTGCGGCATAGGAGCTTTCTCTACTTCCGGCGTGTGGGCTCAGTAGTTGTGGTATGTGGACTTAGCTGCCCCAAAGCATATGGGATCTGAGATCCCAGGGATTGCATCCTTTCCCCCTGCGTTGGAAGGTGGAGTCTTCCTCACTGGACCATCAAGGAAGTCCCATGACTCTTTGGTAGTATGTATTATTTTTTTTTTAAAGCTTCAAATGGAATTTTTCAAGGAGGATTGCTGGGTCCATGAAGTATCAAAAAATCATGTCACAGGAAACAGGATTGAAGAGACTGTGTAGCATAACTTGGAAAAGACCCGGGGAACAGGACTGCATTCTTCATTTATGTGAAGAGCTGCGGTATTAAAGAGGCATCAAACCTCCTCCGCACAAGTGAAGCGCAATAACCCGAGTAAATGACAGGAAGTTGTAGGTAGCAAATAAAACATGATACTGATTGTGTTCTGCACGCCAGACTGTGTGCCAGGCATCCATTAATCCTCACTGCTTTCAAGGAGAAACTCTTACAGCTCTTTTCCAGGAAGCTTAGGGGACCTGCCTTAGGTCATGCGGCACCAGTGGCAGAGGCAGGCTCCAGCCCGGGTCTGGGACGGAGCCCAGATCCCGTGATCATCCCTCGGACTGTGCGATGGCGGCGGGTCCCTTCCACCGGCAGGGCCTCAGTTTCCTCATTAGAGCTTGAGAGGTAGAGCAGATGTCCTCTAGGACTCAGTCCAACTTGAGAGGGGCAGGAGGGTGCTGGGGGGCAGTAGCTGCTCCCCCACGAGCTCCCCCAGTCCTGGCGGACCGAGGAGGAGGTCAGAACTGGAAGGAAGCCTCCCGATCTCTCTCCTAAGAAAACAAGGCACGCGGCTTTCTATTAAACACGCTTCCTACCAAGATATGCTGCTTTGCTTTTCAACTGCGCCCCTTCAGTTTCCTCCAGACCCTGAGACTTTTGCCATGAAAGGGAACAAGGGAAAGCCCTACTGTGCACACGAAATAGTCTGCATGAGGGGTCCTGTCTTAAGGTCATGTGAAACGTTAGAGTTACCTTTAAAGACAGAGAACTTAATCTTCCAAACAGTCATGGCCTTCCTGGAGCTATTGGAGTAAATTGGATGCTTCTAGTAGGAAAAGTGTGGTGTGTTGTTGTTGTTGTTTTTTTTTATGCCCAAACTTAATTAAAAGCAAATGAACTAACAAAACCAGCTCTAGGCGTGGGATGGAGACCAGAGGAGAAACCACCCACACAGAGTGCAGAAGAAATTGAGAAGTTGTTTACATCTGAGTGAGCTTCCGTTTTCTTATCTGTACCATGAAAATACCATTCTTCATTGATTCTAAGACACGTTTTCTTTTTAACTTTATTGGCTGTGAAACTGGGATGCATGGATTAAAATGGTGGGAACTTTTCTTTCTTGCTGCTGCTGCTGCTAAGTCGCTTCAGTCGTGTCCGACTCTGTGCGACCCCATAGACGGCAGCTCACCAGGCTCCCCCGTCCCTGGGATTCTCCAGGCAAGAACACTGGAATGGGTTGCCATTTCCTTCTCCAGTGCATGAAAGCGAAAAGTGAAAGTGAAGTCGGGTACATAAATCAATGGAACTTGTATAAGGGAAGATGTCTCATACAGGATTTCGTGAATTACATGAGATAATATATACTTTGCACATTCACACAGAGGGTAAGGTTTATACTAAGTAGGATCAGAGAGAGGTTAAGCGATTTGCCCAAGGCCACACAGCTGATAGATGGTAGAGCTGAGATATGAGCCTAGTCTGTCTCCAGTGCTTGTGTGCCTAACCAATATACTATACTGCTTCTCATGTTAATTGATTTATTATTCGCCACCCCCCACCCCCACCGCCTGCAGTTTTATAGAATTTTAAGGGGGAAGTAAATACATGTGCTTACTCTTAAATTTTGGGCTCATCTTTGTGTATCTCTCATGGAAGCTCAGATTCTTCTGTATAAACCACTATAGTATAGTGGTTGAGAATGGGGCTACACCAGTCCTAGTATCACAGGCTGTGAAGGTTATTTAATATAGTGTCAGTGTTCTTATTTGTGTAATTGGCATAATAATAGTGTTTTCTGTAAGATTGTTTTAAAGAGGGATAAATGCATTTAAAGCATTTTCACAGTGCTTGACACCATGTGAAAAAGTAGTATTTATTGAGCTATTATGTAATAGCATTACTAGAACTAATAGTATAGCATAACCAGAATTATTTTTATTTCCTACATATGCATCTTTCAGGCCCTCTCAGCCCAGGTCAGACCCTAGAGCTTACACAGCAGGAGAGTAGGCGGGGCTGCTTTCGCTTAATGTCCTTTTCTAGGCTTCTGGAATATTGGTGATGCCAGACCTGGATCCTGTCATTTAGTAGAAACAAAGCTGACAGCAGTCTCACCCCGTGACCTTTTCCATCATATAAAACCGAGACAAAGGACACTCACCCAAAGAGAAAGATTAGATTAGGCAATTTACCGATTCATGGAATTCATCAACTATCCTGTCCTTTCCCTTTCCGAAGAGCTATGTCCCCACCTGCCTTCTGCAGGCCATGCCCTGGGCAGGCCAGCCTCCCTGTCTGCAGAATTCCCTGCAGTAAGAGACCCTGCCCAGGGCCTAGGATGCCACTGGAAGTCAAGGTAGAGGGCTCTTTCTGCTGCTAAATGGTGTAGCTGCAGTCTATTTCATTTCTCTTGGTCTCAACAAGGCAGCTTGGAGGGATGAGAGAGAGGCAGAGGCAGCTTTTGGTGTCAGAGTTCTCCGACTTACCTGCACCCAGTCTGCTCAGCTCTCCCCATGTCCCCAGAGAAGCAGAAGAAGAGGGACTGTGATTGACAGCTGGGAGAAAGCAGGGCTGGGAGCTGTGTCTACCTCATGGAGCACCCACGGAGAAGAAGGTTCTAGTTTTTCTAGCCTGTGAATAGTCCTGGGCTTATTCTCTAGAGCATTCAGTTGGGACTCTAGAGAGAAGGTGAAGGGAGAATTCTGCCTTTTTTTTTTCTTTTTAACGCATTAATTTTATTATAAACGTTTGTTTGGAAATAAAAAAAGTAGGGAAATCTATAGAGTTCAGAATTAAATTATTCTCTAATACCATGTCCTAAAGATAACCACTGTTAACCATTTAGTGTATTTCTTTTCTATTGTGCTGCAATACTTTTTGGTTATACTTGAGACATCTTTCCAAATCAGTACATATGGCTCTATTTCATTCTTCTTACTAAGTAATATTAAATGACTTAGGTAAGACATTCTCCTTCTATTTATTTATTTTTTCTTTTGGCCAAACTACTTGCTATGCAGGATCTTAGTTCCCTGACCAGGGATCGAACCTGTGTCCTGTGAAGAGGAAGCTCAGAGACTTGACCACTGGACTGCCAGGGGAGTCCCAAAACAGTCTCCTTGTAACTGGTGTTCCTTTAATGGACACTTAAGTTGTATTTTTTTTTTTTCTATTTTAAACAAAGCTGCACCAAAGATTCCTGTAGATATATCCTAGTGCATATGTGAGAATGTTTGTAGGAAGAACTCCTAGAGGTGTAATGGCTGTGCCAAAGAGTTTACACATTTAAAATGTTGAAATAGATTGGCTATTTGTTGTTCAGTCGCTCAGTCATATCTGACTCTTTGCAACTCCATGCACTGCAGCACGCCAGGCTTCCCTGTCCATCACCAACTCCCGGAGCTTGCTCAAACTCATGTCCATTGTCTTGGTGATGCCATCCAACTATCTTGTCTTCTGTTGCTCCCTTCTCCTCCTGCCTTCTATCTTTTCCAGCATCAGGGTCTTTTCCAATGAGTCAGCTCTTCACTAATCACTCTGTGATTAGTTTCAAAAATTTGCATACTTTTAGGAGAGTGTTAATGTTCAATACCCCTTCCTAGCATTGCTGTTGTTATGTCACTAAGTCATGTCCAACTCTTTTGAGACCTCACAGACTGTAATATGTAATCACAGATTGGAATCAGCTCCTCTGTCCATGGGATTTCCCAGGCAAGAATACTGGAGTGGGTTGTCATTTCCTTCTCCAGGGGATCTTCCTGATGCAGGGATCAAACCGGCAACTCCTGCATTGGTAGGCGGGTTCTTTACCACTGAGCCACCAAGGAAACCTTCTTATCATCATGCAACCTGTGAATTTCTTCAAGCAATAGCTCCTGGGTTCTCCAGAGATTTGGACAATTCTCAGTAACTCTTTCCCTGCACATCAACACGCTTTTTTTGTGTGCCTGCTATGGATGCAAGGATGGGAAGTTGAATAATACTTCATACTCAGAGGAATTTACAAATAGGAGAAGAGACAAGTAAATGAAAATTAAAAAATAACGGGCCAGGTGTCAGGATGTGAGTTAATACTGAGAGGGCATGGAGAAGTGAGCAAATGCCTGTCTCTGGGGGCCTTTGGGGAAGGCGTCTCAGAGGAAGTGGTTCTTGACGTATGAGTAGGAGTTCTGGTAAAGAAGTGAGGAAGGGCACTCCAGGCAGAGGGACTAGCATGTGCAAAGCTGGGGTGCTCATGTGCGGACTGTGGGATGGCTCCACGGCCTGTGGGCTGGCCAGGGGCAGTGGGGAGAAGAAATCAATTGAGAGAGAGAAGCTGTAAAGGACTCTGAAGGCCCCAGGAAGGAGAGGTTGTCCCGATCAGGTGGAGAAGGCCAGAGGGCAAGAGCCTGGATTCAGGAAGCGTGATTAAGAGACTAAGAGTGATTAAGCATGGGGTCAGGGTGACTGTGCCCAGGACAGAGAGGAGAGAGCAGGAGGAACGGAGAACATTTGCACACGTTGCTCTGAGATCTCAGACGCAGCCTGGCTTGGTAAGAATCAGCTGTAGAGGCTGTCATCTGGGGCAAATTTATTACACTGGATGGCTAATAAAACGATATTGATTTCATTTTGTTTTGCAACAAGCAATCCCTCTGCTGGGAACAATGTCAAATCTGATGTGTCCAAGTGGAATGAGCAATAAAACTGCTAGCTTGATTCACCTGAAAACTGCTGTCTCAGGCTCAGAGCTGCTTGCACTCTGTGATGGGCCAAGGTGAGGCCTTTATTGGGCTATAATTCCTGTCTTGATTAGGAGGTCTGACCCTGACCTGGGCTAGAGAGATTGGAGAGGTTGCAGGGAGAGAAAATTAAAGGGGAGGGCAATAACCTTGTGAAAGACAAAGCCAGGAGTTACTGTCATTCATTCATTCACTGAAGCTGTATGAGAATTTACTCTGTGCCCAGCAGATTGTGGGCCATTAGAGACACAAAGTGTTTGTCCCCCAGGGACCTGGTCTAGGACCAAAGCCATAAAGCTTACAGATGGGTTTGTTTGGCCTGGTCAGATCTCGTCTCCAATAAAACAATGGAGCTCAAGATGTTTGTTCTGGGAGCCCTTCTCTTCTCTCCTTTTCTTCATCCAACCCCGCCTCAGGCTTCCCCACTGACAGTGTCGTAGTTCAGTGGCTAAGTCATGGCCAACTCTTTGGGACCCCATGGACTGCAGCACACCAGGGCTCCCTGTCCTGCACTGTTTCCCCAAGTTTGCGCGAACTCATGTCCACTGAGTCAGTGATGCCATCCAACCATCTTCATCTTCTGCCCCCTCTTCTCCTCCTGCCCTCAATCTTTCCCAGCATCAGGGTCTTTTCTGATGAGTCAGTTCTTTGCATCAGGTGGCCAAAGTACTGGAGTTTCAGCTTCAGCATCAGTCCTGCCAATGAATATTCAGGGTTGATTTCCTTTAGGATTGACTGGTTTGATCTCCCTGCAGTCCAAGGGACTCTCAAGAGTCTTCTCAAACACCACAATTCAAAAGCATCAATTCTTTGGTGTTCAACCTTTTTTATGGTCCAACTCTCTCACGCATACATGACTACTGGAAAAACCATAGCTTTGACTATATGCATCTTTGTCAGCAAAGTGATGTCTCTGCTTTTTAATATGCTGTCTAGGTCTGTCATAGTTTTTCTTCCAAGGAGCAAGCGTCTTTTAATTTCATGACTGCAGTCACCATCTGCAGTAATTTTGGAGCCCAAGAAAGTACAATCTGTCATTGTTTCCATAATAGTGGGTTTATGTCATTTCTGTTCTCAGCCAGCTCCTCCTCATTAAAGTGTCAACAGATGATCAGAGCATTTCTAATAATAGCTTAACGCAGAATCCATTCTGATTTCCAAGGTGTGAGAGAGAAAGCCTGGGAAAAATATCTGGTCTTGGCAAAACCAATACAAAATTGTAAAGTAATTAGCCTCCAATTAAAATAAATAAATTTATATTAAAAAAAATATCTGGTCTTGGTTCTGATTGATCCTAGCCTCACTGCTCATTAGTCTTGTAATTTTGGAAAAATTGTTTAACTTTTCTGAGGCTCGTTTTATTCACCTGAAAGTAGGAAGCTCCATAATTCCTGTCCTGCTCTTCTCATGGGATGGTTGGCAGGCTCAGTAGGACATGGTAGATGTGCTTTGAAAATTGTCGAGAGCAATACAAAAGCCAGAGCCTGTAATGACTCCCGGTGCTCTCTGTTGCTCAGAGACCGAGATTGTTCCTGCAGGGGGCTCCCAATGTGCAGGCCACCCTGCTCTGTGCCCAGCTCTCGAGGGACTGGACACATCACACACAGTTTGGTTCACCTCCTGCCAATCAAAGATGGTGGGATCTGAGGCTCTAATGGGGTTGAACTAATTTCTCCCAAGGAGATACCTGTGTGAAGGCCAAGATGAGTGAGACCTAAAAAGGAATCCCTGAAGATTTCTCTGTAGACGGCAGGATAAGAGTCATTACACTTGAGCTATAGCAGGAGAGATTAGGTCAAACATTGGGAAGAATATACTGGGTTAAGGGTTGGGAGTCACTGGACCGTGCAACCTTGGAACTTTCTAAGACCTAGGTATTTCCCCTGCTGACATGTTGTGTGACTTTGGGCAAATTTACTAAATTTGCCATTTACTAAATTACCAGGGGTCTCGGGGCCTCCATTGCTTCCTAAGTGTTGTGCAGAGGTAATATGCTGTATATGCCAAAATGTGGGCTGAACTGAATCTTCTTTTTGGGAACTTGTTCTGATAAGAAAGACGGAGGCAGCTCTTCTTGTTTAATTTGCTGGGTAGGAGATAAGTTAGACAACTAGAATCCTAGTATCCTGCAAAGCCCCTATGGAGAATTCACTTTGAAGATAGTTAGAAAAAAACTTTGTAAAAAACCAGCTAGTGATTCTGAACAGAATGTAACTGTTGAACTGCTGAAATGCTCTTTGGGCTCAGTTGGAAGAGATGAAAAAGACTTTTAGCAGGCTGCATATCACCGCCTTGAGTTTTTCCCTACAAAGTGTTTGGTAAAAAGAAAATTTTACCTAATTGTTCAGGACAAAAAGAGAACTAGTAAGGAGTTTGAGACTTACGCTTAAATATAAGGAGTTTGAGACTTACGCTTAAATATGAGAAGGAGACGTACGCTTAAATATGAGAAGGCATGTCTATTGCCACTGATAAACATATCTTTATAGAAGGGGAGGGCTTTAGCTCATATGGTAATGAATCTACCTGCAATGCAGAAGACATGGGTTCAATCCCGGGTTGGGAAGATCCCCTGGAGAAGGGAATGGCAACCCTCTCCAGTATTCTTACCTGGAGAATCCCATGGACAGAGGAGGTTGGTGGGCTACAGTCCGTGTGGTCACAGAGAGTCGGACACGACTGAGGGACTATGGTTCTGATTCCCAGGTGGCGCTAGTGGCAAAGAATCTGCCTGCCAATACAGGAGATGCACGATATTTGCGATCAATCCCTGGGTTGGGACAATCCCCTGGAGGAGGAAATGGCACCCTACTCCAGAATTCTTGCTTGAACAATTCCATGGAGAGGGGAGCCTGGCAGGCTACAGTCCATGGGGCCACAAAGTATCAGACACGACCGAGAGACTGAGCGTGCATAGAAGGGGAATGAGTTTTTGATTGATTAATCACATCAGGGGTGGAGAGGCTCCTGTTGTGTCTCTCATCAGGAGCACTGGTGCTGAGACCTCCCCAAGTCACGCTCATTGAGTGACGTCACAGGGAGCACGGTTGTGATTAACAGTGATGAAGATGGTGGTGGTGGTGCCGGGAGCGGGCCTTCTCTGGAAAGTGTTTTGTATGGATGACCTCACTGAATTCTCATCACCACACGATGTCTTCTTAGCCTCACTTTATAGATGCAGAAACTGAGGTTAGTGAAGGTAAATACATTACTCAAGGTTGCCTTTCTAGGAAGTGGAAAAAACCCAGGCAATCTCACCCAAGAGCAACAACTAAACATATTGTCTCCTAATCCGAATTATATTCTAGCTTCTGCTCTAATCAGGACCGTAAGTTATAAAATATTTGAATTAAATTGAAGTAGTGTATGGAGATTTCTTTTCTTTTAATGCTGCCAGATGGCTGAGTTTTAAACCTCCTTGAAGAGAATCTCTGACCTTTCAAACTAAGGCATCTTATTGCTTGCAAGATACCTTGCATTTTGGAAAAATAAATTTTTGGAATAATGTCACAAGGTAGGTACTACTATCCCATTTAACAAATAAAGAAATTAAGGTTCAGACAATTTAAATCCTTTTTCCTCAAATTTTAATGTATATATAAACCCAATGGGGATCTTGTTAAAGTCAGATTCTGATTCAGTAGCTTGCAGCTGGAGATTCTGCATTTCCAACAAGGTATTACAGAGGTTGCTCGTCAGGGAGCAAGATAGGTAACCTGCTCGGATGACATAGCACAGAAGAACAAAACCCTGAAAGCCTAGTCTTGTAGCACTATCGGGTGGCTTCGGAGGTGCGGTGTTGGTCGTATTAAAAAGACATGGTTGCCCTTTGTCTGGCGGGACAGGCAGCTGCACAGACATCTAGACCTGAATCTGGCTTTGACCGCTTGTGCCTCTGGGTCATGCTTATCTCCCCTCTGAGCCTCAGTTTCTCTCTCTGCACAGTGTTAAGGGTGAATTACATGACTTCCAAATTGTCTGAGTACCAGGCACATCATGAGGAGAAGTGCCTGGGATGCAGGCTGGAACCCTGGATGGAAAGATCTTTCCCTGAAACGGGAACATTGAAAGGAATGATCTTAGAACACACATCATTTCTGAGAGAACTTCCTGCCCAGGATCAGTAGGAAAACTATTTTATCTGTGAGAGAGGAGAATGATTAATGCTTCTCAGTGTGCTGATTTTCTAAGGGAGTATGATTGAGCCTCAGAAACCTGGGGGGCTGGAAGGTCCGACTCCCCAGGCCGTCATTTAGACAGTAGGGAGGGAGCAGCCGCTGGATCTCTATCAACCTGGGGGATACCTGGGAAGGTAGTCTCGATTCTCTGAGACAGGAGCCAGATGGGGAAGGCCATTTGTTTATCTTCTTTAGAGAAATGGCTAAGTGGTTTTCTCATTTTTTAGTTTTTGTTTTTTTTTTTAAATAATTAATTTTTTTGTGGCTGCCCTGGGTCTTCATTGCTGCTAACTGGCTTTCTCCCTAGTTGTGGGGAGTGAGGGCTACTCTTTGTCAAATGTGAGGGCTTCTCACTGCAGTGGCTTCTCTTGTTGCTGAGCACAGGCTCTGGGTGTGCAGGCTTCGGTAGCTGTGATACAAAGGCTCCATGGTTGCGGCTCGAGGACTCCAGAGCTCAGGCTCCGTAGCTATGACCAAGGGGCTTAGTTACTCCATGGCGTGTGGAATCTTCCTGGACCAGGGATTGAGCCTGTGTCCTCTGCGTTGGCAGGTGGATTACTATCCCCTGTGACACCAGGGGAGTCCTAGTTGGGTTATTTTGAGTTGTAGGAGTTCTTTACATATTCTGGATATTAACCACTCTTCAGATATATGATTTGCAAATATTTTCTCCCATTTCATGGTTTCCTTTTTTACTCTATTGATTGTGTCCTTTGATGCACAGAGGTTTTAAATTTTTTCCAGTTTACCTCTTTTTACTTTTGTTGCCTATACTTTTTGGCATCATATCCTAAAAATCATTGCCAGATCTGATATCATAAGGTTTTTCCTGTTTCTTCTAAGAGTTTTATAGTTTGAGACTTTGATCCATTTTGAGTTAATGCCATTCTTTTGCATTTTGTTGTTAATATCAGTTATCCCAACACCATTAGTTGAAAAGTCAACCTGATACCATTGTTGAAAAGTCGTTTCTTTTCTTCATTGAATGCTCTTGGCACCCTTGTCAAAAATTTCTGGAGTCTATTCTGTTCAATTGATCTGTGTTTCTCTTTTTATGTCAGTAACACTGCCACCCCCGCCCACTTTTTAATACCACACTTAATGGTAAAGAGTCTGCCTCCAATGTGGGAGACCCGGGTTTGATACCTGGGTCGGGATGATCCACTGGAGAAGGAACTGGTAACCCACTCCAGTATTCTTGCCTGGAGAATCCCATGGACAGAGGAGCCTGGCAGGCTACAGTCCATGGGGTTGCAAAGACTCGGACATGACTGAGTGACTTCACTTTCTTAAAAAAATTTTTTTTATTTATTTAGTTTTATTTGGAGGATAATTGCCTTACAGTACTGTTTTGGTTTCTGCCATACAAAATGTGAATCAGCCATAAGTATACATATGTCCCCTCCCTCTTGAGCCTCTCTCCAGTACCACACTCTTTTGATTATTGTAACTTTGTAATGAGAGAAGGCAATGGCACCCCACTCTGGTATGCTTGCCTGGAAAATCCCATGGACGGAGGAGCCTGGTGGGCTGCAGTCCATGGGGTTGCTAAGAGTCGGACACAACTGAGCGACTTCACTTTCACTTTTCACTTTCATGCATTGGAGAAGGAAATGGCAACCCACTCCTTGTTTTTGCCTGGAGAATCCCAGGGACCGGGCAGCCTGGTGGGCTTCCGTCTATGGGGTTGCACAGAGTCAAACACGACTGAAGCAACTTAGCAGCAGCAGCAACTTTGTAATAAGTTTCAAAATCAGGAAGTATAAGACTTCCAACCTTGTTCTTTTTCCAGATTGTTTTGGCTATTTGGAGTCCCTTGATATACCAAATGAATTTATGGTGGAGTTTTCTCTTTCTTAAAAAAAAAATGCAATTGGGATTTTGATAGGGATTGCATTAAATCTGTAGACTGCTTTGGGTAGCGTTCACATCTTAACAATATTAAGTCTTCCAATCCATGAATACAAGATGTCTATCCATTCATTTGTGTCTTTAATTAGTTTGGCAATGTTTTATTGTTTTCAATGTAAAACTCTAAATATTTTAAAGATATTGTTTAATCTTTATAACAACCTAAAGAGGTAGGTGCTATTATAATCTTCATTTATAAATGAGAATACTAAACCAGTCCATCCTAAAGGAAATCACCCCTGAATATTCATTAGAAGGACTGATGCTGAAGCTTCAATACTTTGGTCACCTGATGCAAAGAGCTGACTCATTGGAAAAGTCCCTGATGCTGGGAAAGACTGAGGGCAGGAGTAGAAGGGGATGAGACAGAGGATGAGGTTGTTGGATGGCATCACTGACTCCATGGACAAGAGTCTGAACAAACTCTGGGAGACAGTAAAGGACAGGGAAGTCTGGCAGGCTGTAGTCCATGGGCTTGCAAAGAGTTGGACATGACTGAGTGACTGAGCAACAACAATAATCAAGTGGCTAGTAGGTAGAGGGGCTAGGATTCAAATCTTGGCAATCTGGACACAGGTCCTATGCTCTTGAATGCTTTACTCTATTATTTAGACAACTTTTGGAAACCTGCAGAGGGAGATGACAATAAGCAAAGCTTTCAGTACCTCCAGAAGAGCTCAGGAATTGAAAGTACCAGAGACCTCACAAGGAAGAGGTGAGGGGTGAGGCTAAAAACAAGAGGGTTCTCTTCTGCACCCTAATCAGTTGGACAACCACCTCTCACATCCCAGCAGGCAAGGGGAAGCAGTTCACTCTTTGGAGAAACTGAATCATGGCTCTGCACTCAGGGCACCAGGGGCAGTAGAGGACAGGCATCTTTCTGAAAGCAGTAGAATTAAGTGAAAGTCTACCTGTTGGATGGTGAGGCACAAACCGTCTTATTTCTACTGGGCTATCAGGAAGCAGACTGTCAGACAAGGATAGAGGAGAAGAGAGATGAAATTAGAGGATCAAACCAGAGTTCTACTAGCTGATTAATTGGTGTTTCCACAGGAAATGAGGAGAGGGAAGAAATTATTCAAAAGATAAAGCAAAAATTCTAGAATTGAAAGATGAGTTTGCAGATATAAATAATGCACTAAGCGCTCAGAAAAATGAATTAAAAACCCTACTCTAGGCATATAATCATGAAATTCCTGAGCTCCAATTGTAAGAGGTCAGTTGTTGGGGCCCATTTATTTTCTATTCCACTGTACTCTGGATTCACTGTACCTTGGCAATTGGCCAAGTTACGCAGAGTAGTCAGGGCTTTGTCTTCAGGCCATGGTCATGTGTGGTGTGGGATAAATGGAAAAGAATGAAGATATTAAAATATTCATTCTCACGATAGTCCACTGGCTTGAAGGGACATATGGACTGTAATGAGGACCATGACACCTGCATACATCATTGAAAAGGTTTATAATGATGTGTAAAGCCTTCAGGAGTGAGTAGTATTTGATAATACACCCTGCTTCCTTGTCCTGTACAGAGCAAAGAGGCCATGGCAGTTTTCCTTGAATTGACTTTTATTCTCTTATTCTCTGTTTTTAGTGGTTACTCTCTGAAGAGGAGATCCTGGGACTCTTATAACTATCTTTACAAGATTCTGTCAGGCTAAACAAGCCCAGGCTCTCTGTTTGGAATTCTACTTGAGAAATGATATGCAAAGATGTAGTTCATGATTAACAAACAAACAAACGCACAAAAACTTTCAGGGGTTGTTTGAGCTCTGACTTTGACAGTCAAGACAAATGAAGCTGGGCTGATTTCCTTGATAAGAGAATTATCTGGTAACCTGTTGAGAAGGGAGATAAATCAAGTAGGAATATGATCTAAGAGTGTAGGCTGAGTTGGTTATTCAATTGTCACTCAACTCCAAATTCCACTTTCTGTATTCTGCCCCTGATGCTGGGGATGGGTGTGCTTAGTCGCTCAGTTGGGTCCGACTCTGTGTGACCCCATGGACTGCAGACCGCCAGGTTCCTCTCTCCAAGGGGATTCTCCAGGCAAGAATACTGGCGTGGGTTGCCATGTCCTCCTCCAGGGGATCTTTCTGACCCAGGGATTGAACCTAGTTCTCCTGTGTCTGGGGCTGGATCTCCGCATAACATTTTTCTTTTGTAGGCTGGCATCTTTTTAGGTTCTGCCACGAGGGGGCACTAGCGGGAAGCCGGAAGGCAGGAGGAGGGGAGAAGTGACTTCCTGTTTGCTTGTGGTTCTGGTCATTGTCATCCCAGCCACAGCTCTTTGCCCAACTGTGGGGACGGTTGGTTCTAGCCTCCAGCTTCTTTTGGGACACCCAGCCCTGGCTTCATCTTGCGGTATCAGCAGGAGCCAGGCTTGCCTCTCCTGGAGGTCTGACTGTAGCTCCAGGAAGCATCTCCTTTTGTCTCTCTCTTTGTTCCCTCGCTTACGCGTGGTAGCTTCCACCTGCAGTTATTAAAACCTCTGGGTACCTCACAGGTTCCCTTTTTTGGCTCTTTTAGCCCCCTAACATCTGTCTAACCAGTTCCTTGAATTAAGTTCCCTCTGTTGAAATGCTTAGACTGGTTTCTGTTTTCCTGACAGATACACAGACTGAAATGAAAATGGATCTATAGACATGATCTGGTTTTCTTATCAGACAGCTGAGAAGCGCTGTGTGATACTTCTGGGTGAAACTTCTTATCCTTCTCCCACTTCTGACCTATAACACATGAGTTAGTAAATGCTAGAATATATAGTTTTTCAGAAAGGCCAGATGGTACCTGGTCTGGGAAAAACGAAACAAAACAAAACAAAACAGTAATAAAGAGGGATTGCAACCCCTTTCCTTGACTGTTTACTTTTGGAGTCTGGCCACTGAATTGGACAATACTTGGCCACTTAGAAAGTGAAGAGGAACTAAAAAGCCTCTTGATGAAAGTGAAAGTGGAGAGTGAAAAAGTTGGCTTAAAGCTCAACATTCAGAAAACAAAGATCATGGCATCCGGTCCCATCACTTCATGGGAAATAGATGGGGAAACAGTGGAAACAGTGTCAGACTTTATTTTTCTGGGCTCCAAAATCACTACAGATGGTGACTGCAGCCATGAAATTAAAAGACGCTTACTCCTTGGAAGGAAAGTTATGACCAACTTAGATAGCATATTCAAAAGCAGAGACATTACTTTGCCAACAAAGGTCCGTCTAGTTAAGGCTATGGTTTTTCCATTGGTCATGTATGGATGTGAGAGTTGGACTGTGAAGAAGGCTGAGCGCCGAAGAATGGATGCTTTTGAACTGTGGTGTTGGAGAAGACTCTTGAGAGTCCCTTGGACTGCAAGGAGATCCAACCAGTCCATTCTGAAGGAGATCAGCCCTGGGATTTCTTTGGAAGGAATGACGCTAAAGCTGAAACTCCAGTACTTTGGCCACCTCATGCGAAGAGTTGACTCATTGGAAAAGACTGATGCTGGGAGGGATTGGGGGCAAGAGGAGAAGGGGACGACAGAGGATGAGATGGCTGGATGGCATCACTGACTCAATGGACGTGAGTCTGGGTGAACTCCGGGAGTTGGTGATGGACAGGGAGGCCTGGCGTGCTGCGATTCACGGGGTCGCAAAGAGTCGGACATGACTGAGTGACTGATCTGATCTGATCTGATGTGAAGAGCTGACTTATTTGAAAAGACCCTGATGCTGGGAAAGATTGAGGGCAGGAGGAGAAGGGGACGACAGAGGATGAGATGGTTGGATGGCATCACTGAGTTGATGGACATGGGTTTGGGTGGACTCTGGGAGTTGGTGATGGACAGGGAGGCCTGGTGTGCTGCGGTTCATGGGGTCGCAAAGAGTCGGACACGACTGAGCGACTGAACTGAACTGAACTGATTCCTTCTATGTATATAGTTCTATACTCTGTTGCATATGATAAAAACCAATTTGAGTTAGAGACAGCAAAAAAGAGACAATGTATCATTCATGTACTGGAAAATCTGAGAGTAGAGCTAGCTTCAAGTACTGCTGAATTCTGGAGTTCAGTCTTTGCATGTCTGGGTTAGGGTTCCTCTATTGGCTTAATTTTCAGGCAGGGTCTTTTTTTTTTAATGAAATATAGATGATTTACAACGTTGTGTTAGTTGCTGGTATATGCAAAGTAATTTAGTTTTTACATATTTTCCATTATGACTTATGGAAATATACTATTTTATATTTATATATGCTGCTGCTGCAGCTAAGTTGCCTCAGTCGTGTCTGACTCTGTGCGACCCAATGGATGGCAGCCCACCAGGCTCCCCTGTCCCTGGGATTCTCCAGGCAAGAAGACTGGAGTGGGTTGCCATTTTCTTCTCCAATGCATGAAAGTGAAAAGTGAAAGTGAAGTTGCTCAGTCGTGTCCGACCCTCAGCGACCCCATGGACTGCAGCCCTTCAGGCTCCCCCGTCCATGGGACTTTCCAGGCAAGATTACTGGAGTGGGGTGCCATTGTATATATATTTATATATACTATTTTATATATAGTATTTCTAACTATTAATCCCAAATTTATCCCTCCCCTACCCCTTTCTCCTTTGGTAACCATACATTTGTTTTCTATGTCCATGAGTCTATTTTTGTTTTGTGAATAAGTCCATTTGTTTCATATTTTAGGTTTCACGTGTAACTGATACCATATGGCATTTGTCTTTCTCTTTCTGACTTACTTAGTGTGATAATCTCTAAGTTCATCCATGTTGCTGCAAATGGCATTATTTCTTTCTTTTTTATGGATGAATAACATTCCATTGTATATCTGTATATCTGTATCATATAGTCTTTGTCCATTCATCTGTTGATGGACACATAGGTTTCTTCCATGTCTTGGCTTTTGTAAACAGTGCATCTGTCTTTTCAAATTAGAGCTTTCTCTGGATATATGTTCAGGCAGGGTCCTTCTATGTGGTGGTAAAGACGGCTATACACTTTGTTATTAAAGTCTTACATTATTCTTAGAGCTTATCATTCCCCCTGAATATTCATTGGAAGGACTGATGCTGAAACTGAAGCTCCAATACTTTGGCCACCTGAAGCGAAGAGCTGACTCATTTGAAAGAGCTGACTCTTTCCCTGATGCTGGGAAAGATTGAAGGCAGGAGGAGAAGGGGACGACAGAGGATGAGATGGTTAGAGAGCATCACTGACTCAATGGACATGAGTTTGAGCAAGCTCCGGGAGATGGTGAAGGACAGGGAAGCCTGGCATGCTGCAGTCCGTGGGGTCACAAAGAGTCAGACATGACTGAGCGGCTGAACAAGAGTCTTATGTAATTCTTAGAGCTTATAATTCTGAAGAAAAGTGAGATCTCACCTTTCATCTTCCATTTTCAAACCATATTGACATTGAACTCGTTTTTTATGCTGGGGCCACATGCCCATTTGTCAACTAATTACAGTGGCCAGGAGGAAAGGATGGAACACTTGGCTGGGTCTGGGTATGTGCCCATCTGCCCCTAGGGTGGGGACCAGCAGATGCAGATAGAGAAAGGGGGTGAATGACAGTGATAATAGCTACTCTTGTTTATCTCATTTAATATATAAAACTCTGCTGTGGTCTGAATGTTTGCCCCCGGCTTCCAAATTCCTATTTTGAAATCTAATGCCCAGTGTGATGGTATTTGGAGGTGAGACCTTTGGAAGTGCATAAGTCATGAGGGTGGAGGCCTGGTGACTTACAAGGACCTCAGAGAGTTCTCTAACCCTTCCACCATGAGAGGACACAAACAGGAGGTGCTGTCTGTGAACCAGGAAGTGGGCTGGGCCCTCATCAGAAACTGAATCTGCCTGGCCTTGATCTTGAATTTTCCAGCCTCTAGGACTATGAGAAACAATAAACGTGTGTTGTTTGTAAGCCACTCAGTATATGGTATTTTATTTTGTAGCAGACCAAGTGGACTAAGACATTCTCTATGGGGTAGGTATTTTTAAATCTGCTTTAACCCATTAAGAAATGTAGGCTCAGGGGCCTCAGGTATCTCAGCTTGTGAGTGGAATTCTAATCTAGGTCTGTTAAGTCCAAAGATCCTGCTCTTCAGATACTGATACACTGCTTATCCAGTAAAACCATGTTCGAGAGGGTCACACTGGGAACTCACATTTGTTTTTAGGTCCTGGAGGTTTGATCTTGGGCCTAGAAACAGAAGACACAGTCAGAAGGAATAGACAAGAAGTGAGGAGCCAAGGTCGGAATGAGATGTGGGAGTCCAGGGCTTTATCTGTGAATATGGTTGGGAGGATGCTCAGAACTCTGATCAAAGGGTGGTGTATAAAGGGCTTATCACCTTCCAGATGCTGTTTGTCCAAGAGGTACAGCTGAGTTGCTTGGCTCAGGGTGAGCTTTGTGATTTTTGGTTCTAGATGGAGCCACAACTTCCCATGACTTAACTAACTCTAGTCAGCTCTGGCTTCACCTTAATCCCTAGGTACCAGTCTTCTTTCAGCAGCTTTCCTCTCTCTGACTTTTCCTTCCCTCATCCTTCATCTAAGCATCAGGTGAAATACTATCCTCTTGGAGGGTATGGGTGTGTGCCTGAGACATGTACAGATTAATCACAAGAGATATGCATGCCATCTCTCCTGGGCAGAACTGACTGGATAGACTTGCTCAGTCTGATTTTCACTAGTTCATTATAACAGGCTCAGAGATGAATTTTGAAATGAGGAGCTCTGATTCAGAGGAAAGAGTACACAGGTGTAAAATCTATCCATCATTTAACCAACAAGTATTAATTAAGTCCTTAAGGAAATGGCAACCCACTCCAGTGTTCTTGCCTGGAGAATCCCAGGGACAGAGGAGCCTGGTAGGAGGCCATCTATGGGGTCTCACAGAGTCGGACACGACTGAAGCGACTTAGCAGCAGCAGCAGCAGCAGCAGTGTGTACCCAGCCCTGTAC
The DNA here is from genome assembly GCF_027580195.1 of Bos mutus. Classification (NCBI taxonomy): domain Eukaryota; kingdom Metazoa; phylum Chordata; class Mammalia; order Artiodactyla; family Bovidae; genus Bos; species Bos mutus. The sequence goes on along the minus strand of NC_091645.1, from coordinate 11,557,425 downwards.
TAGGCCCTAAGATGGGTGGGGGCAGAGAGTAGAAAGGACAACAAAATAGTAGAAGACTAGTCCATGCCGATGAGAGCCTTTCTACCTAGCTGAAGACTTCAGAACAAGAAAAATAGAATACTTGAGGTTGAGAAGATAGAACGTAATGGCCAATGTGCTCATTCATTGGACAAATCTTTGCAATGTCTCCTATATGCCAGGCACTGTGCCAAGCACGGGTAAACCAAACATGCAATTATTTTCCTCAAAGAGCTTATATCTAGAAGGAGATGTTTTCAAATAAGTAAAAAGACCATTGCAAACATTTGTTTGATACTTGCTAAGTGATGGGCACTAAAGTGGGTTTTGTCTTTTGAACTGTGAATACAGAGACAAATAGAGACAAAAATCTAATCCTTTAACCAGGTGGTGTACTAATGGTGATGAAAAGCATGTAAATAGACATATTTTTCATGTGTATATGTGATTGATAGAAGTATGAACTGCATGCCATGGGAACACAGAAAAAGGAAAATGTAGCCCTGTATTGTATGAACTGTCTATAGCCAAAGGGAGCCTGATTGAGAAAAGGGGAAATTTGAAGATGGAGGGGCAAACATTTCCCAGATGGACAAGACATTATTAGCAGAGGAAGCAGAGTGTGACTGTTACTACAATATGAAAAACTCATGGCATGTTTGACCCCTGCAAGTAGCTGTCCAGGTTTGAAATGAGGATGATTGGAGGGACATGAAGGCAGAGAGGCAGCCAGGGGCCAGGTCATGAAGATCCTCAGGCCATGTGTTACGGAGCTTGGATTTTTGTTTAGAAAACAATGCGGAATCACTGGAGCATTTTAAGATGAAACATGAGTTTAATGGTTTTGAAATGTAAAAAGAGGCTGAACTTGAGGCAAGGCGATCTATTAGGGGACCCTGTTAACAAATCAATTCCTGAATAGAATCAGGTAAGAGACAGTGGTTTTAAAATCAGGTAATAGACATGGTAGTAGGCAAGAGGATGAAGAGGGAGGAACTAAGTCTAGAAATACTCGGGAGGTAGTGTTCTCAGGACTTGGGTTTGTGGGGTGAAGGGAGGGAAAGGATCTAGCAGATCCCAAACTTCTCACTTGGGCGGTCAGGTGCACGGTGTGACCATTTTTCTAGATTTGGGGTATGGGAGATGTGATGGTTAATTTTATGTGCCAACTTAGCCAGACCGTGGTACTCAGTTGTTTGGTGAAAGACCAATCTGGATGCTGCTGTGAAGGTATTTTTTAGGTATGATTGACATGTAAGTCAGTAGACTTTGAGTACAGAAAGTAATGCTCCATGATTGAGGGGGATGGACCTGATTCAGTCAACTGAAGACCTCAAGAGAGAAGACTGATCCCTTGAGAAAGGAGGCTTCCAGACCCAAGCCTACAGCCTGACTGTTCCCTCAGCCTTTCCTGCAGATTTCAGCCTTGCAGCCCCCACAATTGCAGGAGCCAAGTCCTTAAAATACATCTCTTCCTATGTATACTTCCTTTGGCTCTATTTCTCTGGAGAACTTTGACGAATACAGGAGGATGTCTTTTTATTCAAGTGTGTGACTCAGAGAGGCTTTACTGAGAAGATGGTTCAGGAGTTTTGAAAGAGAAAGTGAAGGCTTATTTTCGTTGTTTATGCCAGGGGATATTGTGGTTCAATATTAATGTTGTTATTTCTTCCTTTGAGTTGTTGGACAACATATTCCTTCTAGGTTGTTGTATATTAGAAAGAAAGTAGGATATATTTGTGTAATTCTTACCAGTAATAAAATCCACTGCACACAATAACTTCTAATTATTTTAGTGAAGCCAGAGTTGTCTGATGGTTTCTTTGGAAATTATACAGATGATTTTATCTGTAATAAAAGGTTGGAAATGCCTCTTCAGTGGAGCATTCAGATAGTGTTGAAAAGGATACCAGTTCAACACTATCACTTCACTACTATTACTTCTCTGGGGGACAAGTGGGTCCTTCTGTGGGTCATAGGAGGTGGGAAAGTAAATTAGATTATCCTGCTGCTGCTGCTAAGTCGCTTCAGTTGTGTCCGACTCTGTGCGACCCCATAGACGGCAGCCCACCAGGCTCCCCCGTCCCTGGGATTCTCCAGGCAAGAACACTGGAGTGGGTTGCCATTTCCTTCTCCAATGCATGAAAGTGAAAAGTGAAAGGGAAGTCGCTCAGTCGTGTCCGACTCTAAGAGACCCCATGGATGGCAGCCTACCAGGCTCCTCCATCCATGGGATTTTCCAGGCAAGAGTACCGGAGTGGGATGCCATTGCCTTCTCCTAGATTATCCTACAAAACTATAATTGAAAGATCTGAAACAGGGAGAATTTTATATGGTTCCTTAAATCTTTACTATTTCTTAATTTTATTTCCTCAAGAGCAAAGCTTTGGGTTCAAACAAAATTAGATCCTCCTCTTATTATCCTTGTAACTTTGGACAGGTAAATTTACTGTTTCAAGTCTCATTTGCAATATCTGTAAAACATACCATTTATGGTTTTTGAAGGATTGACTGAGACTTTTTTTTTTTTTTTACTAAGTGCTCTGTCCAGGGCTTGGTGCAGAGTTGCATTCAAGTAATAGAAACTGTTTTTATTATTATTTATATTTGTTCCCTCATAGGCTTTAAGCAGGAGGAGGAGGGGACAACAGAGGATGAGATGGTTGGATGGCATCTCCGACTCAATGGTGATGCCATCCAACCATCTCATCCTCTGACTCAATGGACATGAGTTTGAGCAAGCTCCAGGAGATGGTGAAGGGCAGGGAAGCCTGGCATGCTGCAGTCTATGGGCTTGCAAAGAGTTGGGCATGACTGGGCGACTGAACAACAACAGGCTTTCAAATTCCACACTTCCCCAGGATAGTTATATGTTCTTGCTCTCCTGGACTTTGTGGGATTCTCTCCTGTACCAATGCAATTCATAGATTCTCAGTACCTAAAATTTCTCAAGAATGAAGGGACCTGACAGGAAGTAGACATGACATCTTCATGGCTAAATGATTCAAGCTGAAGAATAAACCTTATTTCACAAGGAATAAAACTGGATCTTCATGTGTATCTCCCCTTTTTTCTCTTGCACATGGCCAGTTCCTACTCATCCCTCAAAACTCAGGTCAATACCATCTTTTTTTGCTATAGGCAAGGTATACCATGTTTTAATGGAATCCTTTCTGTACTAGGTCTTCTTAACACACATCTCTAGGGAGTTCTACAAAGACTTACAAGACCTTCTAGATCTAACACCAAAAAAAGACATCCTTTTCATCATAGGAGATTGGAATGTAAAAGAAGGAAGTCAAAAGATACCTGGGGAAATAGGCAAGTTTGGCCTAAGAATACAAAATGAAGCAGGGCTAACAGAGTTTGTCAAGAGAACACATTGGCCATAGAAAACACCCTTTTCCAACAACACAAGAGATGATTCTACACATGGATATCACCAGTGATCAATACTGAAGTCAGGTTGATTATATTATTTTCAACTGAAGATGGAGAAACTCTATACAGTCAGCAAAAATAAGCTGACTGGGAGCTGACTGTGGCTCAGATCAGCACCTTATTGCAAAATTCAGACTTACATTGAAGAAAGTAGAGAAAACCACTAGAACATTCAGGTATGACCTAAGTCAAATCCCTTATGATTATATGGTAGAAGTGACAAGTAGATTCAAGGGATTAGATCTGATAGACAGAGTGCCTGAAGAATGATGGACAGAGGTTCATACATTGTACAGGAGGCAATGACCAAAACCATCCCCAAGAAGAAGAATGCAAGAAGGCAAACTGTTTGAGGAGACTTTACAAATAGCTGAGGAAAGAAGAGAAGTGAAAAGCAAGGGAGAGAGGGAAAGATACTCCCAACTGCATGCAGAATTCCAGAGAATAGCAAGGAGAGATAAGAAGGCTTCTTCAATGAACAGAGCAAAGAAGTAGAGGAAAACAATAGAATGGGAAAGACTAAAGATCTCTTCAAGAAAATTGGAGCTATCAAGGGAACATTTCATGTAAGGACAGACATGATAAGAACCTAATAGAGGCAGAAGAGATTAAGAAGACATGGCAAGAATACACAGAAGAACTATACAAAAATGGTCTTGATGACTCAGATAACCACAATGGTGTAATCACTCACCTAGAGCCAGACATCTTTGAGTGTAAAGTCAAGTTGGCCTTAGGAAGCATTACTACATACAAAGCTATTGGAGATGATGGAATTCCAGCTGAGCTATTTAAAAAAGATGATGCTGTTAAAATGCTGCAGTCAATATGTTAGCAAATTTGGAAAACTCAGCCGTGTCCACGGGATTGGAAAAAGTCGGTTTTCATTCCAATCCCAAAGAAGGGTAGTGCCAAAGAATGGTCAGACTACCATACAACTGTGCTCATTTCACATGCTAGTAAGATTATGTTCAAAATTCTTCAAGCTAGGCTTCAGTAGTACATGAATGAAGAATTTCCAGATGTATAGGCTGGATTTAGAAAAGGCAGAGGAATCAGAGATCAAATTGCCAACATCCACTGGAACATAGAGAAAGCAAGGGAATTCCAGAAAAACATCTACTTCTGCTTCATTGACTATGCTAAAGCCTTTGGCTTTTTGGATCACAACAAACTGTGGAAAATTCTTAAAAAGATGGAACTACCAGACCTCCCTACCTGGCTTCTGAGAAAGGTGTATGCAGGTAAGAAGCAATAGTTAGAATCAGTCATGGAACAACAGACTGGTTCAAAATTGGGAAAGGAATATGACAAGGCTGTATATTGTCTTTCTGTTTATTTAACATATATGCAGAGTACATCATGGAAAATGCTGGGCTGGATGAGTTATAAGCTGGAATCAAGATCGCTAGGAGAAATATCAACAACTCAAATATGCAGATGATATCACTCTAACGGCAGAAAGTGAAGAACTATAGAGCCTCTTGATGAGTATGAAAGAGGAGAGTGAAAAAAAAATTCAAAATACTAAGATCATGGCATCTGGTCCCATCACTTCATGGCAAATAGAAGGGGAAAAAGTAGAAGCAGTGACAGATTTTCTTTTCTTAGACTCCAAAAGCACTGTGAATGGTGACTGCAGCCATGAAATTAAAAGATGGTGCTCCTTGGAAGGAAAACTATGAGAAACCCACACAGTGTATTAAAAAGCAGAGACATCCCTTTGCTGACAAAGGTCCATCTAGTCAAAACTATGGTTTTTCCAGTAGTCATGTATGGATGTGAGAGTTGGACCATAAAGAAGGTTGAGCACTAAAGAACTGATGCTTTTGAAGTGCGGTGTTGGGGAAGACTTGAGAGTCCCTTGAGCTGCAAGGAGATCAAATCAGTTAGTCCTAAAGGAAATCAACCCTAAATATTCATTGGAAGGACTGATGATGAAGCTGAAGCTCCAGTACTTTGCCCACCTGATGTGAAGAACTGACTCATTGGAAAAGACCCTGATGTTGGGAAAGATTGAAGGCAAAAGGAGAAGCGGGCAGCAGAGGATGAGATAGTTAGATAGCATCACCAAGTCAGTCGAAATGAATCTGAACATACTCTGGGAGACCGTGGAGGACAGAGGAGCCTGGAGTGCTGCCGTCCATGAGCTCACAAAGAGTTGGGGACAACTTAGCAACTGAATGATAATAGTGCTATTACATCGCTTATAATCATCTCTTCTCTTATTTTATCTCTTTCTAACAGGGAGCTCTTTTACGGGCATGGACCATGTTCACCTTTCTACCTCCAATGTCTGGCACAGTGCCCAGAACATCATCTAGATGGATGAAGATATGGAGTGAGTTACAATCAGGACCATATGATAAACATAATTTCCCACCACCAATTGTCTCCAGTTGTGTCTATCTCCCCTAGGTACTGCTGAAGGCACTGCCGTCTACTTATGACGCAGAAGAATTCTGCAATTGCTTTCTCAGGCTCTATACCCACCACAGTCAGATTGAGTAAGGCAGTTTCTATGTGCAAAAGTAGGATGAGATTAGGTATACCATGCGTAGAAACTGTGATTCACTTTTAATGAGGATAACTGTTTTGAATATCAAGCTGGTGTGCATTCTCATTAGCAATTCTCGTTAATTGTCTGAAATGCTCATAAAGTCAGGGTTACAAATTTAGAATGAATCACTCATATCTTGACTTCCTGTTGGCTGGAGATTTTTAATTGCATCCTCTCTCATCAGAGGTCCCTATACATCTCCAGCCTTTATTTTTATCCTCGATAGCCAGCTCCTACCTAAACCAATTTCTAATTGGGACATATGAGGTTAAATCTAGGATGAAGGGAGAAGAAAATCTAGAAAACAACAACAGTCTTGTTAGACACAGGTTCAATACGGTGATTTTACAGAGAGGTGATTGCAGGAGGACCATGGCAGCCTCCCCGTTATAATGAGAGCTCATAGCCCCACCTCACACCCCCACCAGCTCCCTTCACACACTCTCTATGGCTCCACGTGGGGGCCTTGCCTACAGAGGCTTCAGCAAGTGTTTTGTGCCAGAGCGCTGCCAACACACCACCCACTCTGTCGGTTTTATTTTGTGGCCCCCCTTCCCCACAGAGGAGCTACCACTCAGACTCTGTTTATGATTCTTTTGCTTTTCGTTGCTCTTTCAGTTACAGGTAAAAATGCATGCATTCCTGCATGATACAGTGTTAGGTTTGTTAGCATTTTAACTCTAGGAAACATGTATCATGCTGAATGTTTTCTTCTGTGACTCTCTTTCATTCCCTAGGCTTTTGGGATTCATCCATGTTGATATGTGTAACTGTAACTCATTCATTTTCATTGCTGATGGAATCCTGCTGTATGACTACACAGGTCCTCAAGGCTTTAGAAAAATCCCTGGGGCCAGAGGTGTTTCCAAATACATGCTTTTTTGCTTGTTTTAATAAAGATAATAGGATGTGTATTCTATCGTAGCCCCCCATTGGGGTCTTGAGAAGCATTTTGTAATCAAATACATGAATATTTCTGATTCAAATGTAGAAAATATTCACACTAAGTGGAATAATAAAGATGCTAAATAGCTTCATGGTAGTTCAAATCAGGTTCTACCGCCAAATAAGTTTTGAGGTTGCTTTCTGTTTCCAAAGTTTAGGGTTTATGGGCCTCCTCCATGATTGTTTTTCTATTCTCTCTTTGATAGAGACATTTGGTTGGCTTCCAGTTTTTTGTTATCATAAATAATGCTGCTTAAACCATCTGTATATGGCTGCCTCCCCGTACTGGGCTCTTTGAAGGCAGGGCTGGGTCTTAGTCATCTTCATGGCTTAGCACAAGGCCTCAATAAATGTACTTTGAATGAATGAGTAAGTGCTCAGACACTTTTGCTCTTCTTGAAAATTATGGAGCCAGACCAAAACCACAGAAATGAGTCCCAAGGTAGAATTTAAATTCACCAATCTCATTTAAAAAGGGCTGCAATAAAGCAAATAAATAAATCCCCAAGGATCTCTAGGATCATTTTCCTCTATTGCTGCTTAGACAGAATGCCTTCATGTATCTCTCTGTTAAATCATTATTAGTTATAGGTCTTTCAAGGACATTCTATTACTTCAAAAAATAATTTTAGTACAATTTATAGTGGCACCTCCAACATCCTTCTTTCCTCACTCTGATTTCAGGGGCCATATAAAAAGTTTGAAGAGTCAAATACAGAGAAAAGGACAGGAAGTGGGGAAGTAGCCTCTGAATTCATTAGACAAATCTTGCACTCCATCTATGGCAGTCTCCACTCATGACTCATGTGGCTTAAGGGCAACAGGGATAGAAGAAATGGTGCAGATTGTGCCCGGGGATTAGTCTGCAAGTCCTTGTTGGATGCCTTTCCATTCCACCTCAGGGGCCCAGGGAAAGAGAAGAGCATAAATGGAAATAGTACATGGTCTCAGCTTAGGCAACGGCCTGACATAGCTTTTCTCATTTCTGGACAGAGACTTATTTTTCCCTTCCCTGGATTTGCTCCTAATCTTTTTGCCTATAAGGTTAGATAGACTATGGATCTCTAAATGAAAACTTGCCACTATTGTAAGGGGCTTTTGTAAGTATACAAATTAGTCAAAAAGAAAATGTCAAGTCATCCATACTGAACTGGATATTTCAAGGCTCTGAGAACATTGTTATCTCTTCATTGGACGCTATTCATTCAACAAACACTCTGTATATTAAATTTTTGCTGGGTGCTGAGGATGTCAAAGATATCCCTGTGATGGTTAATTTTACTTGTCAACTGGTCTGGGCCTCTGTGCCCAGATATTTGATCAAATTTTATTCTGGGTGTTTCTATATTTTTGGTTGGGATTTACTTTTAAATTGATGGACTTTTAGTAAAGCAGATTGCCCTCCATAATATTAGTGGGCCTCATCCAATCAGTTGAAGGCCTGAATAGCAAAGAGACTGACCTCTTCCCCCAAAGCAAAGGCAATTGGCTAGCAGACAACTTTCAGGTTTCATCTGAAACACTGGCTCTTTCTGGTTCTGTAGCAGACTGCCTCAAACTGCAACTCTTTCTTGAGCCTTCAGTCTGTCTTCCCTATTAGATTCTGGATTCACTAAGGCTCCACCATCCCATGAACCAATTCCTTCACTGAATCACTTTCTCTCTATATATGCACACATCCGATTGATTCTGTTTCTTTGGAGACTTCAACTAACAAAGCAGCTGTTTTTAAACACCTCTGTGTCTCTTGAAACAGACATGCAAACAAGCGATTCTAATTCAGTATGAAGCCTGCCCTAAAGGTCGGTCACATGTACTAAGTATTGATAGAGTGAGAGCAGAGACAAAGAAGCACTCGCATTTCTCTAGGGATTCTTGGGGAACTCTTTCAAAAAGATATTTTCTAGGAGAGCAACATCTGAGACAGACAGATTAATATGTAAAGTCCAAAGGGCTAGGAAAACAGACTGTTCTGAGGACCATCTATGCAGGAGGAAGTGGTGCAAAATAGAGATCCAAGGTGTGGTAACTGAACAAAATGCTCAGAAGTTAAGAGAAAAGCAATTAACGTGCCTATGTGCATCTGTGGACAGATGCTCCTTGGGGACAAGGACTGGAAAGGAGGTCACTTTGCTCTAGAGTTCTGTCCTGAAAACAAGGCAAATGAATGCCAAGAAAGCGCTCCTGTCAGACTCAGAGGAAATTGGCCCGCCTTACAGAACTCCAAAGCTGGGGTGGGGGGCTCTGAGTACAGGCAGTGGCCACGCCATCAGCACCCAGGACTAGGGTGGTCTTCTCTATGTGACACCCGGGGTAGAATCTCACTGCAAATATTTGTTACAAAGCACTGACATTTAAACACTTTGCTTATTGTCTAAAAGCCTTCAGTCCCTGGTTTAGTGAAGCAAGGGCTTATTCTTAAGGCTGTGATTACGTAATGTAAGTAAATAGGCTTAAGAAAAAAGAAGAAAGGGAGAGGGAAATGGTAATCCATTAAGATACAGAGTCAGTTGACAATTGTGCCCCATTTTCTAAGGTAAGCTGAGTAGAAACAGCTAAAAATAGATACTGAGAAGGAAATGATAGAAACGGGAATCAAAAAAGTCCACATCTCTAGGCTAGAGATTGATTAGAATTGAAAGTGGATTCAGTTAACTGAATTATGATGAAATGACTGTAATTAGGTTAAGGGAAATTTAGAGTGTAAACATTTCAGGCACACCTAGAACCTGTATCAGTTTCCAAGTGGAGATGTTAAGCAGAGAGCGAGCACCACTTTGAGGGTCTTATTCATTAGAAGGATAACTGAGAGCCTGGGAGGAGAGTTTTATCTGAGGGCAATCCCTTCCAAGCACCTTATGCACCGCTCCTGCACATTAGCTCCTCCAATCCTTATGTTTATCCCCTGTCCAAAGGCCCTCCTTGTGCTGAGCTCTCTGGTTTGCCTAGTTTCCATCCATGGCTTACAGCAGTGATCACCCATCACCTCCAGCAGATGATCCCCAACAGACCTTTCTTCTTTCCCAGGCCTGCACTCTCACAGAAGCAATTTTAATGACATTTAAAAGTAAATCGAGTGGAGTTTGTAACAGCAACATTATATGATTGTACCTTTCGTGGTCATGTTTTCAGAGCAGGTGGCATATAGAAAAGGGCTTTTCTTGATAAACGACATCCTGTGGGGATGTCGAGGAGAAAATTCAACTTGCCTTCTGTTGTCAGCACCAACAGTATCTACCATGCCCACAGCACACATCTGAAAGCTCAAGCTGCACAAAGCATCCGTGCTGACCTTAGAGTAACTGTGTGTGTTGGTGATATTGAAAATGACTTTGGGATATGGATAACAACCTCTCCTCATCAAGGCATCGTGGAGGAAGATGAAAGTACTGACCACCAAATATAATTTTATTTTATCCATGTGAAGATTAAGACTTGATGGAAGATTTTGCAACTAACTGGATGTTTGGTCTTAGACAAGCCATTTAATGTCTTGGAGCTTTTGGGTCTTCATCTGTAAAATGGGGATACAGAAATTGTCTACCTAATGGGGCGCTTTGACCCAACCATTAGTGGTCTCTTGTTTTGTACCCCTTCCCTAAACAAACCCTTGCTCCATCTATACTATGGGCTTCCCAGGTGGCTCAGTGGTGGAGAATCTGCCTCCAATGCTGGAGACACAGGAGACGTGGATTTGATCTCGGGTCAGGAAGATATACTGGAGGAGGAAATGGCAACCCACTCCAGCACTCTTGCCTGGAGAATCCTGTGGACAGAGGAGCCTGACAGGCTACAGTCCATAGGGTCACAAAGAGTCTGACATGTCTGAATGACTGAGCACGCATGCACACACGCCATCTCAACTGGTGTGCCCAGGAGATCTTATAAATGTCATGACTTGCCCACTTGGTTTTCCCCTCCTGCAATGCCAACTCCAGTTTTGTCTTTTTTCCTGACTGTTGAAGGAGTACAAAACTTCCAAACAGCCTGAATCTCATCAGTTTCATGAAGCCTTCCTAGACTATCTTAGCTCTCATGAATGTTGCTCCCTTGAACTCTGAACTCCTTTAGCCCCTTATCAAGTGTTTAACACACACCGCTCCTGGGCAGCTTAATGTTTTATGGCTATAACATAAGATATTTAAAAAATAATTCCTCTTACAATTTCACTTCTTGTTAATTCTGTGTATTTTTCTGTAATGTTTTCTCTAACAGGAAAAGACCAAAAGGCTAAAATAAAGAAAGGAGGAGACCATGACCTAAGGAATGTTCTTCTTGGAGGGAAGAGGAAACTGGAAGACCTTCTGCTATTGGGTGAAAGAGGTGAGACCGAGTTCAGATGCAAATGACTTTCCTCTCCTCTCTGAGATCAGAGATTGAGGATGGTGATGGGCCAGTGGACAGGATGATAGAAACATAAGGATAGAAAACACATGATCTGGGGTCTTTCTTTCCTCATACATGACCTGGAGACATTGTAAACTCCAGAGAGAAGCCCAGAATTTGGCATGGCAGACTTGCCTGTATGTATCCAAATGGTAGGGGAAAATTTGCTAAAAGAATTGCCTAAGGGATGAGCCTAGTTCTTTATTGTCTGTGTCCTAGGGGATGCAGAAGTTATACGTGTCCTCTGGCACTGGGGAACTTGGAAGATGCTGATTCTTGAGCCCAGAAGGTCAAGAAGATTGTTCATAGTAGTCAGAAGTGAAGAGATGTTAATACTAAAGCAGAAGGCAGGGCAGGCCACCCACGTGGGGGGCCTCAAAGCAATTGCAGATATCTTGGAAGACCAGTGGTTCCAGTGAAATCCAGGGAACGGTTATGCTATCAATAGTTAGCAAGACATTAGAATTAAACTTCAGTGAGAGAAAGACCCAGAGGAGGCCAGTCACAGGCCCACCAGTAGCAGAGGCAGCAGGAGGTGGAAGGAGGCAAGGGGAAGGAGCATGGCTCCTAGGTTTAATGTTTCCAACTCTTTCTCTCCCACATCTCCTGATCACATTAGCAGGATGAGATCTTGAGAACAAGGTGAGATAGATTATAGGAAAGGAGAGCTAAAGATCTCTTTTCCCTGCCCCTCTTGTCTTCCTCCCCTTCTTCCTTTGCACATCTGACAAGGAGTGAGCAAATTCTATCTTGTCTCCACAAATAGATTGGAAGTTGCTGAGCGATGCCTGACACTGTGTTCTGAATACAGTGAGTACTTCATCAGTGTCGTTGGTTCTGTAGAGTTTGAACAAGTAAATTACATCTTCATCTGTGGATGTGGTGGTGGCGGTGATAATCATTGCTCATGTTTGTTCTGAGGGGATCACGTGGGGTAGTGGGATGGAAAGAAAATTCTGGATCCACATTATCTGGTTTGCATCCTGGGTCCGCAATTGACTGGCTGTAGGAGGAATCACTCAAGCTGTCCCTTGGTTTCTTTAACTGTGAGTTGATGATAGTTCATAGGACTGTAGTAAGCACCAAATCTAGTACGTATGAAGAATGTGGAACAGTACTTGGCTCACACTAAACACTTCAAAACATTCTCAACTTAGGGAATTCAAGTGCTAATTTTGTCTCCAGTTTACAGATGAGGAAACAGTGATGCAGAGATATTAAGTGACTTGCACCAGAGCACAGCTAGGAGATGACAGAGCCAGATTCCAAAGCAGGCAGCCTGAGCTCACGGACCACTCCCACTCCTCACTGTCGGGTAGAGAAGATGCCGGATGGAAATCACTTATTTCCTATTGACCCTCAAGTCCGTCACTCTGTGAGCACTTTCTCCTGTACTTGGGTCATTCTGTTCGTGATTTCTTCTCTTCCAAGCCCACTTAGGTAGTGACTATGTACAGGCCCTTAAGAGCCATCCTACTTGGTGTATTATGGATGAGAAAAAGAAAGTTTCTTGTATTGTGTTTATTCTCTCCAGGATTTTAAGTTTCTTACAATTAAAAATTTAAGTTTCCATTATTCTCCCAGGTTATTCATAGTTTTATTAGAATGAAGAATTTTATTTTGGGCCCTTTAGGAAGTTTAGATAGCATAGACTAAGCAGAAAATATCAACAAAATTAGACGCCATTTATTAAGTATACACTACCGAAAAACACGACATTACATCTGGCCTTCACAATGACCTTGAAAGTTCAGTATTACTGTTTAGTTTTAAGGGTGAGGAAACCAAAGTCTTCATAATAGGAATACTGGGGAAAAGTTACATTTATATACATATAAAATCACATAAGTATTGCCAGGAATCCTCTGGAAATATAATTATGAGACACTGATTTTAAACGATTTAAGAAAGTGACGTTGATAGATTATGAAAGAACGGTTTCCATGGCTATGAACACGGAATGACACAGTGCTAATGCAATTTTCTGGCGGCCACTTCAATGTGCTGCCTAATTCAAACTTGAAACCTGCAAGGAGTTAACCCAGTTATTCCCTGGAAAGATCCTTTGCAGATCCTTGCTCTAAGGCAAGACAATAAAATTAGGAAGAGTAATTAAATTAGAAACCCCAAGCTTAGAGGAAGAACAGGGCTCACAAACACACGGATGAAAGGGGCAGATGTCATAGGGTGACAGTTGCTGGGGAACGCCTACTTGTGTTTCTTCCCTGAGGCTCCGGGGTGGGGTTCAGTGTCTGATAAGCATCATTTTCACAATATTCTGTTAGAAATAGAAGCAGCTGACTTGAAAGCTGCTGGGGCCTCCTCAACTGGGTTATGGAAGGGGCAGTCTTGGGGAGATAATGATGTAAGACAGTGGTTCTCCATTGCTGGCTTGCCTCAGAATCGCTTGGAAGGTTTGTAAAAAACAGATTGCTAGACCCAGATCTCTCAGTTTAGTAAGTCTTGAGGTGGGCCTGAGAATTTGCCTCTCTAACAATTTTCCAGGTGATGCTGAGTTGAGAATCCAGGCACCACTCTTTAAGAATCATTGATTTGGGAGAAGTTTGGTTAGCTCTATTCATTTGGGGTAAATTTCCTTCTTCCTTTCCCCTAGTCTCAACTGATTATTCTTTGCAGGGTCTCCTCCTTGTTCTATTGTTGATTTTGTTTTCCTTATTGATTTTGTTTTTTTTTTTTTTTTTGGTGGGGGAGGTGGGGTGGAAGAAATGAAAAATCAGGCAGCTGCGACTCTTCTCCCGGAAGATCCTGGGAGGCAGACTGTTCTGAGAGGAGGCGCCCCCAAGCGGAACTGTGCGTAAACAGCTGCCCTGCCCTCTGAGCTCTGCGCGTTTGTCTGCTTGGCTCTCAGTTTAGGCTGCTGGTGGACTGAGTTCAGCTGCTGTCTTCAAATGCTACAAATATCCTCTGTTGCGTTTCTTTTTATTTATTCAGTTGGCTGTGTTGGGTCTTAGTTGCAGCTCACGGGCTCTCTAGTTGGGGCACACAGGCCTGGGAGCGTGTTGGCTCAGCAGTTGCCACCCTCGGGCTTTGTTTCTCCATGGCATGCGGGACCTTAGTGCCTCTGACCAGGGACCAACCCACATCCCTGCACTGCAAGGCAGATTCTTAACCACTGGACCACTGCCCCCTGTTGCATTTCTACCAAGCAAACAGTTTCCCACTTTGCATTTCCTTTCCTCTGCCCCTCTCTCTTTACCCATGCCCTTGTGGAGTTCTCTTTTGAATCTTCCTGCTTCTCTCCCGAAATAATGCAATTGTCAAAAGCAGGTCATGCTTTTAGAGCACTCAGTCACCTGACGCCATCTCTGAGGCTTGTCAACCCCACGTCCCAACTGAGGACTGTTTGATGGCTGAAGTTTCTTTTTTTTTAATTTTTAAATTTTATTGAAGTGAGTTGATTTACCAGAGAAGGCAATGGCACCCCATTCCAGTCCTCTTGCCTGGAAAATCCCATGGACAGAGGAGCCTGGTAGGCTGCAGTCCATGGGGTCACCAAGAGTCGGACATGACTTCACTTTCAATTTTCACTTCCATGCATTGGAGAAGGAAATGGCAGCCCACTCCAGTGTTCTTGCCTGGAGAATCCCAGGGGCGGGGGAGCCTGGTGGGCTGCCATCTATGGGGTCGCACAGAGTCGGATACGACTGAAGCCACTTAGCAGTAGCAGCAGCATTTGATTTACAACATTGTGTTAATTTCTGCTGTGCAGCAATGTGACTCGGTTATATATATATATATATGATAGCTGAAGTTTCTTAATTAAAGAATTGTCAGACTGGTTCAGGGACTGAAATTTATGGGTCTGCTTTGTGTATAATTAATACTAGATGTATGTGTTTGTCTGACATGGGAATGAGTTCTGGCCACTTTTGACATTTTCCCAAGGCCAAGACAAGGTAAAAATAATAATTTAGAATGACCAGCTTCCAAACACTGGACACAAATGATGTTTCAAGGTGTAATTTACATTTCAATACAACCATTGCTGTGGGATGCTCAGCACAATGAACCTCTGGGGACACATCCAGCCTGTGCAGCCTTCGATTCAAGCAAATTGAATCAATATACAGTGAGTTCCTGTATTAACATGCAGCTTAGGAGGCATTTGTGCTGAACTCAAAAATCTAATTAGTGGTTTCCTGTTTGGGATACAGTGGCTGTTTATTTCATTTCCAGTTCACCTTGATCTGTAATAACTTCTCATGCTTAATTTCCATTCAGAGGGAGACACTTCCTTTCATCTCCAGCTTTTCTACAAAAGGCCCAGGAACTCAGTGTGCTAGAAACAAATGGTAGGGAGAATTCAAAATGAGGACCTCTGATTAAAATGCTTAGGACTCCACGTCATTAATAGGAAGGAGCTAATAAAGTTCATTATATCAATAGTGGAAAGAGGATATTGGCAATGTGCTTTTCTAGGAGCTTCTCTCTTGAAATGGGGTGAGCTGGGTACTGATGGAAAAGTTGACCAACTGTAGCTCCTTTTGATGCACAAGGTCATAGGTGATCCTTGTTGAAGGAAGGATCCTTGTTGAATGGGAGCTCAAAAGCCATTCTGTGAATAGAAAAAGGACTCCCAGAAAGCTGAGAAACTGGGAAATGACATCATGGCTCCTATAAAGCTGGCTTCATCCAGGAATATAAAGTGTAGCAAGTTGGTGGTCTGGGGGTTGGCAGGATTGACATGCCCGGTTCTAGAAAAAGAGCCACTTTATCCACCAGGACTCACGTGGAAGTCTAGCCTTCAGAATTCTGCTCGTGGGCCATTATTGGAACAAAACAACTGGTAGCACTGGCTGGCAGCTGTTAACAACTATCTTTGTATCATATGATCCAGGAATTCCACTCCTTGGCATATATCCTGAAAAGATGAAAACTCTCATTTGAAAACATGCATGTACGCCAATGTTCATGGCAGGACTATTTATAATAGCTAAGACATGGAAGAGTCTATGTACAGATGAATGGATAAAGATGTGGTATATGTATGTAATTATTGTTGTTGTTCAGTCACCAAGTCGTGTCTCTTTGCCACCCCATGAACTGCAACACACCAGGCTCCCCTGTCCTCCACTGTCTCCAGTAGTTTGTTCAAATTCATATCCATTGTGTCAGTGATGCTATCTAACCGTCTCATCCTCTGTCGCCCCCTTTTTCTTTTGCCTTCAATCTTTTCCAGCATCAGAGACTTTTCCAATGAGTCAGCTCTTTGAATCAGGTGGCCAAAGCACTGGTGCTTTAGCTTTAGAGTCAGTTCAATGAATAGTCAGGGTTGATTTCCTTTAGGATGGACTGGTTTGATCCAAGGGACTCTCAAGAGTCTTCTCCAGCACCACAATTTGAGAGCATCAATTCTTTGGTCCTCAGCCTTCTTAATGGTCCAGCTCTCACTTCCATACATGACTCCTGGAAAAACCATAGCTTTGACTATATGTACCTTTGTTGGCATAGTGATGTCTCTGCTTTTTAATATGCTGCCTAGGTTTGTCATAGCTTTCCTTCCAAGGAGCAAGTGTCCCTTAATTTCATAGCTGCAGTCACCACCTGCAGTGATTTTGGAGCCCAAGAAAATAAAACCTGTCACTGTTTCCACCTTTCCCCCTTTGGTTTTTCATGAAATGATGGGACTAGATGCCATGATCTTAGTTTTTTGAATGTTGAGTTTGAAGCCAGATTTTTCACTCTCCTCTTTCACCCCCATCAAGAGGCTCTTTAGTTCCTCTTCACTTTCTGCCGTTAGAGTGGTATCATCTGCCTATCTGAGGTTGATGATATTTCTCCCAGCAATCTTGATTCCAGCTTGTGCTTCATCCAGCCCAACGTTTCTCATGATGTACTCTGCATATAAGTTAAATAAGCAGGGTGACAATATACAGCCTGTCATATTCCTTTCCCAATTCTGAACCAGTCAGTTGTTTCATGTCCAGTTCTAACTGTTGCTTCTTGACCCTCATACAGGTTTCTCATCCATGCTTAGCATGTGGCAGAATTTCCTTCCTTTTTAAGACTAAATAAGATTTCATTATGCATAAATGTTACATTTGTTTTATCTGCCAACATTTCTATAAATCAAATAACTAGATTTTAGGTTCTCCTGGGGCTCCTGTGTACTCACCCACATCATCTATGGATACTGGCAGTTTTGCTTCTTCCTACCTAAACCTTCAAGTGACTCCTGGCTCCAGATTTCCCGTCCTCTTTTCCTGTACACAGATTGCAAAGTCAAATTCTGGTAACTTAACTATAGCTTTGTTGCTTCTGAAGGTCTCTCCACAAACCCAGTAGCTGCTCTGCTCGGTGGAGAAGCTGTGCTGCTGTGGACAGGACCCTGCCTGGTCAGGCCCTTCCTGGGTAGAATTAGCCCACGTTCCCCGCTTCCTCTCCACTGCCTATCTCAAGCTCATGCCAAACCCCCTGACTCATGTTCCACAGCCACTTCTTGAGCTAGTTTCCTTTTGGCCCTGTGGTCTCCTTGCCATTCTAGACCCTCACTCTCTCTCTGCCAGTTGAAATTCCACTGATCTTTCCATGAATCCTCTTAAGTACTATATTCTTTTTTTCCCCTTAAATTTTGGTCCTTCATAAAAAAAAATATATTTATTTATTTTTGGCTGGGCTGGGTCTTCGTGGCTTATTGGGCTGTTCTCTGGTTGAGGCAAGCGGGGGCTATTCTCTGGCTGCGGTGCATGGGCATTGCAGTGGCTTCTCTTGCTTCAGAACATGGGCCCCAGGGTGCATGGGCCTCAGGAGTTGCAGCTCCTGGGCTCTAGAGCACAGACTTGACAGTTAAGGCACATGAGCTTAGTCGCTCTGGGGCATGTGGGATCTTCCTGCATCGGGATCAAACCCATGTCTCCTGCACTGGCAGGCAGATTCCTTACCACTGAGCCACCAGGGAAGCCCAGGTAGCACTTTCTTGCTAAAGATTGTTGAAGATTTCTTCCTGCCTTCTTAAGTCTGATATGAACACTTGAAAAAGGTCATGAAAGTGAAAATCACTCTTGTGTCTGACTCTGCAACCCCATGGACTATACAGTCCATGGAATTCTCCAGGCCAGAATAGTGGAGTGGGTTGCCATGCCCTCCTCCAGGGGATCTTCCCAACCCAGGGATCGAAACCAGGTCTCCCGCATTGCAGGCAAATTGTTTACCAGCTGAGCCACAAAGGAAACCTTGAAAAAGGTCATAGTGGGAAGGAATTAGAATTAGGATGAGATGAGTGCAAACCCTGGTTCTCACCATAATAGTTTTGTGACCTGGTCAAGCAAGTTAGGTGGCTTGGTTTCCTTATCTGTAGAATCAGAACATTGATGCACCCTGGAGGCTCTTGTGAGGGTTAGCTGAAGAACTCAGTCAATGCTGAGTGACGCTGAGTAACTGTGCAGTGAGTGTTAGCTCTCTTCCCTGTGGCCTTTGCATCTCCAGCATCGCCACCGCCCCCTTCCCAAGGCATCTGCCCCACGCTGTTTTGCTTCATGGGTCTACGTGTCCTGGTGTGACCCTCAACTGGGTCTGAGTGTTCTTATTTCTGAAGGGAAGAAAGCATGGGATTCAAAGCTGAACAAGACTGGTTCACATCATGACAGTCAGTTACCAGCTCCATGGCCTCAGTTTACTCATCTAGAAATGGGAGCTTTTGTAAAGTTTGAAGTTTGTAAGAGCCTTGCTCATTGCCTGGCATATAGTGATTGGATTATACACACATTGACCTGATTTGGAATTCTAGAAATTCCATTTTTAACCTGCTTCTTGCTGATACAAATCTACACTTTCCTACATGAGCAGTGCTGGGCAAGGGGTCCCATTATTCACCATGTCATCTAGGTCACAGCTGATGTCCTCGGTAACTCGACAACATCTATCATGGGACTTGTCGCGTCCCCTGATCCCTGGCTTGTCTCTGGCAGCTGCTGAAAGTCAAGCAGTGTACCGAATGCAGTCAGTCTCTCTGGCTGGCGAATTACCTTCCCTCCAATAAATCCCATCAGTCCTCTTCAAATGTGCTTGCTCTGCACCTCGCGGGACCCAACTGTTGACGTTTCTTGGCTTTGGGCCTCTCCCCATAATTGCTCTTACAACTAGCTTTGCTAGACGTATTTTTAGAAGACAGAGAAATTTTTGTTTGGGGCCAGAGAGAGGCTGGGTTTGCACCATGAGATTGATAGCTTGCCCTCAGGAAATAGAAATGTTCTATTTTGCCTTTCTCTGACAGCTATCATTTACTGAATATCTTCAAGTCAAACAAAAGAGCAACATTCTGAAAACATTTCTCTCATAGAGATCGGGCCCATGGGGGCTGATACCTGACTTTTGTCCAAAAATAGTTTCAAGTGCAAGAGGGTGGCTGGAGGGCAGCAGAATGGAGAGCAAGAAGGTCCTGGATCTCCAGGGGTTTTCCTGGGCCCAAACCATAAAACATGATAGAATTACAAAAAGAAATTGACAAGTCTACAATTATAGTAGGAGATTTTAACACACCACTATCAGGAACTAGCAGATTAAACAGATACAAAATTAACAGGAGTTGAACATTTTGAACAATACCATTAAAAGCTTTACCTAATGCAAGAGTGGCAAACTTTTTCTATAAAGAATCAGATAGTAGTAAATATTTTATAACCACATATGGTACCCTTACCTTTCTAGCATAAAATCAACCATAGACAGTAGCTCAATGAAAGAAGATGACTATGTTCAGATTAAACTTTACAAAAAGAAAAAAAAAAAACTGGCTGTGGACTAGATTCAGCTCTAAGGTTGTAACTTTCAGACCCTCTGTCCTAATTGATAAAGTCCTTTACCCAATACACAAGGAATATACATTTAAATCAAGTTCCCCTGGGCCATTTAAACAATTAATCATAGAAGACAAACAAAGAAAGTTTCACCAAATTTCAGAGTCAATAACAAATGACCATTTCTCTGATCTCAATATAATTAAATTATATTCTGTAGCATACTCCTAAACAGAGCTGTCACACTACTTTTTTAACAGTGTAATTCATAGTAGCACAAGATTTAGGAAAACTTAAATGCCCATCAATAGAAGAAAGGATAGAAAAGGAAATCTGTGATAGTTATAGAATGTAATATTATACAACAGGTAACATAACTGTGAATTTAAAGGGATCAAAAAAAATGATGATTGAGAAAAGCAAATTCTAGAAGAATAAACAATACCATTTATAGAAATTTTAAGGCATACAGATATTGTTTATAGATATTATTTATTTATAGGAGTGGATATTAAAATGGGACTTTTCCTATTTACTAAATAATAATTACATCCCTTAGGCTGAAAACACTTGTCCATTCTAAAAAGCTTATATATGTGGTAAATCATGGTCTTCAAGTCTGGGGCTTTAGTTTTTTAAAAATAGTAACTGTTGAGAAATAATCATTAAAATGTTTTAGATTGTAGAATTGATCAGCCTTTGTTCTTTGTGCGTATGTCTCATTTAAAAAAATCCTTCCCTGCCCTGCGTTGTTCACAAAAGCCAAGATAGAGAAACAACTTAAATGTCCCTCATCAGATGAGTGGATAAAGACGATGTGGCACATATAGACAAAGGAATACTAGCCAGCCACAAAAAGAGTGGAATAATGCCATCTGCAACAACATGGATGGAACCAGAGATTATCATAGTGAAGCAGGTTAGAAAGAGAGACAAATACTATATGATATCATTTGTATGTGGACTATAAAATATGAAACAATGAACTTATCTATGGAACAGAAACAAACCCACAGACATAGAGAACAGATTTGTAGTTGCTGAAGGGGAAGAGGGAAAGGGAAGGATTGGGAGTTTGGAATTAGCAGAATCCAAACTGGTATATACAGGATGAATAAACAAAAAGGTCCTACTGAATAGCACAGGGGACGATATTCACTATCCCGTAATAAGCCATAATGGAAAAGAACATGAAAAAGAAATGAATGCATATGTAAACTGAATCACTTCGCTATATAGCAGAAATTCACACAACATTGTAAATCAACTACACGTCAACAAAATAAATTTTAAAAAAGAGAAATCATTCCTTGTCCTGAGGTCATACAATAACCTCCTATGTTTTGGGCTGTGTGTGCTATGCTCAGTCGAGTTTGACTCTTTGTGACCCTATGGACTGTCCTGCCAGGCTCCTCTGTCCATGGAATTTTCCAGGCAAGAATACTGGAGTGAGTTGCCATAAATATATATGCTATAGACTAAATATCCGTGTTTCCTAAAATTCCTATGTTGAAACTTAATCCCTAAAGTGATGCTATTTGGAGGTAGAGGCTTTGGGATGTGAATAAGTTACGAGGGTAAAACCCTCATGAATGGGATGAGTACCCTTGTAAGAGAGACCCCAAAAAGAAGCCTTGCCTCTTCTGCCCTGTGAGGACACAGTAAGAAGATGGACTTTATGAACCAGGAAGCAGGCTCTCGCCAAATGCTTTGACTGTGCACTTCCCAGCCTCCAGAAATATGAACAATATATTTCTGTTGTTTATAAACCACCCAGCTTAGGTAATTTGTTACAGCAGCCCAAATGGACTAAGACTGTATATATATATATATATTTTTTTTTCTCCACATTTTCTAATTGCTTATTTTTCATAGACTTCTTTCGCTTGTTTTAATGTCATTCCATATTATTTTAAAAAATGAAAATCATTTTGTTAATCTCTGAGCATTCTAAACATTTATTTAAAATCTTATGTTTCTGCAAAATTTCATCTTTTAAAAATTTCATCTGACATTTATGTTTCAATTATTGATTTTGTTGGCTGTCTTAGCAGTGAAAGAAAGTGAAGTCACTCAGTCGTGTCCAACTCTTTGCAACCCCATGGACTGTAGCCTACCAGGCTCCTCCATCCATGGAATTTTCCAGGCAAGAGTACTGGAGTGGGTTGCCATTTCCTTCTCTAGGGGATCTTCCTGACCCGAGGGTCGAACCCGGGTCTCAGGCATTGCAGGCAGACGCTTTACCATCTGAGCCACCAGGGAAGTCTTAGCAGTAGATTTGGCATTTTGATTTACAGGCTAATTTTAAATAAGGGTGTAGTTTTGTTTTTTGTTGCGGTCTACTTCCTTCTCCGGTATGGGCTTATTTTTACCTCCCTGTGCAGTGCAGTAATTTCACTTTTTTTTTTTTTTTTTCCAGTTGGCACTCTGGAACTTCCAGCCCCAAATCGTGCCATATGATGGAAGTTTGACGCTCCTATTCCTTAGTGGCTTTTGGAATATCATCTGTCTAAAAACTGGTGGATTGATTACTGGGCCGGTCATGTCCTCCCTCTTTTCTAAGCTCTTTATTTCCTAGAAGGCCTTGCCCCCAGGTTGTGAGCTGGCATTCGTTCTGTCATCTTCTTTCACAGGCATTGCTCAGAGGTTAAAGCGTCTGCCTGCAATGCAGGAGACCCGGGTTCGATCCCTGGGTCGGGAAGATCCCCTGGAGAAGGAAACGGCAACCCACTCCAGTATTCTTGCCTGGAGAATCCCATGGATGGAAGAGCCTGGTGGGCTACAGTCCACGGGGTCGCAAAGAGTCGGACACGACCGAGTGACTTCACTTCTTCACAGGCATGGGTGTCTTTACGCCTTGGTTTGGATTTCTTGGCTTGCATAAGCAATTTTAGTCCTGGTGTCTCTTCAGGGGCCAGAGTCTTGGCGGCTGCTACTTCCTTCACAGACTGGGCTCCAGTGGGTCTATGGCAGTGGCACCTCTATGCCCTCTCTGTGTTTCTACTCTTTCCTTGGGTCTACTGGGATGTAAGTATGGTTTTTGAATGAAGCTCCTTTTTAAATCTATCACTGCTGTGTGTTGGAAGAGAGAGGTGCACCAATGCATACATCTCATGGATTTACAGAACCAGTCTTTGGGCTGTCATTTGGTTATTTTCCTCTACCCCCACAAACATCCCATCTCCATGGTTTCTGAGACATCTGATGACGGATATCTCAGTCCATTTGTGCTGCTATAACAAAACATCATAGACTGGGTAGCTTACACCACAAACACTTATTTCTCACAGTTCTGGAGGCTAAGTCCAAGATCAGGGTACTGGCAGATAGGTGTAGTCTCTAGCAGAGAACGAGCTGCTATGTTAGTAAGCAAGGTATTTTATGACAGGCTTTAAGAGGTGGTATACGGCAACATTTAAGATCTGGGTTTTGGAACCAGAATACCTGGACTTGAATCTTAGCTCTGCCCCTTATTAGCTCAGACAATTTATTTCACCTCTTTGTACCTGAGATTCCCTTATTGATAAATAGAGGTTTGTAAAAAAAAGGGGGGGTTAGTAATATTACTTTCCTTATAGAATTTTGTAAGAAATACATATATTAACTTTTCTAATAGTGAGTAAAAGTGAAAGTTGCTCAGCTGTGTCCAATTCTTTGCGACCCCATGGACTACAGAGTCCTTGGAATTCTCCAGGCCAGGATACTGGAGTGGGTAGCCTTTCCCTTCTCCAGGGGATCTTCCCAACCCAGAGATCGAACCCAGGTCTCCTGCATTGCAGGTGGATTCTTTACCAGCTGAGCCACAATGGCTATTATTCCAGTCAGGTCCAGGCAGGAATCACCCACCTATTTGCTCTATGTCTCCAGGTTAGAAAGCTTCATTCTCTCCCACCTCTAACAAAGCAGAGAAAACCCAGTCACCTCTTTCAGAAAGTTTATGACGATTGCACATTTTGGCTCTTCTTTTCATTGGCGACTGGGTACAGAGAGATGAGGAAGAGGCAAAAAAGACAGGAACAAACTATCAGAGGCCACTACAAGGTGAGAACCAGAGAAGGTTTCAGAGTTTAACAGGGATGTGTAGACGACTTTTATGACTGCCAACACACCCAGGGAAACCTCCTCCTGTAGTCTTTGAACCTCAGAATAGGAAGGATCCTTAGACATTGCTGATCAGACTCTTTATACGAAGCTGGACTTCCTGTTCCTGTTTGCGCCTGCCTTTCTCATGGAACGCAGAATGGGGAGGGACACTCTCTAGGCCCTAAAGACAGAACACATGGGCTTCATTCAAAGCTAGGCAGACATGAGTTTATACTCTGACTCTACTGCTTATCAGCTGTAGGATCTTGGACAAGTTAATTTTAAGTGAATTTAATATCTCCAAATTTCAGTTTTCAATTTATAATATGGAAGAATGATAATATGTTTATTACAGGGCTACTGTGAGACTTAGAGATGAGAAATGCAGAATACCTGTACATAATAGGATTGCATCATTAGGTTATGATGTCCCCAAAATAGTCATTAGGTTCTGCTTAGACCTCCAGAGATGGGAATCCACTTAAGTGAGGAACCACTTAAAATTCCTCGCACAGCTCTTGGCATCAGGAAGTTGTATATGTTCTGCACAAAGATACTTGTGCAATTATTTAGGTAAGTCGCTACCTTGATTGATCTCAAATTCTGTCATCACCATATTTCTCTGCAGTGACAGGAAAAGAAGGCACTTTGTTGGCACCCAGACTCCTTGTCCCCCAAAGAACCCTTCTTTTATCAGCCATTTCTCCATCTGCTCTTCTCTGCAGCAACAGTTTTATAGTGTAGATGTTTTCAACTGGAACGGGAGCACATGGCTTGAATAAATGTAATTAGTGCATTCCTAAGGAAAACAGGCTAGGCTATGCAGAACCCAAGCGCTTTGCATCTTTAGAAAAGCTTCGGAAGATATGCGCTCCCTTACTGTCTCCCTAATTAAAAAAAAGAAAAAGAGACGGAGATAATGGTAATTAAAATGTAGGATCATTAACCAAACAAAAGGAAACCCGAACCAAAACCAAACCACTAAGGACAATGGTCACACTTCCTGGGTTTATGCTCAATCCTAAACCTTTGAAATTTCTTTTGTCAGATACAAATACATTTCTTCTATAAAGAAATTTACAGATCACAGGAGCTCAGGGAAGAAAAACTACACAAAAGCCTCAGTCACCATCCCCAATCCCGTTTTTCTCCACACTCTCAGAAGGAGGCAGCAGGAAGGTGGGGCTCTTTGCCCTGTCTGGGCTCCTGTGTTGCTGCTAAAACACCCGGGTGCCCAGATGGAGGGCAATGTGAGGAGCACCCTGGGGAGCTCCGTGACCGCAGGAGTTATCTTAACTCCTGGGCCCCAGGTTTCCATTAATGAAATAGGAATAAAGAATCTTTAAGAATGTTCATGGCTCTGAGTTAATATGAATCTAACTTTCTTGAATTGATAAGGACATCAGAGGCACACTCATGATAGCAAAGAGCTTTACATAGGTTATCTCATTCTTTTTCTTCACAGCCACTTGGTGTGATAAGGGCCTGTAGTTCACACTTTGCTGAAGAGGACAAAGGTTCAAAGTCATCAGCTGATTAGCCTAAGATAGCTATTCAGTGGTCCAATCTGGATTCAAGCCCAGATCTGTCGGAGTCATCAAGTCATGCTTTTTTTCACTTAAAGAAAATTTTCCTTGGGTCCTAAAGATTAGGAAAATGGAAATGCTGCTGGTAGTCATTAATTCTTTCATTTGTTGTTTAGTTATGATGTTGTGTCTGACTCTTTGGGGCCCCGTGGACTGTAGCTCACCAGGCTCCTCTGTCCATGGGATTCTCTAGGCATGAATACTGGAGTGAGTAGCCGTTCTCTTCTTCAGGGGATTTTCCCAAGGTATCAAACTTGGGTGTTTACATTGCAGGCAAGTTCTTTACCCTCTGAGCCACCAGGGAAGCACAGATTCTTTCATTTATCGGGTATTTATTAAGCACCTACAGTTGCCAGACCCTGCGCTAGGAGGTAGGAACACAATGGGAACACTCCTATACCTAACCATCCCGCAAAGACTGAAGGCGTTATTGTTACTGCTCCTCTTCACGGCTACAGAAGGAATGCAAAAATAGATTTTGATCTTTCTTAAATTATACAGCTGTTTACCATTTCCAGGCTCCTTGGGTTCCTTGCCTTTTTTTGATCTTCACAATGAGTGAGAGCCCAGATGAGGAAATTGAGTCTCAGAAAGACATGCAGCAGAACTTGAGTCTTCCCAGCCCATGTCCAGTGCTCTTATATTACACAAGGCAGCCTCCTGCATTCAGAAGGGAAGAATAAGTACTGTTGAATCCAGCTAATAATTCTTTTGTTCACTTGTTTTCCTGTGTGATGCCAAGTAGCTTCAATGGCAGTTTAGAAAAAAATTCTGAGTTTGAAATTTAAAAAAAAAATGTATTTATTTATTTGGCTGTGTATTAGTTCAACATGCAGAGTCTTTGATCTTCACTGTGGCATGTGGGATGAGGGATCTTTTTTTTTTTTTTCAGTTACAGCGTGCAGGATCTTTAGATCTGAGTCATGCGAACTCTTAGTGGCAGCATGTGGGATCTAGTTCCCTGCCCAGTAACTGAACCCAGGCCCCCTGCATTGGGAGCGTGGACTCTCAGCTGCTGGACCACCACTGTCCCCAGTGGCAGTTTCCATTTTCTTCCACCCTTTGTAGGCATGGGCAGGTAGGTCTGCCTGAGCTGTCCCTGGGTTGAGGTCCACTTTCTCTGCTTCAGGGTTGTAGACAGAGCTTCTGGGCCTTTGCCTCATAACCCAGGCAGTGGTAAAGGGCTCAGCAGCCACCGCCTCTCAGCAAATTCACACAGTTTTGGATAGGACGTGCCTGCAGTCCAGCTAAACCAGCATCCACACTTGCAGCAATTTGGACCATCACCTGGGGGCCCTTCTCCAGGGCTGGACACCGTGTTTGAAGAGAGACACAAATGAACAGAAGCAGAGTAAGGATACACATCAGAGTTCCTGTCGGCTGAGATGCAATTGACGCGGGGAATTTTTACCTGGAGAACACGTGGGTAGATGAGGAAGGAGATGGTGAAAATAAATACTGATTTAGTATTCATATGTGTCAGGCACTGTGTGAGGGTCTGGAAAAAGAGTGACGCTCTTGCCCTCATGAAGCCTGTGCTAAATAAGGATATTTATATAAATAAGGATAAAATAATCTGATTTTTTTTGAGAGCTTATCTTGGCCAGGTACCGATCTGAGAATCTCATGTAAATGATCACATTTAATTCTGCCAGCACCCTCTAGGAGGCAGCTAGTATTATTATCACCTTCATTTTGCAGGCAGGAAGACAGGCGTGGGAGGTAAAGAGCGTGCTCAGGTGCTGGGATCTGACCTTTCACGTTTAGGCTGCAGCCCTGCGTGCCGGGTCGCTAAGCACACCGCCCTCCTGGATTCTGAAGAGGCGGCTGCAGTGTGTAAAGTGCTCGTGCACACACTGCCCCATTTGATGCCCAGAGCGGTTCTCTGAAGCACAGGTTGCCACCACCATTCTACAAGGGAGGGGTCTGTGACCTGGGGAGGTGAAGGCTTTTGCCCAGCAGGTTAGCATCCACAGCCTGGTCCGGCACGCACTGCAGGATGCGTGCTCAGTAACTCCTTTGTGCTGAATCTGAAAAGTTCCTTGCAGTGAACAGGTGTTCTTTTGTGACCATAAAGACAGCACCGAAGCAGAGAAAATGGCTTCTGCTCCTTCACGTTTCCCGAGGTTGGCTCTGAGCCGCATTGCGGTGATGTCATCCAGGGCACTCTGTAATCAAGTCATCTGGGGGAACAAGGTACTCTTTCGTTTTTCTCATTAACAAGTTTGGACGTGTGAATTGTGTGACTGTGTTGCTAGCGGCACCAGGAGCTATCTCAGCATTCCTGGTTGGGGGCATTCACGGGTGCCTCTCCTGTGTGCCTGGGGTGGTTTGCGGGAACCTCAGAGGCGGCATGTACTCTTTCTTCTCAATTATCTGCTCATCTTAGGGCAGGTTGCTCTACTTTGAAAACAACATCAATTGGACCAATCACTCACATTTTTCTCTTTCTGCAGTTTGCTAATTATCTCTGAATGTTACCAGCAGCAGAGACTTGATTCTGAGGCTTACAGACCTGGAGGAGGTCAGAGGCCACGTGCACCAGCTCTTTGTTGGGAAGGAAACGGGAAACTGAGGGACTAGGGGGCGCGGTCTGCTCCTCCAGGGAGTAGCGTCCCCTCCTGCCCTCTTCCTGCTCCCCACACACCTCTCAGCTCTCCTGTGAGTGAGCAGGACCCAGTGGGGCCTTCCCAGGACAGACCTTCACTGCCATATCCTCTGCCACAGCTACTCTCTGAAGGACCCACGTGATAGTATCTCATGCATATTTCCTGAGTTTTTCAGATACTAAAATGGCCATAATCAAAAGATCCAAAAACAACAAGTGCTGAAGAGGGTGTGGAGAAAAGGGAACCCTCCTACACTGCTGGTGGGAATGTAAATTGATACAGCCACTATGGAGCACAGTATGGAGATTCCTTAAAAAACTAGGAATAAAACCACCATATGACCCAGCAATGCCACTTCTAGGCATATACCCTGAAGGAATCAAAGCTCAAAAAGACACATGTACCCCAGTGTTCTTTGCAGCTTTATATACAGTAGCCAAGACATGGAAGCAAACTGGATGTCCATTGACAGATGAATGGATAAAGACGCTGCGGTACATACGTACTGTGGAATACTACTCGGCCGTAAAAGGAATGCACTTGTGTCAGTTCTGAGGTGGATGAACCTAGAGCCTATTATACAGACTGAAGTAAGTCAGAAAGAGAAAAACAAATATGAATATTAACGCATCTCTATGGAATCTAGAGGGACAGTACTGAGGAACCTATTCACAGAGCAGCAGTGGAGACGCAGACAGAGAGAACAGGCTTACGGACAAGGGTGGGGAGAAGAGGGAGAGGGTGAGACGAATGGAGAGAGCAGCATGGAAGCATGTACGCTAACATACGTAAATAGATGGCCAATGGGAATTTGCCGTATGACTCAGGGAACTCAGACTGGGGCTCTGGAATAACCTAGAGGGGTCGGAATCGGGGGGAGGCGGGTGAGAGATTCAAGAAAGAGGGGATATAAGGTTAATTATGGTTAATTCATGTTGATGTATGATAGAAATCAAACCAATATTGTAAACCAATCATCAACCAATCAAAAATAAATAAAATATTTTTAAAATGGCAAAACCCCAAAAAACCCTGCCCCCAAGTGGAAGAAGTTAACCACTCAGTGATCATGAGCACAGGGCCCCCAGGCCCCCAGGCCTTCTGAGGAGTGATAATGTGACTCTGCCTTGTTACCTCAACATCAACCACCAGAGGATTGGGCACAAGCTGGTCACACGCCCTGGGATGTCCTTCCCGCCCTCACCTGGTCTTTAAAAATGCTTTGCTGAAACTCTTCAGGGAGTTCAGGGTTTGGGTGGGCATCAGCCACCTGCTCTTGCTCAGCCCTACAGTAGACTTTCTCTGCTCCCAGCTCTGATGTTTCGGTTTGTTGGGTCTCATTGTGAGTCGAGCACAGGAACTTGTGCTCAGTGATGCTCCTAGTTCACCGTTTTCTTTATGTTAAATTGAAGTTTAATTGATTTACAATGTCCTATTAATTACTTGGAGAAGGCAATGGCACCCCACTCCAGTACTCTTGCCTGGAAAATCCCATGGATGGAGGAGCCTGGTAGGCTGCAGTTCATGGGATCCCGAAGAGTTGGACACGACTGAGCGACTTCACTTTCACTTTTCACTTTCATGCATTGGAGAAGGAAATGGCAACCCACTCCAGTGTTCTTGCCTGGAGAATCCCAGGGACAGGGGAGCCTGGTGGGCTGCTGTCTATGGGGTTGCAAGAGTCGGACACGACTGAAACGACTTAGCAGCAGCAGCAGCATTAATTACTGCTGTATAGGAAAGTACTTCAGTTATACATACAAACATAGTGTATACATGGATACATCCACATACAGTATATATATACATACACGTGTAGTTCTCTGTGCTGTACAGTAGGGCCTTGTTGTCCCACTGTATACACCAGTTTGCATCTGCTAATCTCAAACTCCCAATCCAGCCCTCTCCCGCTCCCCTCCCCCGTGGTAACTTCCAGTCCATTCTCTGTGTCCGTGATTCTGTTTCTGTTCATAGATAGGTTCATCTGAACCGTAGTTTAGATTCCACATTTAAGTGATATCATATGGTATTTGTCTTTCTCTTGCTGACATACGTCTCTTAGTATGATCATTGCTAGTTGCACCACCTCCTTCTTTTAAGAGGTGATGGAAGAGAGGCCAGAAACGTATGTGACTTGTCACGGCCAACAAGTGAGGAGAAACGGGCCAGAGGCCAGGCGTTCCTGCTCCCTGTCTCAGCAGCTGGGGACTAGCTGGGCCAGGACAAATGGGCTTGCTGTGCGTGCTGTTACCCGGCTTAGCCTAAGCA
Source organism: Bos mutus (assembly GCF_027580195.1). NCBI lineage: Eukaryota > Metazoa > Chordata > Mammalia > Artiodactyla > Bovidae > Bos > Bos mutus. The sequence continues at coordinate 11,526,773 of NC_091645.1, read as the reverse complement.
CATGCTCCTCACAGAGGAAACACACATGGAACAACCAGGCATGTGAGAGAAGAGAGAGAGAGAAAGAAATATTTCCCTAAAAGTAGATACAGAAGAGCAAATGTCATGGGAAGAAACAGCATCAGTCTCTTTAGGAGAGCTGAGTCCCCAGGAGTCTCTGCTGCCCCCAGAGGAGGAGGTGAACCAGGCGACTGACAGAGAAGGAGCTGCTGGAGCCCCAAAGGGAGCTCTGACTCTGGGTTCCTCCAAACCCAACCCCGAGTCCAGGCCGTGGGTGCAGGCTGTGTGTCTGAGAGGTGAGCCCAGGGAGCACAGGTGAGGGGACAAGGGGGTCAGGGAAGGGAGAAGGCCCGAGGGGGGCTTTACTGAGGGGGCGCCATGTGGGCAATCCTGAAGAACGGGGCTGAATGTTGTCCCACCTGGCATCAGGGAGGCTGTAGGGTTTTTCTGGGTTGTGTCTCTCCTTGGATGAGGGTTATCCCCAGTCAGCATCTCAGGGCTGCCCTGGATGGGTTAAATACGTTTTACATCCAGGAGAAAGCCTGTAGGTGAGGGAGTAGAGAGACAGAGGTGGAAAGCTGCAGTGCTCTGGAAACTGCATATTGTAGCTGTTAGTAGACTCAGACGGGACAAAGCGTATGCAGGCTGGGGTCTGACACAGAGCCTGGTCTGTCTTGGAGCGGAGAGACGGCAGAAATCAGCACGCTGCGGGGCTGCCACTCTCTCACCATTATGAAATGCACAGAATCCCTGTGGAGAAACACGTGAAGGGATCGAGGCATGCGTCTGGGGTGATGTGGGGCAAAACAGAGGCAGTTGCACAGTCCTTGGAGGTGGGTCATGAGAGCATGGGCCTTAGGAATTGGTCAGACCCGAAGTGGAGCCTCATCTGCTTCCAAAGGCCGGGGGCCTGGGTGCCTCCGGGGTGTCTGGCTTCCATACACAGCCCTTCTGTGGCTGCTCCAGGCACCGGGAAGGGTGATGTGGGAATGAATGAGTCCTCCCATTAGAGGAGGGACCCTCACAAACTCTGGATGGTGGCTCTTGAGCCGGGGCTGACAGAAGCCCCCACCCATGCCCACATCTGTGTCCAGAGCCCACTTGCTCTTTGAGGGCTGTAAGTGATTCCTGGTGTGAGCCACTCAGTCCCCGTTCCCAGGAGGCAAGCTGGGCACCTGAGGCTGCAGGAAACTCCAGCTGAGATGAGCCCTTCACCAATGACTCATGTCAAGTAATGATGACTTTGGGCTTCCCTGGTGGCTCAGGGTTAAAGAATCTGCCTGCCAATGCAAGAGATGCAGGTTCGATCGCTGGGTTGGGAAGATCCCCTGGAGGAGGAAATGGTAACCCACTCCAGCATTCTTGCCTGGAAAATCCCATGGACAGAGGAGCCTGGTGGGTTTCAGTCCATGAGGTCATGAAAGAGTCAGACAGGACTTAGCAACTAAACAGCAGCAAAAGCCACCACAACAAATAGTGACTTTATGTCAATCAACGGTGTCCCATACAGATAGACAGATATTTGTGGGGAAGCCCGGAAGAAAGGAGGCAATGAGAGCTACTCCTGCCAAAGCACTGACGAGGAGCATGGTTTTCCTGTTTTGAGATAAATATCTGCTACCATGGCATGGGTGGGGTGGTGGGAGGATAAACTTGAATCTCTCTCTTAAGTGAAGGAAAGGCTGCTAAGATCCGAAAGGAAAGAGAGAGACGGAAGAACCCGGTTCCTTTGGATTCAGCGTGTCCCTCTGATGCTGTGGCCAAAACAGTGACCGGCACAGCTGGCCACGGGATGCGTGGCCTGCCTGGTTTTGGCGCAGCTGAGAGCAACTCAGGCACCACGTTGTCTGTTCTCCAGGTCTTTCCTCAGAAACTCGTCCCTGTCCCTCTGTCAATATCAACATCCTCAATGACTGGACCGACAGCCCCCAGGCAGAGGGAGCCTGTGTGTGAGAACGGGACGGTGCCCTGGGCTGGAAGGAGGGGCGCCTGGACTCAGGCCTCCATTCCCCCACCAGCTGGCTTTCTGGACCCTGCTGTCCTTGTCCAGGAAGCCAGGGAGTCAGACCAGAGATCTTTATCTCCTCTTCCACATCCAGAGGTGATGTGTTCTCTGGGGGAAGAGAGAGGGAGTTTGGGATGGGCATGTACACGCTGCTACATTTAAGATGGATAACCAGTAAGGACCTACTGTACAGCACATGGAAGTCTGCTCAGTGCTATGTGGAAGCCTGGATGGGTGGGGAGTGTTGGGGAGAAGGGAGGCCTGTATACGTGTGGCTGAGTTCCTTCACTGTTCACCTGAAACTCTCACAACACTGTAATCAGCTATATTCCAATACAAAATGACAAGTTTGTTTTTTTTTTTTAAAAGAACTGATGCTTTCTCATTTTATTTTTCTCTGGGAAGGCAATCTGAGATTGAAGACATACTTTGAGAAAAGGTTTTACTGTAGCTGCTACTTTGACCTCTCTGAATCTGTCTGCTCTTCTCTAAAATCGGGATAATAAAATTGCTCTTCCTAATTCACGGGTTTTTAGCTAGAAGATCAGATGAGATAGTGATTGCAAAAATGTTTCTATAACCTGTATAGCATGTCATTCACTCATTCATCAAATGTTTTAAGCATCTACGCCTGTGTTGGTGCCTGAGAATATCAGGATGAGATAGAGTCCCTGCCCTGGTGGGGCTTCAGTTTGATGTGGTATCCACCAGCAAGCACATAGCTGAGTTACTGTGACTCACCCTAACCAAGCGATTACAGGTTGCCACGCTATGAGAACACGGAGGACTTGGTGGCACCCAAGGGCAGGTCGGCACACACACCAAAGCACACACCTAACAGGGAAATGATACACTTATCCACTCACCGAACATTTCTAGAATTCCTGCTCAGTCCATGTGCATCTCTCCTGGTTCAGGCATGAACTTTCCTGGTGTCTATGTCATGGCTTGTTCTCTGTGTCTCCTGTTGCTTGAACCGTGTGGGTACGCCCTTCTTTCCAAGCCACGGAGCAGACCAGGTCTGCTGTCCTTTCTTGGGCACACATCCCACAGAGGGAGCAGGGCCAGCTTTCCAGGTAGTACAGGCTGTTCTTGCATGCACACGGCTTCAAGGGCCAGAGGCCTGCCAAGCCGAACATGCTTCTTCTTTGTGTGTGTATTATTATTGCTGAAGGCATGGCATTCATAGCAAAGGAGCTCAGCGATCTCCCTTCATGAACTGCAAAGCTCCCTTCTACCTGCCTAGTACATAAAGAGCTATGCACTGGCCCAGCCCGGTGGCCACCTCTATCTCCTACCACATGGCAGGAAGCAAGCCTGCAAGAGATCAGAGGAATGTCTCTTTAAGAATGCTTGAGCTTATGGGACAGGCCAGATGGATGGCGACAGGCAGAGATTGCCCACTGGCCAGCAGAGGTCCAGGGGATGCCCAGAGGAGAAGGTGTCCCACCCTCTCAAAGAAGTGTTTCTTTGTCCAGCTCTGGCCACTTCTGGCAGTGCTCCTGTGTCTAATCTACTCATCTTTCCCCTCAAAGACCCCAAATATCCCTGTGCCTTTGGCTTTTATAGCAGAAGCTCTCATAATTTACCTTCATGATTTGGCCTGGCCAAGTAAACTGGGGCTATCCCCTCTGTGAGTGCTCTGATTGATACCCACGGGAGGTGGAGTCCTCACAACTCAGAGGCTGCTCTCTGGTCTGCACTCCCACTAACTGAATTGCTAGTTATTAGTTCCTATTTATTGAGAGTCAGTTCTAGGTGATCCTGAACTGTTTACTCCTTCTCTAGTTCAAGAAAACATTCTATACATTGATGAAATAGAACTTATTTCCATAAAAGCTGAAGTTGTGTCTTTTTTTTTTTTTTTGAAAGCTTCAGTAGAATTGAGGAGGTTACGGAAATTGCTGTCAAGGGTGTAGGTGAAATGACTGGATGTTGATGTGATGGTCACTTTTGCTCGTATCTCACGGGTCAGAACTTGGTCACATGGCCATGCCTGACTGCTGCAGGCTAGGAAATGTAGTCTTTATTCTAGGAGGCCACATATCCAGCTAAAATCTGGGTTTCTATCACTTCAAGAAAAATTAGAAGGGCTTTTGGGAACAATGGGCAATCTCTACCACGGTATATATAAGGCTTTTGTTTTTCTGTAAATCCCAACCAGTAACGCTGAAGATGCAGAAGGCGATGGCACCCCACTCCAGTACTCTTGCCTGGAAAACCCCATGGATGGAGGAGCATGATAGGCTGCAGTTCATGGGATCCCGAAGAGTCGGACACGACTGAGCGACTTCACTTTCACTTTTCACTTTCATGCGTCGGAGAAGGAAATGGCAACCCACTCCAGTGTTCTTGCCTGGAGAATCCCAGGGACAGGGTATCCTGGTGGGCTGCTGTCTATGGGGTCGCACAGAGTCGGGACACGACTGAAGTGACTTAGCAGCAACGCTGAAGAAGCTGAAGTTGAATGGTTCTATGAAGACCTAGAAGACCTTTTAGAACTAACACCCCAAAAGGATGTCCTTTTCATTATAGGGGACTGGAATGCAAAAGTAGGAAGTCAAGACACACCTGGAGTAACAGGCAAATTTGGCCTTGGAATACGGAATGAAGCAGGACAAAGGCTAATAGAGTTTTGCCAAGAGAATGCACTGGTCATAGCAAACACCCTCTTCCAACAACACAAGAGAAGACTCTACACATGGACATCACCAGACGGTCAACACCGAAATCAGATTGATTATATTCTTTGCAGCCAATGATGGAGAAGCTCTATACAGTCACCCAAAACAAGACCAGGAGCTGACTGTGGCTCAGATCATGAACTCCTTATTGCCAAATTCAGACTGAAATTGAAGAAAGTAGGGAAAACCACTAGACCATTCAGGTATGACCTAAATCAAATCCCTTATGATTATACAGTGGAAGTGAGAAATAGATTTAAGGGCCTAGATCTGATAGAGTGCCTGATGAACTATGGAATGAGGTTCGTGATATTGTATAGGAGACAGGGATCAAGACCATCCTCATGGAAAAGAAATGCAAAAAAGCAAAATGGCTGTCTGGGGAGGCCTTACAAATAGCTGTGAAAAGAAGAGAAGCAAAAAGGAAAGATATAAGCATCTGAATGCAGAGTTCCAAAGAATAGCAAGAAGAGATAAGAAAGCCTTCCTCAGTGATCAATGCAAAGAAATAGAGGAAAACAACAGAATGGGAAAGACTAGAGATCTCTTCAAGAAAATTAGAGATACCAAGGGGATATTTCATGCAAAGATGGGCTCGATAAAGGACAGAAATGGTATGGACCTAACACAAGCAGAAGATATTAAGAAGAGGTGGCAAGAATACACAGAAGACCTGTACAAAAAAGATCTTCACGACCCAGATAATCACGATGGTGTGATCACTGACCTAGAGCCAGACATCCTGGAATGTGAAGTCAAGTGGGCCTTAGAAAGCATCACTATGAACAAAGCTAGTGGAGGTGATGGAATTCCAGTTGAGCTATTTCAAATCCTGAAAGATGATGCTGTGAAAGTGCTGCACTCAATATGCCAGTAAATTTGGAAAACTCAGCAGTGGCCACAGGACTGGAAAAGGTCAGTTTTCATTCCAATCCCAAAGAAAGACAATGCCAAAGAATGCTCAAACTACTGCACAATTGCACTCATCTCACATGCTAGTAAAGTAATGCTCAAAATTCTCCAAGCCAGGATTCAGCAATATGTGAACTGTGAACTTCCAGATGTTCAAACTGGTTTTAGAAAAGGCAGAGGAACCAGAGATCAAATTACCAACATCCGCTGGATCATCAAAAAAGCAAGAGAGTTCCAGAAAAACATCTCTTTCTGCTTTATTGACTATGCCAAAGCCTTTGACTGTGTGGATCACAATAAACTATGGAAAATTCTGAAAGAGATGGGAATACCAGACCACCTGATCTGCCTCTTGAGAAATCTGTTTGCAGGTCAGGAAGCAACAGTTAGAACTGGACATGGAACAACAGACTGGTTCCAAACAGGAAAAGGAGTATGTCAAGGCTGTGTATTGTCACCCTGCTTATTTAACTTATATGCAGAGTACATCATGAGAAACACTGGACTGGAAGAAGCACAAGCTGGAATCAAGACTGCCGGGAGAAATATCAATAACCTCAGATATGCAGATGACATCACCCTTATGGCAGAAAGTGAAGAGGAACTCAAAAGCCTCTTGATGAAAGTGAAAGTGGAGAGTGAAAAAGTTGGCTTAAAGCTCAACATTCAGAAAACGAAGATCATGGCATCCGGTCCCATTATTTCATGGGAAATAGATGGGGAAACAGTGGAAACAGTGTCAGACTTTATTTTTTTGGACTCCAAAATCACTGCAGATGGTGACTGCAGCCATGAAATTAAAAGACGCTTACTCCTTGGAAGGAAAGTTATGACCAACCTAGATAGCATATTGAAAAGAGGATTGCCAACAAAAGTTTGTCTAGTCAAGGCTATGGTTTTTCCTGTGGTCATGTATGGATGTGAGAGTTGGACTGTGAAGAAGGCTGAGCGCCGAAGAATGGATGCTTTTGAACTGTGGTGTTGGAGAAGACTCTTGAGAGTCCCTTGGACTTGCTGTTCTTTCCCCACTGATCGTCCTCTACTCATCCTGCCAGGTCTGGCTCAAACAAGCCTCACTCTGACCTTGCTCCCCTGACTCTGCCCAAAGCAGTAGCCTCTCCTGCCTTTGGACTTTCCTAGCACATTACAGCGGAGAAGGCAATGGCATCCCACTCCAGTACTCTTGCCTGGAAAATCCCATGGATGGAGGAGCCTGGTAGGTGGCAGTCCATGGGGTCGCACAGAGTTGGACGTGACTGAGCGACTTCACTTTCACTTTTCACTTTCATGCATTGGAGAAGGAAATGGCAACCCACTCCAGTGTTCTTGCCTGGAGAATCCCAGGGACGGGGAAGCCTGGTGGGCTGCTGTCTATGGGGTCGCACAGAGTCGGACATTACGGATGTAATGTGCAGCAGCACATTACGGATGCCTCTAGAATACTGCCTGTCTCATTGTTTCATTTGGTTGCTTTTGAACTGTCATGTTGGAGAAGACTCTTGAGAGTCCCTTGGACTGCAAGGTGATCAAACCAGTCAATCCAAAAGGAAATCAACCCTGAATATTCATTGGAAGGACTGATGTTGAAGCTGAAGCTCCAATATTTTGGCCACCTGATGTGAAGAGCTGACTCATTGGGAAAGACCCTGATGCTGGGAAAGATTGAAGGCAGGAAGAGAAGGGATGACAGAGAATGAGGTGGTTGGATGGCATCACCGACTCGATGGACATGAGTTTGAGCAAGCTCCGGGAGTTGGTGATGGACATGGAAGCCTGGTGTACCACAATCCATGGGGTTGCAAAGAGTCAGACATGACTGAGTGACTGAACTGAACTGAATTCCCCCAGCAGAATTTGAGCCCCTTGGAGGCTGTCATGGGCTTTATTATTGGCCAAAGTGGACACTTATCCAAGTGCATAGTCTTTAGTGGGGGCTCGGCAATGTTTGAGGGAGATTTGGGAATTTAGAGGAGTAGGATGAGCACTGGACCAGAAGTCAGGAGGCTTGGTTTAGCTCCACCTTTGACATAGCGCATGCCCTTGGACAACTCACTTTCTCAGTCTGAAGTTTGGTTCTGCATCTATAACAGGAGAGGACTGGGTTTCATAATTTCTGTGATGGTTATGAAACCATAATTCAAAGTGCTCAGCACTCTTACAGCCACCTTCCTAGAACAGAAGCTGCCAAGCTTTGCATCACTTTGCAACTGTGGTCAAATGGAGACTGGATGGATATGAAGGAGGCCAGTGTCTCGGAGATGGCCTGGCCTGAGATCTGAGCCTTAGGGGAGGGGAACCACTCAAGCGAGGAAGTTGAATGCCAAGTGCAGTACGTGGAGAAGCTCTGGGAGAGAAGCCACTGACAGAGGAGAGAGGAGAGAGCGAGGCGTCATCAGGAGCGACAGAAACAGGCTGAGAAGAAGTGAGGGGGTGCGCTGGGTCGTCAGGGCTCTAGTGGCGCCATGAGTGACTCCCTCTGCTTCCTGACCTCCCGTGTGGCGGTTTAGATGATGTACGAGCCCTTTGCTATTTATTTAACGCTTATTGTTCTAAGCCTTTTAGAATCCTTATAATAGACACCGTCATTATCCCCTTTCTGTAGAGAAGGAGCAGGCAGGATTACACACTTGTAAATGGCAGAGCCTGGATTCAAACCTAGGCTGCCTGGATCAAGTCCGGGAACTTGGCCCTTATGCCACAATCCCTCTTAGAGACAGTAAGCGGTTTGTGAGCACCTATCAAATGTCAAGCTCCACGCTAAGTACTTCACTATTAATTTCATTGAACCCTATACCTATTTCATGCAACCCTATACCGATTTCATGCAACCCTATACCGAATTCTTGCAACAACTCAATGAAATAGGTATCAATATGCCTATTCTGTAGATTAAAAAAAAAAGAGAGAGAGAGAGAGACTGGAAGAAGTCTCTGGAACTGGAAGAAGTTCAATGTTTTGTCTGAGGTCAAACAGCTGGCCAGTGGCAGAGCCAACCATGCCTGCCCGGAACGGTAAAGAATACTCTCTTCAATTCCCTTCTGAACGATGGAGGCAGCTGAGCCCCCAGTCTTAGGATCTGCTATTCACAGTGACAACCTGTTCACTAGCTGTTGTTTTAGGGACCGTGAAACATGAGGCAGAGCCTCAATGTGTTAAAACTCCACAGGCATTTCTGGAGGCTGCAGCTGAAATGGGGCTTGGGGGAAGGGAAGAGACAGCACAAGGAATATAGGCGGCTTTAGTTCGAAAGGAGCTATTTTTTCCCTCTCTCATCTTTTCTGCCTTCTGTTTAACTGCTTTATAGAGATAAATAAAGCTGGAGACAACTACATTTGGCAACCTTCAAGTGGGCTTGGGTTTGTGGTTCTTTCTTCACGGCTGCCCAAGATGGTGACAACTGTTTTGTTAATGGTAGATTTGTTAACCGAGTTTTTCTTCTTTTGTACTTGTGTTCTTTTCTGGGTTGTATAAGAAAATGATATGCAAGTGATTCCCTAGCCCTGGGCAAATAAACAGATACATATGCATAAAATTATGCAAATAGGAAATAAGCCTTGAGGCTAACTGACCTTGTTGTCCAAAATCACTTACCTATCTTGTCTGTGCTTTTGCTGTAGCCTTCATAAATTGGGAGGTAAGAAATTCAGCCAAAACCACATGGCTGCTGTAAAGATCCAGTGAGATAATAATATTTATTTTATTTTATTTAAACTGTTTTGTTTTGGATTCACCTCTGAAGCCTTTTCACCGATTTCCGGGAGATGGACAACTTTATCCCCATTTAACACATAAAGGGCTTCCCTGGTAAAGAATCCACCCGCAGAGCAGGAGACCTGGATTTGATCCCTGGGTTGGGAAGATCCCCTGGAAGATGATATGGCAACCCACTCCAGTCTTCTTGCTTGGAGAATCCCATGGACAGAGGAGCCTGGTGGGTTACAGTCCATGGGTTTGCAAAGAGTTGGACATGACTGAGCAACTAACAGTTTCTTTTTTCAATGCATAAAGGAATAAACTTTGAGATGTTAGGTAGCTGGGCTATTGTCACCAAGCTAGTACATTCATGGCAGCTTCATGACTCTAAGTGACTCCCTGACCAGGGACATGAGGTTAAAGTTATTACAAAACAATAATGCACACAGAGGTCACATCATTTACCTTTTTCTCTTAATTGGTTTTTCTGGCACAAAATTAGAGGGAGTTGATTGTTTTCAATTCAAAGTGGTTAGAAACACAAATCTAAAAAGTATCTTTTAATCTCTCCACATTTCAGATATAAATGCTGCTAACAGTTTGCTGTATATTTTCCCAAGCTTTTTAATATCACCATCACTAATAACAATAATGCAGTAAGTCACATTCCGACAGTACGCTATAGCTGCAAAGTCCTTTTGCAGACATGATCTCAAGGCACACATATCTATCATAATTTCCTTTTCCAATGGTTAGAGGTGGTGCTGAAGCTGAGCCCCTGAGGACACTTGAGATCCTGTGAGTGAGATTTGTCTCTGCCTGAGGTCATAGGAGTGAGCATTTTAACCAGACTTACTGTTCTCTTCAGATTGGGGTATTGGCTGTCCTCTCTTCAATCAGCTCTGCTGAGCTGTTTGAGAGAGCTTGATGTTTGTTTTCACATTTTACAGGCATAGCCTCAGCTGCTGCAGAGAAGGAATTTAGCCATCTACCAAATTCTCAACAGCTAGGTTCCCCAAGATTTTAATAAATTAATTTTCAAAGATTTAAATGGCTTGAACTAGGAAGTTGAATATTCTGAAAAGGTATGCAAGGTGGAGTCCTAGACTGTTCACGTGAGCAGGAACTTCAGAAATCACCTCGTCAAGTCTGTACTCTGTATTTCATAGTGAAGAAAACTCAGGTCCAAAGCTGAGCAGAGGTTTAACTTTTAACTTCCATGCTATTATATAACTTCCATAACTTTTATACTTCCATAGTTTGGATAAGAGATTGCATAAGTCTCTTATCCTCATCCATCAGAGGGTACACAGAATGAAAACCAAAAGTCACAAAAAACTAACTGAACCAATCACATGGACCACAGCCTTGTCTAACTTAGTGAAACTAAGAGCCGCGCTGTGTAGGGCCACCCAAGATGGACGGGTCATGGTGGAGAGTTCTGACAAAACGTGGTCCACTGGAGAAGGGAATGGCAAACCACTTCAGTATTCTTGCCTTGAGAACCCCATGAACAGTATGAAAAGGCAAAAAGATAGGATACTGAAAGGTAAACCCTCCAGGTCGACAGGTGTCCAACATGCTACTGGAGATCAGTGGAGAAATAACTCCAGAAAGAATGAAGAGATGGAGCCAAAGCAAAAACGACTCCCAGTTGTGGGTGTGTCTGGTGGTGAAAGTAAAGTCCGATGCTGTAAGAAAGTATTGCATAGGAACCTGGAATGTTAGGTCCATGAATCAAGGTAAAATGGAAGTGGCCAAACAGAAGATGGCAAGAGGGAACATCTAGGAATCAGTGAACTAAAATGGACAGGAAGCGGGGAATTTAATTCAGATGACCATTATATCTACTACTGTAGGCAAAAATCCCTTAGAAGAAATGCAGTAGCATGCATAGTCAGCAAGAGTCTGAAATGCAGCATTTGGGTGTAATCTCAAAAACTAGAGAATGATTCTGTGAGGTATGGTTTGTATGATATGGTTTGGTTTTGTATATGAGGTATGGTTTACCTTACTGAAAGGTAAACCATTCAGTATCACAGTAATCCAAGTCTATGCCCCAACCACTAAAGCAGAAAGATCTTATACAACTAACACCAAAAAAAAAAAAAAAAAGATGTCCTTTTCATCATAGGGGACTGGAATGCAAAAGTAGGAAGTCAAGAGATACCTGGAGTAACAGGTAAGTTTGGCCTTGGAGTACAAAATGAAGCAGGGCAAAGTCTAACAGAGTTTTGCCAAGAGAATGTATTGGTCATAGCAAACACCCTCTTCCAACAACACAAGAGATGACTCTACATGTGGACATCACCAGATGGCCAATACAAAAATCAGATTGATTATATCCTTTGTAGCCAAATATGGAGAAACTCTATACAGTCAGCAAAAAATAAGACCAAGAGCTGACTGTGGCTCAGATCATGAACTCTTTATTGCAAAATTCAGACTTAAATTGAAGAACTTAGGGAAAACCACTAGGCCATTCAGGTTTGACCTAAATCAAATCCCTTACGATTATACGGTGGAAGTGAGAAATAGATTAAAGGGATTAGATCTGATAGAGCGCCTGAAGAACTGTGGATGGAGGTTCGTAACTTGGTACAGGAAACGGTGATCAAAACCATTCCCAAGAAAAAGAAATGGAAAAAGGTAAAATGGTTGTCAGAGGAGGCCTTACAAATAGTTGAGAAAAGAAGAGAAGTGAAAGGCCAAGAACAAAAGGAAAGATACACCCATCTGAATGCAGAGTTCCAAAGAACAGCAAGGAGAGATAAGAAAGCTTTCCTAAGTGAACAATGCAAAGAAATAGAGGAAAACGATAGAATGAGAATGATTAGAGATCTCATCAAGAAAATTAGAGATACAAAGGGAACATTTAACGCAAAGATGGGCACAATAAAGGACAGAAATAATATGGACCTAACAGAAGCAGAAGATATTAAGAAGAGGTGGCAAGAATACACAGAAGGAACTATACAAAAAAGATCTTAAGGATCCAGATAATCATGATGGTGTGATCACACACCTAGAACCAGACATGCTGGAGTGTAAAGTCAAGTGGGCCTTAGGAAGCATCACTACGAACAAAGCTAGTGGAGGTGATGGAATTTCAGTTGAGCTATTTCAAATCCTAAGAGATGATGCTGTAAAAGTGCTGTACTCAATATGCCAGCAAATTTGGAAAACTCAGCAGTGGTCACAGGACTGGAAAAGGTCAGTTTTCATTCCAATCCCAGAGAATGGCAATGTCAAAAAATGTTCAAACTACTGCACAATTTTACTCATTTCACATGCTAGCAAGGTAATGCTCAAAATCCTTCAAGCTAGGCTTCAATAGCATGTGAACCGAGAACTTTCAGATGTATAAGCTGGATTTAGAAAAGGCAGAGGAACCAGAGATCAAATTGCCAACACCCATTAGATCACAGATAAAGAAAAAGAATTCCAGAGAAACTGCTACTTCTGCATATTGATTATGCTAAATTATTTGACTGTGTGGATCACAACAAACTGTGGAAAATTCTTAAAGAGGTGGGAATACTAGATCACCTTACCTGCCTCCTAAGAAACCTGTATGCAGGTCAAGAAGCAGCAGTTAGAACTGGACATGAAGCAATGGACTGGTTCAAAATTGGGAAAGGAGTACATCAAGGCTGTATATTGTCACTCTGTTTATTTAACTTATATGCAGAGTACATCACGGGAAATGCCAGGCTAGATGAAGCACAAGCTGGAATCAAGATTGCCAGGAGAAATATCAATAACCACAGATATGCAGATGACACCACCCTAATGGCAGAAAGCTAAGAGGAATTAAAGAGCCTCTCGATGAAAGTGAAAGAGGAGAGTGGAAAAAGTGGGCTTAAAACTCAACATTCAAAAAACAAAGATCATGGCATCTGGTCCCATCACTTCATAGCAAATAGATGGGGTATAACGAACATAGTGACAGGTATGACAGGTATTTTCTTGAGCTCCAAAATCATTGTTGACTGTGACTGTAGCCAAGAAATTAAATGACGCTTGCTCCTTGGAAGAAAAGCTCTGACAAACCTAGACAGTGTATTAAAATGCAGAGACATTACTTTGCCTACAAAGTCATATAGTCAAAGCTATGGTTTTCCCAGTGGTCATGTATGGATGTGAGAGCTGGACCATAAAAAAGGCTGAACGCCGAAGAACTGATATCTTCGAACTGTGGTCCTGAAGAAAACTCTTGAGAGTCTCTTGGACAGCAAGGAGATCAAACCAGTCAATCTTAAAGGAAATCAACTGTGAATATTCATTGGAAGGACTGATGCTGAAGCTGAAGCTCCCATATTTTGGCCACCTGATGTGAAGAACTGATTCACTGGAAAAGACCCTGATGCTGGGAAAGATTGAAGGCAGGAGGAGAAGGGGATGACAGAGGATGAGATGGGTGGATGGCATCACTGACTCAATGGACATGAGTTTGAGCAAACTCCAGGAGATGGTGAAGGACGGGGAAGCCTGGCGTGCTGCAGTCCATGGGGTCACAGATTGTTGGACATGACTGAGAAACTGAGCGACATTAAGCACCAAGTATGTGCTAGCTTTTGGGGAGGTGTTTGGGTTAGATCTGCTTTCCAGCCTTCAGAGAACCGACAGTCCATGATTCACTGTCCAAAGTGTCATATAAGAGTGAGGGGAAATATTCTAAACATTTTTATGAAGGAAGAAATATAAACTGGCTCTCTTGCCAGTATGATGGACCCTTGAACAACCCTTGAAATGTGGGATTAGCATGCTCACTCCCACATAAAGATCCATAAATAACTTTACAGTCTGTCTTCTGTGTCCCTGGTCCTTCACTGACAGATACAACCAACCATAGAGAGTATAGTAACATAGGACGTATTTAGTGAAAAGAATCCGCATTCCATATGCAGTTCAAACCCTTGTTGTTCAGGGTCTACTCTGCATACCAGAGAACCATTTTAGTAACTGGCTTTTTTTTTTTAATTATCCCAGTTTCATAAATTAGGAGATGGAGGCCCAGAGTATAACTTATCCTCTGAGTAACTGCCTTTCCTATACAATCTCTTGCAACCCTTGCCACTCACCCGGTGATCTTCCCTCCCTTTCACCTTGATCTCATCTGTAACCTTTGAACTCTCCATTTCTAATCAAGCTCCCCTCCCTCATCAGACTGTGGCCAATTCCTGATCAAAGGCTGTTTCCTGCTGATATTTTTATTTCTGGCACCTAGACTGCACATTGAAAAAATTCTGTCACTTGATGAATGAATTTCTGTTTCTTTAAGACAAATTGCCCTCTTCATGGTATTATACATAGCTTCCAAAATAAACATTTCTGGAGCATTAGATCAGATAGGTGTACAGACTAGAGAAGATAAATTCCACCTACAGGCACCCTGGGCTCCCCATCACATTTTCCTCTCAGGGCTGAATCCCAGGTGTTCATGCTCTGATGTCTGGCCTTGTGCCTAGTGTTACTAAGATTAAACCTGACACTCTTCTTTTGTGGAATACCAACAGAGACAATATTTGGTCTATGATCCTGTGACCATTGCTAAAAATGTGTAGATTAAGTCTGGACAGAGCGTATTTATGACATTTATGCTGCTTCACATCCAAATTTCCCTTTCTTTAATCCTTAGACTGGAAGCCAAAGTGGCAGATTTTCTGCTCTCAGTTTCTCGATGGCCAGAACTGGACATGGAACAACAGACTGTTTCCAAATCAGGAAAGGAGTACACCAAGCAGTATTGTCACCCTGCTTTTTTAACTTAGATGCAGAGTACATCATGAGAAACACTGGGCTGGATGAAGCACAAGCTGGAATCAAGATTGCTGGGAGAAATATCAATAACCTCAGATATGCAGATGACACCACCCTTATGGCAGAAAGTGAAGAACTAAAGAGTCTCTTGATGAAAGTGAAAGAGGAAAGTGAAAAAGTGGGCTTAAAACTCAACATTCAGAAAACTAAGATCATGGCATTTGGTCCTATCACTTCATGGCAAATAGATGGGGAAACAATGGAGACAGTGAAAAACTTTACTTTTTGGAGCTCCAAAATCACTGCAGTTAGTGACTGCAGCCATGAAATTAAAAGACCCTTGCTCCTTGGAAGAAAAGCTATGACCAACCTAGACAGCTTATTAAAAAGCAGAGAAATTACTTTGCCAACAAAGGTCCATGTAGTCAAAGCTATAGTTTTTCTAGTAGTCATGTATGGATGTGAGAGTTGGACTATAAAGAAAGCTGAGCACCAAAGAATTGATGCTTTTGAACTGTGGTGTTGGAGAAGACTGTTGAGAGTCCCTTGGACTGCAAGGAGATCCAATCAGTCCATCCCAAGGGAAATCAGTCCTGAATATTCATTGGAAGGACTGATGCTAAAGCTGAAGCGCTAATACTTTGGCTACCTTATGTGAAGAAATGACTCATTGGAAAAGACCCTGATGCTTGGAAAGATCAAAGGCGGGAGAAGGGGACAACAGAGGATGAGGTGGTTGAATGGCATCACTGACTCGATGGACATGAGTTTGAGTAAGCTCCAGGAGTTGGTGAAGGACAGGGAAGCCTGGCATGCTTGCAAAGAGCTGGACAAGACTGAGCGACTGAACTGAGAGAGAGGATGTGGCCTGGAGACTGTGAGTTTGGAGTAAGTGACAGAAGCAATTAGGGAGTTGAGTTCAGCCTGGGGTGGTGGAGACGGGGCATCAAAATATATAGTGTTTAGCAGCTACAGTGTCAGCTTTAGCAGCCAGAGTCTAGTGCCCATGGCACCAACTTGACTTTTATTTTAAATTTCTGTGTTTTTTTCTTGTTAACCTGTTCTATTGTGCCCAGTCCTACTATATATATTTTTTCTAAGTGGAGGAAATTTTGAGCGAGGGAAATCTAGGAAATGTTTTAGCTTTCAGAGACCTGGGTCTTTTCTGTAAGAAAAAGATAAGGGTATATGATAAAAACCTGATCTATTCAAAACTAAAAGTAGAACTACCGTATGATCCAGCAATCCCGTTGCTGGGAATATATCCAGAAAGAACCACAATTAGAAAAGTTATATGCACACCCCAATGTTCATTGCAGCACTGTTTACAAGAGCCAAGACAACCTAAATGTCCATTGACAGATGAAAGTATAAAGAAGATGTGGTTCATGCACACAATGGGATATTACTCAGTCATCAGGCAGAATGAAATAATACCATCTGCAGTAAACATGGATGGACCCAGAAATTGTCGTACTAAGTAAGGCAGACAGAAAAAAAGAAATATCGTACGATATCACTTATGTGTAGAATCTAAAAAGATAATACAATTGAACTTATTTACAAAATAGAAACAGACTCACAGACCTAGAAAACAAACATGGTTATTAGAGGGGAAAGGTGATGGGGAGGCGTAAATTAGGAGATTAATACAGACACACTACTCTACACAAAATAAATAACAATAGTTCAAGAGAGAGCACTATACTCAGTATTTTATAATAATCTGTATGGGAAAGGGGCTTCCCAGGTGGCTCAGCAGTAAATAATCTGCCTGTAACACAGGAGATATAGGAGACGCAGATTCAATCCCTGGGTTGAGAAGATCCCCTGGAGAAGGAAATGGCAACCCATTCCAGTATTTTTGCCTGGGAAATCCCACGGACAGAGGAGCCTGGCGGGCTACAGTCCGTGGGGTCACAAAGAGTTGTAAAGAACTGCAAGGACTGAGCACCCACACATATGGAAAAAGAATCTGAAAAAAAAAATTGTACACATATGTAACTAAAGCACTTTGCAGCACACCTGAAACACAATATAGTTAATTGTGAATCAACTATACTTCAATTAAAAAAGAAAACTTGCTCTGTTCCAAATGTCAAGTTTTCAGGGTATTTGGCCTCCCTGAGGCCAAGGTCGGGCGGACGACCTTGCCTTCAGCCAGAGATCCTGCATTTGAACCTATATTAATTCCAAAGTTCTTCTTTGGAATCTTTTTTCCTGCTTTATTTTTCCCAATAGCTTCTGTCACCGTCTTACATATTTAGTTGTTTATTTTCTGTTCATCTCCCACCCCCTAGAGTGAGAGCCTCTCGAGAGTGTTGCTTAATTTTTTTCGCTATCTTATTCCCGATACACCCAAAAGAGCAGGCGGCTTAGTGGGCACTCAATAAACATGTGTGAAATGAATACATTTTTAAGCCTTGAAGACATTTTGTAGTTGTTAAGTAGACAGAAACACATTTTCAAACCATGCCTTCATTTTATAGTAATTGAAGAACTCTACTTTCATTTCCTCCAGAGAAGATGTAGCTCACATATTACACAAACTTAGGATAATTTGCCTTTCATGAAAGTTTCTCAGGCTTAGCCTTCAGGTCTCTGTGTCTTAGCAGACCTGGAGTCAGAGAGACCTCAGCGGAAGTACCACTTCTGCCTTGGACTAATGGTGTATCTTCTTAGTAGGTCACAAACCTTTTCTGAGCAACAGTTCCACATTAGCAAAATGTTGATTCTGGTACACTGGAAAGTTCTTGGGAGGATTAAAAACTATAGTGTCTGTGTGTGTGTGTGTTAGTGGCTCAGTCGTGTCCAACTCTTTGAGACTGCATGGACTGTAACCCACCAGACTCCTCTGTCCATGCAATTCTCCAGGCAAGAATCCTGGAGTGGGCAGCCACAGTGCCCATGAAAGCGCCTTAAAAACTGCAAAGTCCCTTGCAGACTGCAGGTACGCAAAGTTCTTTTTGCTGCAGGTTTGACAGAAGGCCTAGATCTTTAATTTTGCATCTGAATGATTTGTCTTTTCCTCTTTTTTAAACTACCTACCAAAAATAGAAATCACCTAATAAAGGCTGACTGAGTGACTGACGTTAGGAAATCACAGGAGTTGATAAAAGAGCAATTGAATATTCTCAGAGAAGGTGGCATCTCATTTGAAATTCTAAGTGAGGCTGAGCAAGGAACACACAATTCTTGAAGGATTTCTGAAGTTTAATTGGTCTGTCTGAAGTGACTAGAGCTATAAAGAGAAAAACCAAAGGAAAACTGAGAAAGGTGAGGTGTCATCATTGGCTTCAAGTGATTCAGATGAAACATGTAATTTAATGATTTAACAGTTTCCTGCCTCTTTCCCCTCTTTTCCATCCTCCCGCCCAACATTTTAAGAATCTGACCTTCAGGGACAGAGGGATAATTACAAAGAATATGATGGCAGGTGTCCTTTTAAAAAATAGACGTTTTCCTGGTATAGCATGTGTAATTGAATTTTTATAGATTGAACACTCCAAATTAAGTTATATTTAAATACCCTCAGAGAGCTGACTCTAGGAAAATTAAAATAGAAACATTTGTATAATAATAGATAACAATGATCAAGTTAGCTACTGAACATGAGACCCTTTGTGTACACTATCCTAATTCTGCAATAACACGCAGGATAGGAAATATTTCCATTTTACAGATGATGGAATGGAAGCATGGAGTAAGAAATTTGTCCTTGGCCACAGAGACAGTAAGTGATAAAACAAAATTTAAACTGGTTTCGAGACCAGTCTACTACACCACAGTTGCCTTGAGATGAGAAAAGTTTTGAAAATTTTCAAAGTGATTCTTCTCTGAATTTTCACAGAAAATAACTGATTTTTTTTGGCACCTAGGTGACTTGGAATTTTCCACGAGCTTCCTTCCAGTCAGTCCTCCTGAAGCTCATTCCCTTGTCTACTCACCCAAGTGCATCTCTGAATGTGGGTCAGCAGGCTCTCTCAGCAACTGCTGCTGTTGCTGCTGCTGCTGCTGCTGTCGCTTCAGTTGTGTCCGACTCTGTGCGACCCCAGAGATGGCAGCCCACCAGGCTCCCCCATCCCTGGGATTCTCCAGGCAAGAACACTGGAGTGGGTTGCCATTTCCTTCTCCAATGCATGAAAGTGAAAAGTGAAAGTGAAGTCGCTCAGTCGTGTCCGACTCTGTGCGACCCCATGGACTGCAGCCCACCAGGCTCTTCCATCCACGGGATTTTCCAGGCAAGAGTACTGGAGTGGGGTGCCATTGCCTTCTCCATCTCAGCGACTAGGCGAATATATCACCTCCTCACTTACTCTTATAGGCTTCTCACTGCCTATAGGATTGTGTCAATTTTGATTCTAGTCAAAGCCTTGTTAAGTAACAAGATTATACCCCAGGTGGAGTCACTCCTGCTCAGCTCCATGCCAGCAAACCAAGATTTAACTCATTTTCTATGCAAAGTGCTCCCAGAGAAGGAAGGAAGGAAGGTCTAGGTCAGCCAGTCAGTACTTGCCTGCTCAGCACGTTACCTAAGCAGACTCCAGGACTGCCCTGTGCTTCATATAAGGAAGGTTACCCTGCTGCAACCTATCAGCAGATAACTTTCTGTTCCTGCTCTTTGGTCTATAAAAATCTCTTGCCCTGTAAAGCTCTTTCAAGCTCCTTTCTATCAGCTAGATGGGATGCTCCCTGATTCATAAATTGTCAATAAAACCCATAGGATGTTTAAAATGGACTCAGTTGAATTTTGCTCCGTAACAGTCTTTAGGATCTCCCCTGACCTAGCTCTCTAGTCTTGCCTCTTCTGCTGCTGCTGCTGCTAAGTCGCTTCAGTTCAGTTCAGTTCAGTCGCTTCAGTCGTGTCCAACTCTGTGTGACCCCATAGACGGCAGCCCACCAGATTTTCCAGACAAGAGTACTGGAGTGGGGTGCCATTGCCTTCTCCATGCCTCTTCTACTTCCCTATAAAGCTCTAACTGTGGTTTCCAAAGTGCTCTAGCCTTGGTCTCACCTTTGCCTGGAGTGATTTCTTCCTCTTGTCAGTCTGGTAAACTCCTCTTAAGCCTTACCTCAAGGATTCAGGTCTAAAACCACCTTCTCTGGGGAGGCCTGTGTGACCTTGCCACACAGAAGCTCCTTCCCTTCTGTGACACTTGGCTGAGTGCTCATGTCTTTCCTGGGGTCATTACTGTGTCCCCACTAGAAAATAAACAACTTGAGGAAGACAGGTACTGAGGTCTTCGGTACCCAGCATAGTATGGGAATAAACTCACGACTTGAAGAACCCTCCCAGAGGCCACCATCAGCCCTGGGACTCCATCACGTTGATGAGACACCATAACAAAACCCAAAGACCCTATGCCTTCAGAGTCTCACTCTAACCTCCAAGTCCTGCCATTTCCCCACTGCTTTGAAAGGTCCTTTTGCAAGCAGTAAGTGTTCAGTCAATGTTCCTTGGGTGCCAGGATGAATGATTGGTCTGTCCAGATATCCTAGAATGCCTGAGCTCCCAATGCAGACCAACATTTCCTCAGACCCTCCCCACTTCTTATACTCATCCACTCCTTATCTAACAAAACATGAGAAAACCAAAGTACATTTTTAGCAGGAGTCTTAAATTTGGTTAATCTCGTGATTCCTCCTTGCTAGATGTTGCTTTGGGGAACTCTTAACATTAGGAGCTCTTGTCAATTTAGCTTCCTAGCATCCAACCAAGATAAAGGGAAAGACCAGCTATTAGGCTGCTGTGTTTTCCATGAAAACTTCATTTTATCACCATCTTCCCAGTATCAAAGATAGGGAAGCTGGAAATCTCAGAAGAGTTAAACTCTCCCAAGTCCTTTTGATTTACAAAAGGTTGAGCTGGGATTGAGCCTCAGGCTCTTTGGAACCCAAATCCATGCTTTTTCCAATGCATCAACAATACTGTTCCGGTCTCAGGGGTTAATCGTGAAAACTGAGTGAGCTAATGACAGTGAAATTGCTTTGGAGCGTGTGAAATGCTGTACAGATGTTAGATTTTTAGAAGTATTCATCAGCATGTCAACAATATGCAATGTTCTGCACAGAGAACAAATCCTAAGGAAGATCACCTCTCAAAGGCAATAACAGCAACAGCAACAACAGTTAAGGGGGAAACATGGCATTTAAAAACCAAAGTCAGCAGACAAACTAGAATGTGACCTGTAACATTTAATACACTTCACTTAATTCTTTGCAAATGTCCAGAATTAACCCCAGATCTATAAAAACTTTCAGCTAGAAGGTTCCTAAATGGCCAGATAGCCCAACTCTCTCATTTTATTGAAGCTCAAATGGAAAGGCAGAGAAAAGGGGTGGCTTGTGCATAAAGGCAGCTAGCTCATAGAACTGTGCAGAACTAGAGCCCAGGAGCTTTGACACTGAATTCGAGCCTCTTCACATTAAGGAGTCACCTTCAGATCAGATCAGATCAATCGCTCAGTCGTGTACAACTCTTTGCAACCCCATGAATCGCAGCACGCCAGGCCTCCCTGTCCATCACCAACTCCCAGAGTTCACTCAGACTCACGTCCATCGAGTCAGTGATGCCATCCAGCTATCTCATCCTCTGTCGTCCCCTTCTCCTCCCGCCCCCAATCCCTCCCAGCATCAGAGTCTTTTCCAGTGAGTCAACTCTTCGCATGAGGTGGCCAAAGTACTCGAGTTTCAGCTTTAGCATCATTCCTTCCAAAGAAATCCCAGGGCTGATCTCCTTCAGAATGGACTGGTTGGATCTCCTTGCAGTCCAAGGGACTCTCAAGAGTCTTCTCCAACACCACAGTTCAAAAGCATCAATTCTTCGGTGCTCAGCCTTCTTCACAGTCCAACTCTCACATCCATACATGACCACAGGAAAAACCATAGCCTTGACTAGACGGACCTTTGTTGGCAAAGTAATGTCTCTGCTTTTGAATATGCTATCTAGGTTGGTCATAACTTTCCTTCCAAGGAGTAAGCGTCTTTTAATTTCATGGCTGCAGTCACCATCTGAGGACTGTAAAAGGAGTCTAATCTGCTCACAATTACAGCTCAGGACATACTGCAGGGAGTGCCCTCCGCTTCGGTCATCAGCTACAATGGACTAAGCATATTTCTTAGTTTTTAGAAATGTATGTAATTGTACCGGATCCTTCCTTCCCAAGGATAATTATCTCTCAAAATTGAGTTACTGCTTATGAAAATACCTCGATTCTTAGTGAGAAGGGGACTCAAATGGTTTTGTACTTGAGGCAGATGAAGTATGCAGTATGGAATGCTAAATTTCCTCTCCAAGGGAGAGCAGCTTCATGTTTTACTAGATGCGTCTGCTTTTCCTCATTATTCCCCTGTTAGTCAAAAAGGCTGCCTTGAGCTAATTTCTTTCTAAATGAAATCTTTCTAATCAGATTTTCCACTCTATATGGATTTCATATGAAAATGATCCTTATCTTGAAAATTAAAAATATTTTCTCCTGTATTTCAGTGTGTGGTGGAGATAACAGCCTAGAAGGCCTTAAAGCAAAAGACAGAGTGACAGCTGATTCATTTGAATTTGTTACAGCAGATTATGTATTTGACATGCCATGGGTAAAAAGAGACAGGGGACAGGGGTCTTGAACTAAAAGCTCAGGATTTGAGGTCAGGTTTGAAGTTCCTATCTCAGTGGTACCACTATTAGCCTTGTTACCTTAGGTAAGTTCTTTAACCTCTCTGAGCTTCAGTTTCCTCTTTTTAAAAGTGAGGGTGATGTCATCAATCTCACAGGGCCATTGTGAAGACTAAGGAGAAATAAGAGGGGCTAATGTTTAATGAGCACTTACTGTGTGCCTGGTAATGTGCTAAGTCCATTATATGAATCCTCTTCTTTAGCTATCACAACAGCCTTATTAGGTGAGTTCAATCATGGTCTTCATTTTACAGGTTAAGAAGTTGAGGTTTAGGTTAATTAACTTATAAATTTACACAGAAACTGTGGTCGGCAATAGGGCTTGATAACGTGGATCTGTTTAATTCCAAACTTCATACTTTTTCTGAACCACTATGCTACCCATCTGAAAGTTTGTATTTATATCTTTGTTTACATCTATGATGGGTTTCCTGGGTGGCTCAGTAGTAAACAATCTGCCTGTAATGCAGAAGCCACAGGAGCCTCAGGCTTGATCCCTGGGTTGGGAAGATCCACTGGAGGGGGAAATGGCAGCCCACTCCAGTATTCTTGCCTGAGAATCCCATGGACAGAGGAGTCTGTTGTGCTACAGTCCATAGGGTCGCAAAGATCTGGACGTGACTGACGTGACTGAGCATACACTTAGCCCACACATCTATGATATGTATACACATACCTATACCCATTTTTATGTCTCAGATATAACTGTCTCATGTCATCTGTCTACCTATCATATCTGGCACACAAGTCATACAGAAGCTAGTACAGTGCATGCTCAAAGCTATGTTGGTAAATGTGATAAGAATTCAGAGAAGGAAGATCACATTGGACTTTGATGGTCAATAGTGCTTCAAGAAAGAGATGAAACTAAACCCGAGCTTGAAGGATGTTGTGACCAGCGTGCTGCTCACTCTATCATCCATTCTTCCCTTCCTCCTCAGTAACAGAACGCCCTGTTGAAGGATATGGTTACAGCCTCCCTTGCAGCTATAGGGCTGCAGCTAGATGTGACTAAGTTTGGCCAGGGACATGTAAATGAACATGTCATATAGTAATTCCAGGAAGTCTCTTAATGGGAGAAGTACATTACTTTTTAATCCTTTCCTCCATTATGTTGCTTGGAACTTGGGTATGAGGGTTGGAATCCTAGCAACCACTTGGATCTTGAGTATGAGAGCCATACCATAAGAATGGCAGAGGAGAGACCTGGTGGGGGCCTGGGTTCCTGGTCATTCTGAAATTGCCAGGCCAGGCTGAGGCTGCCTACCTCTGGACTTTCTTATGTGAAAGAAAAAAAAAGTCCAGTCATTAAACTTGTTATTTTGGGTCACATGCAGCCAAAACACTGATACAGATGGGGAGGGCTTGGATTTGATAGGGGAGGACTTGCTAAGCTGAGGAATCTATCAGAGTGTGAGCAAGGTCAAGAGAAACTAAATGTTTGCCAATTCCTTCTAGACCTGCTTTAATGGTGGAGGAGATTATAATCAGATATACCCGAATTGTTCTGGAGGAGGGCATGGCAACCCACTTCAGTATTCTTTCCTGGTGAATCCCATGGACAGAGGAGCCTGGAGGGCTACAGTCCATGGGGTTGCAAAGAGTCAGACATGACTGAAGTGATTAGTATGCACACATACCTGAGTTGAAATTCAGCTTCTACCAAGTTACTCACTTGATGATCTTGGTAAGTCCCTTCATATAAAGGTTCTGCACACCCATTCCAATATGTGTGTGTGTGTGTTAGAGGAGGGAGTTTTTCCACATCAACAAGCAATTTCTTGACACCAACTGGGTGTCCTACAATTTACCTCAGTTCTGATGCTATGTTCCTGGAGATAGCATCAGATTGCATGAGTTGAGAACTCAGTCCTAGATGACCACCCTGCACTGTAGATGATAGTCATAAGCTCAGATTGTTACCTGTACTTCTGATCAACTAGCTATAAATCCTAAGTTCTCACCACCTCCTCCTTGAGTTTGATTAATTTGCTACAGTGGCTCACCAAACTCAGGAAAATGGTTTACTCCGTAGATGACCGATTTATTACAGAGGATGTTAAAGGATGCTAATCAACATTGAGATGAAGAGATACATAGGGTAAAGTACGGGAAAGGATCCAGAACTTCCAAGCCTTCTCTGAGCATACCCTTCTTCTCCCAGATCTTCACATGTTCACCAACTGCAGACCCTGCCCTTTGGGGCTTTGAGGGGGCCGCATTACATGTGCACGACTGATTCAGTCATAAGCCACTGGGGACTGAGCTCCATCTCAACTCCCTCTGCCTTTGCTGGAGGTCAGGGCTGGAACTGAAAGCTCCAACTCTGAGCACATGGTTGGCAGCCAGCCCCCACCTTTAGGTCCAAAAGCCGCCTCATTAACATGGCGAAACATCTTTATTACTCTCGTCTCTTAGGAAACATGTGTTAGGAACATGTCAGAAGCTAGGGTGAAGGCCAGATATGTAATTCTTACTACATTCCACACTTCACCTGAGTTCAGTTTCCTAACCTATAAGACAGGACCTTAATATCTACCCTATGGGATTTTCAAGAGGACGGTAGAGGATATTAAACCTCAAGTAAGTCCCTTAGCTTTCCAACCTCTTGGACACATAAATTTGAATAAATGGTGTCCATTATGATTATCATCTATGATGGCCATGCCCTCTATGACAAGAGATAATTAAAATTGCAATACTTGTGGCACTGGAATTATAATCAGAAGATCTAGATTAAACTCCTTTTCAACTGCTGATTTGCTATTTAGCTTTGGACAAGTCACCTTTTTTGAACTTCAGTGTAGCTATCTGTAAAATGGGCATGATAACCTGCTTTTCATGAGTCTTATCTGAGAATTAAATAAACCAGAGGTGAGAAGTAAGGCGTGGGAGGGCATGACTCTACTCACAACCCCGTGATCTTGAATTCTGTCAGTACCAGGATACTTCACACAGTATCCTGCTGTGTCTATCCAGCTGGGCATCAGCACCAGCTCCAGACAATCCTAAATTATCTTCCAGATTTGGGAGACTAGAGTGCTGGTGAGGCCCTGGTATCTGGTCAGTTCCAGAAACCCCATTTTCTCCGAACATAGTGCTAAGGTCCCACCATTACCTGCTTGAATCTTGGGGCAGTTAACATCTAGTGGTTAAAAACATAGGCTTTGAAATCAGTCTTGGCTTTAAATCACCGTGTTCACCTTCTAACTTTGTGACTATAGGAAAGCCTCTTAATTCTCCAAACAGAGCTTCAGGTTCCCCATCTATGAAACAGGGAGAGTAACAATCATTTCTCCAGTTGACGTGAGAATTAGATGAGCTGGTTTAAGTGAAATCTCACTACAAATGCCATATGTTATGCTTAATGTAATTTCCTGGTTTCCCCTTGAGTCAGCTTTTATTAGGACCTGATCCTGCATTCATCGGGAGTTAACCTGCATAGTCAGTAGTCTGCACAGAGGCTTTCAGGAGGGATGCTGTCTCTATAGCAACCGTTCGTTAAATCTCTAGGGACTTCAGAAACAGGCTTGGGCTAGAGGGACTGGCAAAGCAGAGAAGACAGATCAAATAACCTGCTTCTGGGTGGCCTGTGGGAGGTTGGAGGGCCTCTGGAATCTCCTAGTGCCTGGGGCATTCGTGCTGAAATGCTGCAGGTCTGGGCCAAGAGAACCTGTGGTTGCCATAGGAACTGCTTGGCATTTAGTAGCTCTAAAAGCTATTCCTCTTGACACTATGGAATAATGGAATTTGAGGAATGGAGCACATTGGGCACGAATGGGGAAATGAAGGCCAAAAGAGGGAAAGGAACCAACTTCGGTTCCTCAGGTTCCAAAATGCCTACCTAGTCTTGTGCCTCTTCATTAATTTATTCTTTCAATGACTTTTTGTTGAGACTTACTAGGTGGAAAGCCCTGGTTAGGAATGGAAGCTGCAGAGATAAATGAAAGAAGATCCTTATGATCTAGTCACGTCTAGTGGTGGAGAGAGACATGCTATGTAAAGGAAAAAGCTCTCCTGTTTCTTCAATTCAACTAAAGGAAAACTTCTGTTTTTTCCTCTACTCCTCTCAACACTCTGACATCCGATGTGTGGATTTCATACTGAGCAATTCTCCAGTTCCCAGAGGACACTGAGTAGGTGTCCTGCAATTTAACTCCATTCTTATACTGCCTCCCTGGAGTTAGCATAGATCCCTCAGTTTAAGGGCTCAGTCTGACAAGATCGTTCCCCCACCCGACCCGCAACTTCAGACACCAGTTGGGAGCCCTAAGTTTTATATGTACCTCTGACTGACTGGCTATAAATCTCTGAGCTCCCATGACCCCCCTCAGGTTTGATAGTTTGCTAGAAGAACTCACAGAACTCAGAAAAAGCTTACTTCTTAGGTCACCAGCTTATTATAAAGGATACAACTCAGGACCAGCCAGATGGCAGAAAAGCACAGGGCAAGGTAGGTAGAAAGGCGTGTGGCGCTTGCATGCGCTCTGCAGGCATGCTACCATCCCAGCACCTGCCTGTGCCCCTTAACCCCGGAAGCGTTCTGAACCCCTTCAGTTAAGGTATTTTATGGAGGCTTCATTACACAGGCATGACTGATTACAATATTGGCCATTTGTAACTGACTCAACTCCTAGACCTTCTCTCCATCCTGGAGGTTGAGGTGGGGAGAAGATGAAAGCGCCAGTCCTCTAATGACATGGTCCACTTTCCTGGTGACCGGCTTCCACCTAGGAGCCCCAGTCATAGCCATCTCATTAGCATACAAAAAGACACTTACGACTATAGAGATTCCAAGGGTTTTAGGAGCTGTGAGCCAAGTTTGGGAGGGAGAGGGTGTTGGGAAGATATCAAATATATGTTACTTATTATGCCCTACCGTATAGGTAGGACCTATAAAAAGATCCCTTAAAAACCCTACCAGGATTTTAGGAGCCCTGATAGGGGTACTAGGAAAGCATGTGGTAGAAGCTCCTAGGCAGCCTGATGTGTCAGGAAGGAGGAGGGAGAAGATATTTAAGTTTAGAATAAAGTAAGAATTAGCCGGATGAAGGTGGATGGAGATAAAATGCACCAGGAAAAGGCACAAGCATGCACAAGGACCAGAGGAAGGAGAGAGAATGCCAGATGCTGAAGTTAAAGCAGGTTGGCCTGGCTGGAGAAGATGATGAAGCGGAGGGGCAGCAACAGATAAATCCAAACAAATAGTTAACAGGATCTCGATCATAAAATGCCTTGAAAGCATCCATAAGGGATCTGGTTTTCATTCCCTGGGCAAGGGAAGGACCTTTAAAGGACTTTTTTTATATGTCCTCTTTATAAAGAGTACCTTTTTATTAAATACGACAGCTATTTTTAAAATCTACAAGTCTTTACAGATGTAGAGCAAATATGGCTAAATATTAACAACTGTCAACATTTTGTTACTTAGTTCATAGGTATATAGATGTTCATTATACTAACTCTTGTGTAACATTTTAAAAATTTATTTATTTTTCATTGAAGAATAATGGCTGTGTGAATTTTTTTATAATAAAATGGTTTAGGGAAAAAAATGAATATGATTGTTCTGCCATGCTCTTGAATTGCTTGGGCCAGTTAGCCACTCAATGCACAGGTACTCTGTGTCTAATTTTTACAAATAACGGGGCCAAACAGGCACATGAAAAGGTGTTCGATGTCACTAATCATCAGGGAAACACAGATCAAAACTACAATAAGCCATACTTCACATCTGTCAGAATGGCTGTCGTCAAAAAGAAGACAATGACAAATGTTGGCGAGGACTGGAGAAAACTGTTGGTGAGAATGTAAATTGGTGCAGCCACTATGGAAAGCAGTGTGGAGGCTTTGCAAAAAAATTAAAAACAGAACTACCACATGATCTTGCAATTCTACTCCTGGGTATAGATCTAAAAACAATAAAATCACTAATTTGAAAAGATACACGCACCCCGATGTCCATAGCAGCATTATTTACAACTGCCAAGACAGAGAAGCAACCTAAGTGTCCATCAACCGATGAATGGATAGAGAAAACGTGGTATATATGTACACAACAGAATACTGCTGCTGCTGCTGCTAAGGCACTTCAGTCGTGTCCGACTCTTGCAACCCCATAGACGGCAGCCCACCAGGCTCCCCCGTCCCTGGGATTCTCCAGGCAAGAACAGTGGAGTGGGTTGCCATTTCCTTCTCCAATGCATGAAAGTGAAAAGTGAAAGTGAAGTCGCTCAGTCATGTCTGACCCTCAGCGACCCCATGGACTGCAGCCCACCAGGCTCCTCCATCCATGGGATTTTCCAGGCAAGAGTACTGGAGTGGGGTGCCATTGCCTTCTCCGCAATAGAATACTACTCCACAGTAAAAGGAGAAGGAAATGGCAACCCACTTCAGTATTCTTGCCTGGAAAATTTCACAGACAGAGGAGCGTGGTGGGCTACAGTCCACGGGGTCACAAAGAATCAGACACGACTGAGTATGCATGTATGCAGTGGTAAAAAAGAATGAAATTTTGTCATTTTCAACAACATGGATGGATGCGGAGGGTATCATTCTAGGTAAAGTAAGTCAGAGATAAAAAGACAAATATTGTGTGTCATATATGTGAAATTAAAACATGCAACAAACTAGTGAATATAACAACAAAAAACTGACTCAAAGGTATAGAGAGCAAACTACCGGTTACCAGCAGGAGAGGGCAGTGGGGAGGGGCAATACAGGGACAGGGGATTAAGAAGTACAAGCTGTTGGGTGTAAAATAAGCCACAAGGATACAGTGTACAACCCAGAGAATATAGCCGATATTTTATAGCAACGATCAATGGATTATAACCTTTAAAAATTGTGAATCACTGTATTGTACAACTGTAACTTATGTAATCGTATAGATCAACTATACTTCAATAAGAATAAACAATAAACAAATTATGCGACCAGTTCACAGCTCTTTTTAACTTGAGTTACCTCTGACACCCTCAGAACCTATGCCTTCTAACTCTAATAATTCCTCTGTTCCAGGCAAGAGCTATTTGTCGTGCAATCACTCTCTTCTAGGCACAGGGACCAAAGTAGAAATGAGATGAGTCCTCCTGGTATTTCAGTCTCCGAGGAGAGGTAATTAAGTAAACAGATCATTAGAATCTAGTGAAGTAGAACACAGAAATATGTTCAAGCTGCTGTTGAAACTTATGTAGAGTGCCAGGGAAGGCTGTGCTGATTAAGAAATGTTATCCTTTCCATGGTCTCTGATGGAGAAACGCTGGGTGATTTGATAAGGGGCTCTTGATCGTCAAGAGTCATGTCAGTGACTGAAAGCAGAGTATGGGTAGATTGCTCTGAAATTTTTGAGCCTGAATGAGCGGGATGAGGGTCATGAAATGAGGAGAAAGTATGTATTTAACTGATTTTCAGCCCCCTCACTCCTGAAAAGGGAAACGGTCTCTGTTCATTCATCTAATGATTTTCATTATTATGGGATATATATTGTTACTAGAGATGTGACCGGAGAAGGCAATGGCAACCCACTCCAGTATTCTTGCCTGGAAAATCCCATGGACGGAGGAGCCTGGTGGGCTGCAGTCCATGGGGTCGCTAAGAGTCAGACATGACTGAGTGACTTCACTTTCACTTTTCACTTTCATGCATTGGAGAAGGAAATGGCAACCCACTCCAGTGTTCTTGCCTGGAGAATCCCAGGGACGGGGGAGCCTGGTGGGCTGCCGTCTATGGGGTTGCACAGAGTCGGACATGACTGAAGTGACTTAGCAGCAGCAGCAATGTGACATGTGTCTGAATTGAGATGGGACTGCAGAAAATACTTTAATATAGACAGGGATTCAATTATGAAATACATATGCTGCTTTAATTCTTTGTAGCTGGCCTTAAGATGCTCACCTGACTACTCCAGGGTGTCTGTTGGTTTTTGTAGAGCAAAATAAAATTTAACTTAAACCACCAGTGAACAGAGATTGGAAACAGAGGCATAGAAGTGGGTGGGGGAAAACAATGACATGTCTAAAGAATTTTTATCTCTACTTGGGATTGGCTCTGGAGGCAATATTAAGTCTCACCAATATTTAAAAATGAATAATTTAAAAATATTTCTTCTTATAGTTTAGGAAGTCTATTTTCTTAATTGATAAGGAAACAAAGTGAACATTTTAAAAGCCCTAAAGACCATGTCGTCGTTGTTGTTGACTTGCTAAGTTGGGTCTAACTCTTTTGCGACTCCAAGGACTATAGCCCACTGGGCTCCTCTGTCCATGGGATTTCCCAGGCAAGAATACAGGAGTGGGTTACCATTTCCTTCTCCAGGGGATCTCCCCACCCCAGGGCTCGAACCTGCATCTCCGGCATTGGCAGGCAGATTCTTTACTGCTGAGCCACCAGGAAAGCCCCAAGGCTGTATAGATACAGTTAAGCTTGCAGGCATCCTTTGTTGAAGGAGACCCAGAAGAGATTGAGAAGATGGAGAGCTATAGCAAGGTGGGAGTGCAGACAGAGGGTGGGTAACAGGAGTCAAGCCAGATTCATACAAATCAAATGAATACAAAAACTCCCTGTAAGAGAGGCATCTAAATTGGTAGATACCCTTTGTATAAGTATTAAAGTTTTTTAAAAGGAGAGAAAAAGGAGAAGACGGATGGCTTTCATCAACTGGGAAAGGATAGCTCATGGAGAAAGTCACGCACCTGGCTTTGGCTTATCTTCTTAATGTATTTATTGCTGCTGACGCCTCTATTTGGGTCAGAGACCTTGGCTTGAAAGCACAGCTGTGTTGAAAGGACAGATCATCACTCAGGAGAGAAAACTGCCTGCCCAGCCACCCCAGCAGATCCTTCTCCATCCATCATCCTTCAGCAACTAGTCCAAGGTCAACGAATACAGGGCTCACTGGGGCCAGCTGTGCACTGCGCATACCAGGCCACCCCCAGAGGGCTGCCCCGACTCAGCCAGATGCTCGCTCACAGTTCGGGCCATTCGTGATGACCTTCTAAGGCTTTGGAATGGATCCAGATGGGTCCCAGGTGTCCAGAGAAGGCTCAATACCCTGAATGGGAGTATCAGGTCTCAGAACGGCCGTCAGTCTCCGGATTTCACCACTGCTTTTCTGTTAGTCCTGCCCCACATTCCTGCCTAAATACACAGAAGACACGGTATATGGAGACTCTGCCATGCTCAAGGCCTGCACAACCCCAGCCCATGCTATAATGTATTAGAAGATTCACCAAACAGGAACAGGGATGGTCCAGAACTGATCCTTCTTCTCAAGCTGGTACCTATCCAAGTGCCTTGGGTGGGCGCCATGGACACCTGTGTGCTCACCATGTCGTTCTCTTCACACGACGGGCATCAGATCAGTTACGCCAAAACACTTAACCAGAAACACGCACCCTTCCTCAAAATCCACACTTGTCAAATATTCTGGTTATGATTCAGTTCACGTCTGGAGGGTGAACTGGTCAGATGATCTAGTCTTCTAACCAGCCATCATTTAAACTTTAAAAATTAAGACAAAATGCACAGAACATAAATTTTCATGTAACAGAAAAAAAAATCATTTTAAAGGGTATAATTCAGGAATTTTTATTCAAA
This sequence comes from Bos mutus, assembly GCF_027580195.1. Taxonomy (NCBI): domain Eukaryota; kingdom Metazoa; phylum Chordata; class Mammalia; order Artiodactyla; family Bovidae; genus Bos; species Bos mutus. The sequence continues at coordinate 11,494,450 of NC_091645.1, read as the reverse complement.
AGGTTGTGCAGACATCACGGCTATCTAGTTTCACTTCTGTCGACTCACAAAGCAACCTTGTACCTTTTGCAGCCTCTCCCAGCTCTTCCCTTCTCCAGCCCCTAATAACCACACATCTACTTCCTGTTTCTGTGAATTTGTCTCTTCTGAACATTTCACATAAATACAGTCATACAATATGTGACCTTTTGTGTCCGGCTTCCTTCATTTCACAAGGTTTTCAAGGTTCATTTGTGTTGTAGCTCATGTCAGTATTCTGTTTTTTTATTGCCTTGTAATATTTCATTGTTATGGATGTATCACATGTATTTATCCATTCATCAGTTGATGGACATTTGAGTTGCTTTTGCTTTCTGACTTATGGATAATGCTGCTATGAACTTTCACATACAAATTTTAGTCTGGATGTATGCTTTGGCTTCTCTTGGGGTAACATACTTACGAGTGGAATTGCTGGGTCATGTGATCATGTCTCTATTTAATGTCATTTTACTTTTTAATGAATGAATTGACTTTCTCCCATTAGCTCTCAGTCTGTTGGAAGTTTGTTTGTGTGAGTTCCTGCCAGAGAGATCCCGTTATCTGGTGAGTTGACAAAATTAGGCCAGAAACCGGTAAGACCAGAGTCACCAAGTTCTCCTGGCCACCAGCCTTGTTTTCTGAAAACTTTTACAGACATATTGAAGATGATCACATTAGCCATGGATCGTCCTTCATTAGAAAAGGTTTTAAGATGAGGACTGTATTTGTTCCCATGGAGATACCGCAGCCAGATTTAGCACTGCACAGAGACGCCCTTGAGCCTATGTCTGAGGAGGTTTCTCCAGATGCTCTCTGTGCCACCTCCTCCCAGGGGCAGATGTGACCTAGAACATCTTGCTGTCATTTTCTGCCTAAAATGCATGCAGGCACTTGCTTTTCCTTGTTTTCCTTTCCTTGTCCTCCACAGAGTTGTTGCCCATCTCAACCACCCCCCTCCTTGCCGGCACCTTCCCTGGAGGAGCAGGTGTAGCCAGAGTTACTGTGGGAACACGTGCTGACTCGAGAGGAGGGTGAGCCTGTTGCGGTGGGCTGGTGGGGACCCCACGGTGGAGCTTCGGGAACCCGAGCGGCGGCTCAGGGCACAGGGGAGCCTGAATGGTGATGTCCTGGGATATTTGTTTGCTCACTATCTGGATTATGTTTTACTATTTTTTCTTAATTTTAAAAGCCTTTACTTAAAATAATGATATGTTAGGAAGTGCAGAGAGGAACAAATAAAAATTAAAAGTCATCAGGCTCCAGAGATAAACAAGGCTAATTTTTTTCCAGGTGCACCTTCTTTACTCTAAACAAGCAGGATTAGGCTGCAACATTCTAGGCAATTTGTAGCCTGCTCATTTTGTTTCCCTGTGTTATCGGTCCTCTTCAAAACACCCGTTTAAGTGGCTATATACATGATTTTGTGTCTGCCCTTTGGAGGACCACTGTTCAAAAGACTTAGTCGCCCATCTCTGCCAAGACCCATTAGTCCTCTTCCGTTATGGTTTTCAGAAATTCCAACCTCTTTGTTTGCAGAGGGGAAAGAACAAAGGAGGCTTATGAGAATCAACACAAGAAACACACTGGCTCGGGGGTAGTTACCACCCAAGTCATCTGCGTGGCTTCGCTGGGAGCCCTCCACCTGCTTGGGCCTCCTTGTCTCCAATCCCACCCCCGTCCACCCCACTGAACTGGAGCCAGAGCAGGAAGTGGAGAGCGGGTCTCTCCTGACGGGCAATGTGAAATCCTAGTCTCTCAACCAGACAGCTCCAAGGGCACATAGGCGTTCCTGTTTTATATTTGCTGCTGCGCTGAGAACATCTACTCAAGGTGCCTAGCGCCCTCAGCTCTCGCTGAAACTGGACAGCACTACGCTGCTTGCAGCGATGAGGCGCATCTGGTATAGGATGAAAGCTGTCACTTGTCTCCTCTGCCATGGAGAGGACTTCTACTTGCCATACCAGTTCTTGGCCTTTCTAATTGAGGATCTGGAGAAAAGAGGAGGAGGGGGTTATGAGAGATACGCGGCCAGGAGGCAGGTCGGAATGGGAGGGAAGGGTTAAAGGAAATAAAAGGGACTGTCCTCAGGATGGGAGGGCTGTGGATAGGTAAGAATGAAAGTGGATTTTAGAAAACAATTGTGAAGTTCCCACTTTGTGTTCCCTTTATAGTGTTTGAGATAAAGATGTAAGGCACTTAGATTATTTCAAAATTACTTTTCGTAGCATGGACTGTGTCTTCACAACATTACACTAGGAGTGAATTATGCATGCGTGCGTGCTCAGTTGTGTATGACTATTTGAGACCCCATAGACTGTAGCCTGCCAGGATCTTCTGTCCATGTAATTTTCCAAGCAAGAATACTAGAGTGGATTGCCATTTCCTCCTACAGGGGACCTTCCCAACCCAGGGATCAAACCTGTGTCTCCTGCATTGGCAGGCAAATTCTTTCCCAATGAGCCACGTGAGAAGACCCAGGAATGAATTATAATGTTTTATAAACACCATACTAGTAAATAAGGGGGCAGGGAAGTCTGTGACCAGTCAGATAAGTAGAGTTCAAAAGCAGGTGAGGTTTGTGTTGTCTACTTTGATATTGTTGGGGGAAGCCCGGGAGAAAGGTGATAAAATTGTCAGAGCCAGGGTACCCAATACTTATATCCTTCCGTTGGTTGGACTATAGGGAATGGGTATATTTGCTAGCTAGAGAAGTGTGAGGAGATAAGACCCCTGACTTCATGATGGCTTGACCAGTTTCATAACTTTCTTATTAGTGAAACTCCTTCCTTTACAGCAGCGATCAGAATCTGTATTTATGACTTTCTGATGAGTATGCCCAAATCTGACAGTGATGTAGTACTAATGCAGCCTGGGCAAGGCAGGGAAAGAGAGGGAGGAAAGGAAATGGGGCTTTTCTGAGGTCTCAGAAAATAAATGTATCTCTCTGAACTAACCTGACATATTGTTTCTTAATACAGTGCTCAAGGACAGGACCCGTGAAACATCAAAGATAGATGTTTTCAGTTTGACGGTTTCAAGAAGTGAAACAGTTGGCATAAAATTAGCATTTGAGGGCAGCAGCAAGTCCTCATGACTCATGACTGATTTGATTCTTAGATAATAGTGGCAAGTTGAACTGTCTTGAAGACGTCCAGTGTAACTACATTTTGATTTTATTCAGTAAGTCTCCTCTCCTTAGTGCTGGGACTAAATGAGTCCCTAGTGACTGGGAACCCTGGTCATTCATTGTGTCAAGGGACAGATTAATACATACCTAAGTGGGCTTCAGGAGAGAAAAGAATGGGAGGGATGTGCGTGTGTGTGTAAAACAGACCCCTCAGTTATATAGACATATTATAATCTGTATAATCATTTCCTTCATTTTTGAGCAACTTTGCTTTTTTCTAATTTTACACTAGTATAAAAAGGATACAAATGAACTTATTTACAAATCAGAAAGAGATTCGAAGACATAGAAAGTGAACTTATGGTTTACCAAAAGGAAAAAATTAGGAAATTGGGATTAAATAGATACGTGCTACTATATATAGATGAATAAGGACCTACTGTATAGCACAGGGAATTACACTCAAAAGTTTGTAATATCCTATGAGGAAAAAGAATCTGAGAAAGGATATCTGTATCTATAGATATATATTTATAACTGAGTCACTGTGTTGTGCATCTGAAACTAATACAACACTGTAAACGAACTACACTTCAACAACAAAATCTCCCTACAAAAATAATGTTACTGTGAACATCATAGTAACAGAAGCAGAAGATATTAAGAGTTGGCAAGGATACACAGAAGAACTATACAAAAAAGATCTTCAGGATCCAGATAATCACGATGGTGTGATCACTGACCTAGAGCCAGACATCCTGGAATGTGAAGTCAAGTGGGCCTTAGAAAGCATCACTACGAACAAAGCTAGTGGAGGTGATAGAATTCCAGTTGAGCTATTCCAAATCCTGAAAGATGATGCTGTGAAAGTGTTATACTCAATATGCCAGCAAATTTGGAAAACTCAGCAGTGGCCACAGGACTGGAAAAGGTCAGTTTTCATTCCAATCTCAATGATAGGCAATGCCAAAGAACGCTCAAACTACCGCACAATTGCACTCATCTCACACGCTAGAAAAGTAATGCTCAAAATTCTCCAAGCCAGGCTTCAGCAATATGTGAACCGTGAACTTCCAGATGTTCGAGCTGAATTTAGATAAATCAGAGGAACCAGAGATAAAATTGCCAACATCCGCTGGATCATCAGAAAAGCAAGAGAGTTCCAGAAAAACATCTGTTTCTTCTTTATTGACTATACCAAAGCCTTTGACTGTGTGGATCACAACAAACTGGAAAATTCTTCAAGAGATGGGAATACCAGACCGCCTGACCTACCTCTTGAGAAATCTGTATGCAGGTCAGGAAGCAACAGTTAGAACTGGACATGGAACAACAGACTGGTTCCAAATAGGACAAGGAGTACGTCAAGGCTGTATATTGTCACCCTGCTTATTTAACTTATATGCAGAATACATCATGAGAAACGCTGGGCTGGAGGAAGCACAAGCTGGAATCAAGACTGCCAGGAGAAATATCAATAACCTCAGATATGTAGATAACATCACCCTTATGACAGAAAGTGAAGAAGAACTAAGGAGCTTCTTGATGAAAGTGAAAGAGGAGAGTGAAAAAGTTGGCTTAAAGCTCAACATTCAGAAAACTAAGATCATGGCATCTGGTCCCATCACTTCATGGGAAATAGATGGGGAAACAGTGTCAGACTTTATTTTTGGGGGCTCCAAAATCACTGCAGATGGTGACTGCAGCCATGAAATTAAAAGATGCTTACTCCTTGGAAGGAAAGTTATGACCAACCTAGATAGCATATTGAAAAGTAGAGACATTACTTTGCCAACAAAGGTCCATCTAGTCAAGGCTATGGTTTTTGCAGTGGTCATGTATGGATGTGAGAGTTGGACTGTGAAGAAAGCTGATGCCGAACAATTGATGCTTTTGAACTATGGTGTTGGAGAAGACGCTTGAGAGTCCCTTGGACTGCAAGGAGATCCAACCAGTCCATTCTAAAGGAGATCAGTCTTGAGTGTTCAATAGAAGGACTGATGTTGAACCTGAAACTCCAATATTTTGGCCACCTCATGTGAAGAGCTGACTTATTGGAAAAGACCCTGATGCTGGGAGGGAATTGAAGGTGGGAGGAGAAGGGGATGACAGACGATGAGATGGTTGGATGGCATCACTGACTTAATGGACGTGAGCAGGCTCCAGGAGTTGGTGATGGACAGGGAAGCCTGGCGTGCTGCAGTCCATGGGGCCACAAAGAGTTGGACACGACTGAGTGACTGAACTGAACTGAAGAACATCATATAAAAATCTTATTAAAAGTTTTAGATACTACCATTTAAAAACTGGTTTTCACATATTATCAGATCTTCTTAAGAAGATATGATTATTCTCATGATGAAAATAAGGAAACAGATACAGACATGCAGCATTTTCAAGGCCACAAAACTTCACGTGCTGGGTTGGGGAGAATACAGTTTGGTGTAAGCTGGACTCCTCAGAAAAGATGAATAAAAAATAATTCTAACCTTTAGTGAGTGTTCAGTCTGGCAAAACAGATGGACAAGTTAATAAATAAAATTTGCTATAAAATTTGGATTTGCTTAATTTTGAATGCTTACGAAGCTTTCAACTTTGTGTGTGTTTGTGTGTACCATTTGTAAGAAGACAGATTCAGATTTCTTTTATCTATAGGATTTAACTGATTTTGGAATACTAGGTGTTAGAATGTATATTATTTTTTGAAAAAAAAATCAACTATAAAATACATCATGGAGAAAAGTTGTCCTCTTTTAAGGTCATTCTCAATTGCAGTTATTTTTTGGTAAATAGCCAGCTCACTTTATTCAAACTGGGCAACTTGTTCCTTCTATCTAATAGGTTCCTATCAAAAGAGGTGAGGTATGCACCCCTACATCATGTGCAAAAAGAAGCTCAAAATGGCTTAAAGACTTAAATATAAGACACAATATCATAAAACTCCTAGAAGAGAGCTATGTAAAACATTCTCTGACATAGATTGTACCAGTGTTTTCTTAGGTCAGTCTCCCAAGGCAATAGAAATAAAAACAAAAATAAATAAATGGGATTTAATCAAACGTACACACTTTTGCATAGGAAATGAAACCATAAAGAAAAAGAAAAGACCATCTATGGAATGGGAGAAAATATTTTCAAAGGTGTGACAGACAAGAACTTAATCCCCCAAAATATAAATAGCTTATACAATTTAACAACAAAAGCAACCCAATTGAAAAAATGGGCAGAAGACCTCATTAGACATTCCTCTGAAGAAGACATACAGATGGCTAATAAGCACATGACAAGATGCTCAGTATCACTAATTAGCAGAGAAACACAAATCAAAACTACAATGAGGTACCACTTCACACCAGTTAGAATGGCCATCATTAGAAAGTCTACAAATAACGAATGCTGGAGAGGGTGTGGAGAAATGGCAACTCTCTTACACTGTTGATGGGGATGTAAGTTGGTTCAGCTATTAAGGAAAACAGTGCAGAGGTCCCTCAGAAAACTAGAGATAGAATTACCAGATGATTCAGCAGTCCTCCTCCTAGGCAGGTATCCAGACAAAACTGTAATTAAAAAAGATATATGCACCCCTATGTTCATAGCAGCGCTACTCACAACAGTCAAGATAGGAAAACGGCCTTAATGTCCATCAACAGAAGAATGAGTAAAGCAGAAGTGACACATACATACAATGAAATACTGCTTGGCCGTAAAAATGAAATAATGCCATTTGCAGCAACACAGCTGCAACTAGAGATGATCATACTAAGTAGTGTTAAGTCAGAAAGAGATAAAAACTGCATGACGTCACTTATATGTAGAATCTAAAATACAGCACAAATGAACCCAGCTACAAAATAGAAAGAGACTCACGGACATAGACGACAGACTTGTGGTTGCAAAGGGGGAGGATGGAGGGAGGGGGGAGGACTGGGAGTTCGGGATTAGCCAGTGTAAACTATCACACACAGGATGGAGAAACAAGGTCCTGCTGAAGAGCACATGGAAGTATATTCAATATCCCGTGATAAACCACAGTGGAAACGAATATTTAAAAAGAATGTCTATATAAAACTGAGTCACTTTGCTGTACAGCTGAGATTGGCACACACTGTAAATCAACCACACTTCAATAAAAATATTAAAAAAGAGAGATGAGGTATGAAGAAGGAGCTTAGGAAGCTTAAAAACATCATAATTATTTTTAAAAATTGCCACTTAATTATTTTGACTTGTCCTGAGCCAGAATGAATGTTTCTCCATTTACTTAACCAAAATTTATTTAATATGTTGTATGTATAAGTTTTTTGCATATATTATTACTAATCCTCAATAATCCTCAAGGTGATAAACTTCAAAGTAGATATTATTTTCATTTTGCCTGTGAAAACATGGACACTAAGAACAGTGACTTTAGCCCTGACGGGGGAATTAGATTGCCAAGCTAGACTGTACAAGCAGTAAATGTTAGAGCTGGGAGTTCACGCGGGTGAGTCTTTGCTCTTTCCATCATGGTAGAAGAATAGGATGGCATTCTATCTTCTAGAGAGGTACTGACCATCCTTTCCTTGTCTCTGACTTGGTAGAGATGGTTTACACACAGGACATATGCTCCCCAAAGCACACCCTGGATTTAGGAAATTTCCACTACCTGAGGCAACCTCTAATCTCTACTCATAGAAGAATAAAGACAAGAAGGCAAGCAAGAGAAAGTATTCTATAGTTGTATCTTATAACCTAAGCTACAAGAAGTCACTGTTTCACAAAGTGTTGTTTTTTTGACAGTTACAATCATGACATCAAATCTCTTCTGCTGGACCTCATACCTCTAAATCATGTCAATGTGCTTGGCGAGCCAGTGCCCCAGAGCAATAATTCCCAAAGCACGGTTGGAAAAGCTCTCCCAAATGGTCCCAAACTGATCAGTCATGCCACTCCTAATGGATGAGGGACACTACATTCCATAGACTTCCACTTCTGTAGGATTAACTCATGATCATTTTCTTATTTAATCTCTATAACAATTTTTATAAGTCAGGTGTTATTACTACCTGTATTTTATAAATGAGGAACTTGAGGTTTAGAAAGATTAACTAGTTTATCCCAGGTCACGCACATGGATTAAATGCTGGCGTTAAAATACAAACGCAGGCTAATTCCAAAGTTGAGAGTCTACCGTGATGTAACAGAGAGGGCAATAGCACTCCACTCCAGTACTCTTGCCTGGAAAATCCATGGATGGAGGAGCCTGGTAGGCTGCAGTCCATGGGGTCGCGAAAAGGCAGAATGTTTAAAAGTGGTTAAAAGCTATTCACAGTCAACTCTGAAGAAGGAAGAATAGGTAGGACTTTTACAAAGGGGGCGGAGAAGGCACTGGCACCCCACTTCAGTGTTCTTGCCTGGAAAATCCGAGGGACGGGGGAGCCTGGTGGGCTGCCATCTATGGGGTTGCACAGAGTCGGACACGACTGAAGTGACTTAGCAGCAGCAGCATACAAAGTGGTACTGAGGAGGGGAGGGAGAGAAAACTGCGGTGGAGGAGCCAGGGTGGGCCGAAGCGGGGAGGTGGGAGTTTTCGTGGAGATTCAGGTTCAGTGGGTTGAGGCCACTTATGGAGTCTAGAGTGAAAATAATGAAAAGTTAATAACTAAGTCAGTAGAGGTTATCAGGTTTCTTTTTTCAGTTTAATGTGAAATTGCAAGGAAAAAAAAAAAAAGACAAACTCTGTCAGGAAACATCTTTTAAACAGAAAATGCTAAAGACCTTGAAAACAAATACCAAACCACAAATGTCAGAGAGTACTTCACTCTGGCATTTGAGTCTCAGAGGAAGAAAAAAAAAATCTTATTACTTCCTGAGAAAAATGTAGGCATAGAGATGTTGATGGGTGAACTTTCATTTTAAAAGGTTATTCAAAACGGCTGTGATTGTTAATGGAAGTTTTAAGCCTGTTCTCTGATTGGACACTTAGCAACCAGGGACTTTATTCATCCCATAGCCTTGAGATACTTGTTTTTTCCTTGGCTGGTACTTACCTATCCTTCAAAGATCAGCCTGGTAGAAAGAGCATTGGGTGGATCCAAGTGGCAGGCTGATCACACGCAACTATACCTGGAAACTGAGCTAGACCTGCACGCAGGCCGCCCTTCACTATTCATGCACACCGAGGTCATCTCACTGGGGAGAGTCCTGTACAAACTACGGAGAGATGGGGGCCCACAGGAGTCCTTTGAAAGCTACAGCCCCTTTGGCAGAGGATTCTGGAGGGAAGAAAGTTATCTATAGAATTTGAGAACATCAAAGCTAGAAGGGGTGTTCTCTGGACCATGGCCTCCTTAGAAGTCACTGTAAATGGTGATAGGAAACCTCATGTCCTTTCTAATATATCCCCAAACCCAGAAAACCTTAACCATTAACATTAACCCTTTTTTTTTTAAACAGAAGTCCACTTCAGGTGAACCAAGACGTTAATCTTCTTGTCTTCAGCAAAAGTTATTTTAACTCACAGTGGTAACACCAGTTATCTTGTGGTGATCAGGACTCTTGATTGGTGGTTTGACTTTGGTTAATAAAAAATGAAAAAAAATTGTCTGTGATCAAACAATGTGTGCATGCTAAGTTGCTTCAGTTGTGTCCCTGACTCTTTGTGACCCTATAGACTAGAGCCCACCAGGCTCCTCTGTCCATGGGCTTCTCCAGGCAAGAATAGTGGAGTGGGTTGCCATGCCCCTCTCCAGGAGATCTTCCTGACCCAGGGATCAAACCCACATCTCCTGCAGCTCCTGCATTACAGGCAGGTTCTTTACTGCTGAGCCACCAGGGTAGTCTGATCAAATGATATGGCAGAACAAAATAAAAAATACTAATAACTAATAGGAAATAATCAATCATTTTATTGATGAAGGAATTGAGGCTTAGAAAGATGAATGAATTTGTCTAAGTCAGTTAGTAGAGTTGGGACTTAAACTCAGTGATGGATGCCAGAATGTGAGCCCTTTACTGTTACTTCATTGTTATCATCTTGTGTGCGGCGGTGGTGGTGGTGTTGGCTTCTACATAAACCAGAGAAATAAGGGGAGAGCCTTCAATGGGAAGAATCAGAAAAGTAAAAAAAAAAAAACAAAAAACTATAATGAGTTGTTAAATTGAACTAGCCAGTTTCAAGTTTCTAAAAGTCTCTAATAAGTTAAAATCCCAATGTGTTAAATTAAATCATGCATGAGATCAGGACTGACAGATAGATCAGTGGTAGCACGTGCCGTGAACAGAGCACTGGACAGGGAGTCAGGAGGGTGAGGTTCTGGCCCAAGTAGCTAGAAGATCTTGGGAAAGTCACCTCCCAACTGGACTTCTACCTGGTCCTCCATCTAGAGCAGAATGTGAAAGTGAAAGTCGCTCAGTCGGGTCCGACTCTGTGACCCCATGGACTTCTCTAGTCCATGGAATTCTCCAGGCCAGAATACTGGAGTGGGTTGCCTTTCCCTTCTCCAGGGGATCTTCCCAACCCAGGGATCGAACCCAGGTCTCCCGTATTGCAGGTGGATTCTTTACCAGCTGAGCCACCAGGGAAGCCCCTCCAGTAGAACAGTTGGACTTTTTTCAGGGTAGCCAGTTTCCCAGAGAGCAAAAGAAGAATCTATCAAGGCTTTTAAAGGGCTAGAGCCAGGAGGGACACAGCACACTCTAGACACATTCTATTCAACCAAGTAAATCACAAGACCAGCTGAGATTCAAGGAGAGAGGAGACGGACTGTCTGGCGCTGGGGAGAGCGGCATGGACACACGGGGATGGGAGGGATTGGTGGTGGCCACGGGGAGACCAGCCACTGCACACATCATGAGCCGGGTTCTGCGGCCAAACAAGTTTGGGAAATCTGGATTAAACACAATTTAAAAAGTTTCTCGGGCTTCCCTGGTGGCTCAGTGGTAAAGAGTCTGCCTGCCAATGCAGGAGACATAGGTTTGATCCCTGGTCTGGGAAGATCCCACATGCAAAAGGACAACTCAGCCCAACAAAAAAAGCCCAACTAAGCCTGCCACTGAAGCCTGTGCACCCAGAGCCTGTGCTCCACAACAGGAGAAGATCTCCCCTGCAATGAGAGATCTACGCTCAGCAACTACAGAGTAGCCCCTACTTAGCGCAACCGAAGAAGGCCTGTGCGCAGCAACGAAGACCCAGCAAGCCAAAAATAAACAAATCTTTAAAAAACGGTTTCTTAACAGCAAGAGTCCTTAGAGCTGATAAAATGCTAACCATGCTACAAAGCAAGTAGCAAGTGTAAAAAGAAGTAAAGGGAGGAGTTTAATTATTGCTTTCTAGCCTAACTTTGCCCCTTCTGACCTTACACATTAATATGGAAGAGGAGGATGAAAATGTAACCAACCTAACAGGATATATTTATGGTTCAACTGGCTACCACAGACAGTCACAATCTTTGAAAGATAAAGAATGTCTTCAGGACATTGCAAAGGACCCGGGCAGACTTCAGCATTTTCTCCATCCTTTGTGGAAACAGACACTTTTCTTGCTAATTAAAGCCTCCTTCAGCATAAATTGAGATTCTGGACTTCTTGTTGCTGAGAAAAAGTCAATCCTATTGCTCATTAAAATGACTTCTTCCTACCTTTAGAATAAAGGTTTTTAATGAGTTCCCATTAGTTGTGGGAAGGTAATAAAATCAGGGGTGACTTTTCAATTCTTTGTTTCTTATTAGGCAACTGGTATTGTTTTCTTGGCTATCTGGTCAATCACAAACCACAGAAGTCACCCACTGGGGGGACTGATTCTGTGGACACGTGGATTTGGTGTGGAAAAAGAGAACAAACTCTGGAACGTGACTGGGGTTTGAATTCCTGTTTCTCTTCTCCTCTTCTTGCTACTCTTTGAGAAAGTTACATAAGCCGTCTGATCCTTAGTTTGTGTGAGCTTAGTTTCTCAGTCGTGCCCAACTCTTTGCGACCCCAGGGACTGTAGCCCACCAGCCTCCTCTGTCCATGGGAATTCTCTAGGCAAGAATCCTGGAGTGGGTTGCCATGACCTTCTCCAGGGGATCTTCCGAGCCCGGGGATTGAACCCAGGTCTCCTGCATTGCAGGCGACTTATTTACCATTTGGCCATTTTTGATCCTCAGTTTACTCATCTGTAAAACCTAAAATTATGAGGTTTCTGGAGAGATTAAGTGTGATATTGTTTGCTTTTTTATTTGTTCCTAAAACTTATTCAACAAACACTGAGTTATTGTACTTAGTAATGACAGGCAGTATATTATGTACAGAATATATAGGCAGTATACATATGCAAGTGAAGTAATGAATAATAAATTTGCAAATAAAGATTTTTTTCTATGTATTGCATAATCAGGTCAATGCTTGTGATCGCTAAGAGAGGGAAGCAGTGTCTTATCTTAGATAGGGTTACAAAGGAATGTGTCTCTGAATTAATATTTAGGTTGAACTATGGAGGATGAGAAGGAGCCAATCATGTGAAGGGCAGAGAGAGGAGCATTCCAGGCAGAAGCAACAGCAAACTGCAAATTTCCAACAATGATCAAGAATTTAATGAATTTGAATTGAACGTGAACTGACAGAAGACCGATTTGGTTACATCGTAAAGGGAGGGGAAGGCTGGTGGGCTTGGCAAAAGAAGGACTGTGTAGGATGCAGGTAAGGGGTTTAGACTTTATTCTAACTGCAATAGGAAGGCACTGTGGAATTCTGAAGAGAGAAAACATGACCCAATTTAAGATACTGAAAGATCACTCTGGGTCCCTCTGTAGATTGGACTGAAGGGGAGCAAGACTGGAGAAAAGGGAAACAGTTGAGACATGAGAGTAGTTTGGAGGAGAGATGACTGTATGTGCCGGGCTGGTGGCACTGGCAATAAAAATAAAGTGACAAAGTATCTGCAGCTGAACTGGCAGGACTTGGTGATGGATGGGATGTGAAAGGTGAGAGAGACAAAGAGGTCAAAATGGATTTCTCTGGGTTTTGGTCTGGAAACCAGATGAGCAGAGATTCCATTACTGAGACGGGGAAGTTGGAGGAGGAGCAGATTTGGGCTGAGGATCAGAGGATCTTAAGACTTTCAGTTTGGGCATGCTAAGTTTCTGAAAGAGTGAGTTTGAGAAGCCAGGTAGGTAACTAAATACAGGAGAGAAGATCAGAGACAAGGTCTCGGCTGGAGGATGAATTTGGGAATCATCAGCATAGAGACAGTATTTGAAGTCATGGGACTGGATGAGATCACTTAGGATGAGATTGTTGCAAGAGAACAAAGGCCAGAGGAATACTTGAACTAAGACTGAGTATAAAAAAGGAGTCAGTGAGAGAAGGAAAAAGGGCTTGTAGAGAGAACCAAATATTGAGAACCAAATATTGTGATGTTGAGCAGGCTAAGAGAGAAAGGATAGCATTTCATAGAGAAATACTGAAATGCTACTGGGAAGCTGGATATGAGAAAGAGTGGTCTGTCCACTGGATTTATTATATAGCAACATGGTGTAATGTGGATAGAACCTAGATTGATGGAAGGAGGAAGGGGAAGTGCAGAAGTGGAGGTTGTGTATGCTAATATCTCTTTTGTGAAACTATGTTAAGAAATGAGAAATGAAGGTGTCCCAGAAGGATCTCAAAGGAAGTTGAGCGGAGTTTCCCACTAGTCTGCCTCACACCCTCACACTTGTCCCTCCTCCTTGGTAACTTTTTCTTGGGGCAGCAAAATGTTTGCGTGCGTGCTAAGTTGCTTCAGTTATGTCTGTGTCTTTGTGACCCTATAGACTGTAGCCCACCAGACTCCTCTGTCCATGGGATTTTCCAGGCAAGAATACTGGAGTGGGTTGCCATGCCCTCTCCCAGGGGAATCTTCCTGACCCTGGGATGGAACCCACATCTGTGCATCTCCTGCCTTGGCAGGCAAGTTCTATACCACTAGCACCACCTGGACGACCAGCAAAATGTTTGCTGCTAAGTCGCTTCAGTCCTGTCCGACTCTGTGCGACCCCATAGACGGCAGCCCACCAGGCCCCCCCATCCCTGGGATTCTCCAGGCAAGAACACTGGAGTGGGTTGCCATTTCCTTCTCCAATGCATGAAAGTGAAAAGTGAAAGTGAAGTCGCTCAGGCGTGTCTGACTCTTAGCGACCCCATGGACTGTGGCCCACCAGGCACCTCCATCCATGGGATTTTCCAGGCAAAAGTACTGGAGTGGGGTGCCAGTTTAGCTAACTACATTTCCTCCCTTGCTATGAGTGGAAGCCAATAAAACATAAGTAGAAGGCATTAGACAGAACTTCTATAAAAGTTCTTTAAAAGGGACTAACTCAGCTACTTTTCCTCTTCTGTGTAGATGGCAGAGAAGAGGGTGGGAACTATACTGGCCAGAGTGCAACCATGAGAAGAATTTGAAAATAGAAGGCCCTATTAAGGAAGAGGAACAGCAAGACTGGGCAGGAGACAAGGGCATCAAGAATATTTTAAGATCTGAGAGATACCAGAGTATGTTTGCATGTTGGTGTGAGCCATCAAGAAGAGAGATGAGTGAAGATGAGTCCAGGGGATCAGGACAGGACTGCAGCCCTTAAAAAGGCATGTGTAGAGACAGCCTGGGTGTCTGTGGACGAACTGGCTTTCGACAGGCTTCTGCAGAGGGTGTAGGACTTTTCCTGATGCTCTGTGCTGAGGAAAGTTCCTCCAGCAATCCTCCAACAATTCCATTGTTCTCTGCATCCTTTGTTCTTTTCTCGATGGACTAGAGTCGCCTGTCTCTTCCTTCCTAAATTCATTCCCCACGTTGCTGCCAGAGTGAACATTCCAAAATGCAAATATGATTTTAGCTCGTGTCACCCACAAGAAGAAGCTGCATTCATCTGCCTCACATTTAAGACATTCTCTTTCTAAGACAAATACCATATGATATCACTTATATGTGGAATCTAAAATATGACACAAATGAAATTATCTACAAAACAGAAACAGGCTTGCCGACATAGAGAACAGACTTGTGTGCCAAGGGGAAGAAGGGGAGGGGAGGGATGTGATGTGGGATTAGCAGATACACACCAGTCTATGTAGAATGGATAAATGACAAGGCCCTACAGTATAGCACAGGGAGCTATAGTCACTATCCTGTGATAAACCATAACGGGAAAGAGCATAAATGAGAATATGTATTCGAAAAATACAATAAAAAAGAATATATATATGCATAACAGAATCACTTTGCAGTAAGCAGAAACGAATACAACATTATAAGTCAATTATACTTCAATTAAAAAAAAATCTCTTTCTGGCTTTTCTTTGCAGCTTCCTATCTTCACTACACTGTTAAGGGTTCTGGGTACCATCTATGCCCAGCTAGCGGCATTTCTCTAACGGGGCACTATCTTTTCCACCTCTGTACCTGTCTTCATGCCCCGCCCCCTCTTTTCTGATACTCCTTCCTTCCTTTTTCACGAATACATTTTCAAGGCACAGTTCAAATGCCAGCTGTGACGCCTCCCGGGGCAGTTAATGGTTCTTTCCTCTTATTCTTATACGAGAAGCTGTCCTCCTCCCGCAACACTGCTCTGCCCTTCAGACAGGTTTTCCTGTTGGCCCTTTCCCACTGGATCATAAACTCTTGAGTCCACGGGCCATGAGTGATTCAACTTTGCAGTCTTGCTCCTCTCCATTCGGCTCAATATTTGCTTAGTGGATGAATGAGTGATTGCTCCCTGTTTACTAAGAGGAAAGCTGTGACCATCTGTCGCATCGCCTGGTTAGCACCCCTACCCTCTGTTTACAGTAACAGGATCCTTCCTTCCTGGAGGGCCTGCCACAATTCCATTCCCCCCAGCGAGAGTCCTCTCCCCACCCCCGCCCCAGCCTCCTGCTGCAGCTCCTCCTCCAGCTCTCTGAGCCGCTCAGGAGTCCTCTGTATGTTTCTTTTCTTGACTAAGTTGGCTGGAATTTATGGGTCAGAGAGATCAGAGGAAATATAATTTTATTTTAGGACAATCTTGAAGAGTTTCTCCCTTGTAATACTTTAAAAATTCCCTTTAAATGAGGCTTACAGAGACACGGATGCAGAGAGCAAATGTGTGGACAACCAGGGGGTAAGGGGAGGGTGGGGTGAACTGGGAGACCGGGATCGACATATATACATAAGACTCAGCGTTCAAAAAACTAAGATAGTGGCATCCAGTCCCATCACTTCATGGCAAACAGAAAGGGAAAAAGTGGAAACAGTGACAGATTTTATTTTCTTGGGCTCCAAAATCACTGTGCACGGTGACTGCAGCCATGAAATTACAAGACTCTTGCTCCTTGGAAGAAAAGTTATGACAAATCTAGACAGTGTATTAAAAAGCAGAGACATCATTTTGCCTACACAGGGCTGTCTAGTCAAAGCTATGGTTTTTCCAGTAGTCATGTACAGATGTGAGACTTGGACCATAAAGAAGGCTGAATGCTGAAGAATTGATGCTTTTGAACTGAGGTGCTGGAGAAGACTCTTGAGAGTCCCTTGGACTGCAAGGAGATCAAACCAGTCAGTCCTAAAGGAAAATCAACCCTGAATATTCATTGGAAGGACTGATGCTGAGGCTGAAGCTCCAATACTTTGGCCACCTGATGCAAAGAGCCAAGTCATTGGAAAAGACTCTGACGCTGGGAAAGATCGCAGGCAGGAGGAGAAGGGGATGAGATGGTTGGATGGCATCACCGACTCAATGAACAAGAGTTTGAGCAAACTCCTGAAGATGGAGAAGGACTGGGAAGCCTGGCAGGCTGCAGTCCACGGGGTCACAAAGAGTCAAACACAACTTATTGACCGAACAACAACAAATGTATGAAATGGATAACTAATGAGAACCTACCGTATGGCACGGGGAATTCTACTCAATGCTCTGTGGTGGTCTAAATGGGAAGGAAATCCAAAGAAGAGAAGATATGTGTATGCACACATCTGACTCACTTTGTTGTACAGAAACAAAGCTGTTAGCAGAAATTAACAACATTATAAAGCAACCATGCTCCAACAAAATTTTTCAGAAAATAAGGCTTACTCTTAGGTAAAAAACAACAACAAAAAAATCTGTCCCTCAAATCTCTGACCACAGTCCTGCTCCTCTCCAAGATGGCTCTTATGAGGGCGAGGCAGGGCTGTGGTTTACTGTGCCTTCTTTGTAGTTAAAGGGAAGAGTTCTTTAGGTTCACATGGTATTCTCCCACCTCTCTGGTCTCCATGGCAGCATCCTTTGTTTCTATGACAATATTCCTCATCCACTAGAGGGATGCTTGCCCTGCTGGCATTTGTGTCTGAAGCCAAAGCTGACATCACTTGTGATCTGGTTTCTCAAGGCATAGGCTGCAGGACCACCTGGTCGCTGACCTCATCACTGGGTCTCTGCCTGTCCTCCACTGGCTTCTGGGTGGGGTGAGATTGGATGTGGAGGGGGTCCATCCTTCTCTGCTGAGTCACCCCTCTCCACATAGGTCTCATGGATGGAAAGCTGGCTCTCAGACTCAGCTGTCTCCTGCCTCCCCATTTCAGAGTTCGGTGGAAGCTTCTGGGTTCCAACATATTCCACAGGGAGAGAGGGCAGCTAGAGAGAGCTGAGCGCTGGCCATCCATTCCTGACTAGGCTGTACTTCTGAGCTTCTTTCACGTGGCCAATCCCCAAATTCTTATGGATTTGTTGGAGAACCTGGCCCATCAGGTGACCTCATCTCAACGTTCCACATAGGGAGCGGGATAGGACCTCCCTGCGGCTTCCCAGGCGAACCTGCCTGTCAATCCAGGAGACACAGGAGATGTGGGTTTGATCCCTGGGTTGGGAAGGTTTCCTAAAGGAGGAAAATCCCACTCCAATATTCTTGCCTGGAAAGTCCCACAGAGAGAGGAGCCTGGTGGGCTGCAGAGCAGGCTGCAGTCCATGGGGTTGCAAAGAGTCAGACATGACTGGGCGATGGAGCCTGCATGCAGGACTCCTTTGCCCTAACTGTTCTCTTCAACCTGTTTGGGTTTCAGCCCAGGGAAAGGAACGAGCACAGTTTGACTGTCTACCTCGCCAGTTCTATTTCTTCTCTCTGCCTCTGGCCCACCCTCCCATCTTCAATAGCCTGGGATTATAAAGGCTGAGCTTCTCTTTTACTTCTATTTTATATCCTGTCTCTTCTGCCTGTAGTTTTATGCCTATCTTGTTTACACCATGGGAAAAATTCTGTATCAAGCTGATTTTTAAAATGGGAACAAGGGAAATTTAGACTTTCAAATCTATTGCCTTGCTTTAAAATGTCAGCAGTTGACTACCCTGTATTATCTTTCTCTGCATTCCTTCTTTGAAGAATCCAATTTCCCCTTTGCCCACCCTATTCCCCACCTGCTGCCAAGAAAGGTGAGTAAGCTGGCTGACCATTGGAAAAGATCAGGTAATGTGCAGGCAAGTCTATATTAATATTTTTCAGATATTTCCTTTATACTTTTAACTAAAGAACCCTAGCTGATATAAGCCACGTGATATACAATTCACAATTTGCCGGTGAATAATTTAATCTTTCCTTTTTGCTAAGACCTTTCCAAGAATTACCCCAAAGGGAGTTGATCCAGAGTATAAAGAGAAACAGATGGCACCATCACACTGGCAGAGAGAGGGAGCAGGCAGGTCAGGCTTGGTGAGGACAAGCTGATCCTCCCTCCCGATTCCATGAGTGACACAGAATGCCCTGGAACCCAGGGGCCATCTGCGGAGATGGTGGGAAGCAGGGGTGAGAGATCTGACGATTCTAAATCACTGAATAGACCCCTGCAGTTGGCTGGGCATAACAAAACATGATTAGGATATGAGGCAGGTGGAGGGCTCAGAATTAATACAGTAAAAATGGTAATAGAGAAGCAAAGAAGGAAGAAATCTGAAGCCTTTCATTTCTGACTGTGAAAATTCTCTCTCTTATATGAGGTTGGATTTGCTGCTCTTTCAACCAATAACTCACTGCTTTTACAGTCTTTTGACGTGTGAAAACCTGGGAGAATTATAACAAAGACATTTATCATTAAGTTTGGGAACAAGTAGGAGCCTGAGGCAATCAAGAGACTATTAAAAGCAAAAATGTGAAAGATTTGAAGGTTCTTTAGGATTTCTCCCAAGCAGAGTGTCCCACCATGAATCAGCTAGAATGAAATAAAGATACTGGCATTGGGCTTCCCACTTGAGGTGGGAGTATACAGACAAGCAAGGGGAGGAGGCTAGGGTGATCCATTTGGTGATGGATTAGAGTGGAGCCCTCAGTACGAACTCGTGTTTAGCTTAATACAGACATGATTACATATAGAAATGTTTTCAGTTCAGTTCAGTCCCTCAGTCGTGTCTGACTCCTTATGACCCCATGAATCACAGCACGCCAGGCCTCCCTGTCCAACACCAACTCCCGGAGTTCACTCAAACTCATGTCCATCCAGTCAGTGATGCCATCCAGCCATCTCATCCTCTGTCATCCCCTTCTCCTCCTGCCCCCAATCCATCCCAGCATCAGAGTCTTCTCCAATGAGTCAACTCTTTGCATGAGGCGGCCAAAGTATTGGAGTTTCAGCTTTAGCATCAGTCCTTCCAATGAACACCCAGGACTGATCTCCTTTAGAATGGACTGGTAGGATCTCCTTGCAGTCCAAGGGACTCTCAAGAGTCTTCTCCAGCACCACAGTTCAAAAGCATCAATTCTTCAGTGGTCAGCTTTCTTCACAGTCCAACTCTCACATCCATACATGACCACTGGAAAAACCACAGCCCTGACTAGATGGAACTTTGTTGGCAAAGTAGTATCTCTACTTTTGAATATGCTATCTAGGTTGGTCATAACTTTCCTTCCAAGGAGTAAGCGTCTTTTAATTTCATGACTGCAATCATCACCTGCAGTGATTTTGGAGCCCCCAAAATAAAGTCTGACACTGTTTCCCCATCTATTTCCCATGAAGTGATGGGACTGGATGCCATGATCTTCGTTTTCTGAATGTTGAGCTTTAAGCCAACTTTTTTACCCTCCTCTTTCACTTCCATCAAGAGGCTTTTTAGTTCCTCTTCACTTTCTGCCATAGGGGTGTGTTATCTGCATATCGGAGGTTATTGATATTTCTCCTGGAAATCTTGATTCCAGCTTGTGCTTCTTCCAGCCCAGCATTTCTCATGATGTACTCTGCATAGAAGTTAAATAAGCAGGGTGACAATATACAGCCTCGACGTACTCCTTTTCCTATTTGGAACAAGTTTGTTGTTCCATGTCCAGTTCTAACTGTTGCTTCCTGACCTGAATATAGGTTTCTCAAGAGGCAGGTCAGGTGGTCTGCTATTCCCATCTCTTTCAGAATTTCCCACAGTTTATTGTGATCCCCACAGTCAAAGGCTTTGACATAGTCAATAAAGCAGAAACAGATGTTTTTCAGGAACTCTCTTGCTTTTCTGATGATCCAGCGGATGTTGGCAATTTGATCTCTGGTTCCTCTGCCTTTTCTAAAACCAGCTTGAACATCAGGAAGTTCATGGTTCTTGTATTGCTGAAGCCTGGCTTGGAGAATTTTGAGCATTACTTTACTAGCGTGTGAGATGAGTGCAATTGTGCAGTAGTTTGAGCATTCTTTGGCATTGCCTTTCTTTGGGATTGGAATGAAAACTGACCTTTTCCAGTCCTGTAGCCACTGCTGAGTTTTCCAAATTTGCTGGCATATTGAGTGCAGCCCTTTTAGAGCATCATCTTTTAGGATTTGAAATAGCTCAACTGGAATTCCATCACCTCCACTAGCTTTGTTCGTAGTGATGCTTTCTAAGGCCCACTTCACATTCCAGGATGTCTGGCTCTAGGTGAATGATCACACCATCATGATTATCTGGGTCATGAAGTCTTTTTTGTACAGGTCTCCTATGTATTCTTGCCACCTCTTCTTGATATGTTCTGTTTCTATTAGGTCCATACCATTTCTGTCCTTTATCGAACCCATCTTTGCATGAAATGTTCCCTTGGTATCTCTGATTTTCTTGAAGAGATCTCTAGTTTTTCCCATTCTGTTGTTTTCCTCTATTTCTTTGCATTAATTGCTGCTGCTACTGCTAAGTTGCTTCAGTTGTGTCCGACTCTGTGCGACCCCAGAGACGGCAGCGCAGCAGGATCCCCTGTCCCTGGGATTCTCCAGGCAAGAACACTGGAGTGGGTTGCCATTTCCTTCTCCAATGTATGAAAGTGAAAAATGAAAGTGAAGCTGCTCAGTCGTGTCCAACTCCTATCGACCCCATGGACTGCAGCCTACCAGGCTCCTCTGTCCATGGGATTTTCCAGGCAAGAGTACTGGAGTGGGGTGCCACTGCTTTCTCCATTGATCGCTGAGGAAGGCTTTCTTATCTCTCCTTGCTATTCTTTGGAACTCTGCATTCAGATGCTTATATCTTTCCTTTTCTCCTTTGCTTTTCGCTTCTCTTCTTTTCACAGCTATTTGTAAGGCCTCCTCAGACAGCCATTTTGCTTTTTTGCATTTCTTTGGTGTGCATACAATACAAGTTACCGTATATGTATTTGTGCCCTTGCTCTGGCAGCCTGGGGAATGGTACCTCAGTAGCCATAAAAGCATCTAATCCTTAATTTCAGTTTCTTTTTTTCCCACTCAGTATATGCATATTTATAAACTCAAGAGCAAAATGTGTACTCGCATTGGGCTTCCCTGGTGGTTCCAACGATGAAGAATCTCCTTCAAAGCAGGAGCTGCAGGTTCAGTTCCTGGGTTGGGAAGATCCCCTGGTGAAGGAAATGGCAACCCACTCGAGTATTCTTGCCTGGAGAATCCCATGGACAGAGGAGCCTGGCAGGCAACAGTCCACGGGGTCTCAAAGAGTAGGACACGACTGAAGTGACTTAGCATGCACGCATGCAGCGACAGGCAACCACTGAATTACTAAAATCAGAAATCCAGACCTTTCTCCCTTCCCCACCTCCGCCCCATATTCAGAACCAGTTCATGTGGGATGAAGACCAGGAAGGGGCCAGGTGAGAATAGCCAGCAGGCAGAGGAAAGTCACACCCCTTGTAATCCTCACCCTAGATTTTTCCTATAAAAACCTTCCCCCCAAAACCATTGGGGACTTTGGGGTTTTTGAGCGGGAGCCACTGGTTGTCCTTGCTCAGTCCTGTGACAAAACTTTCTCAGCTTCAAACTCTGACATTTTGGTTTGTTTGGCTTCTCTTTTCATCAGATGCACGAACGTTATTTGGTAACAACATTCCCCGGAGGCTATGAGCACCTCTCAGTTTAGGTCCAAACTCGAGGTCCGACAGAGGGACCTTCTCTTGGACCCCTGCCCCACGTATCCGCTCCTCCCGTCTCCCTCCCCACCCTACACCCAATGCTGCCTCAGACACAAAGCCGGTCAGTCAGTCAGTTCAGTTGCTCTTTGCAACCCCATGGACTACAGCAGGCCAGGCCTCCCTGTCCATCACCAACTCCTGGAGTTTATTCAAACTCATGTCCATTGAGTCAGTGATGCCATCCAACCATCTCATCCTCTGTCGTCCTTCTTCTTCTCCTGCCCCCAGTCCCTCCCAGCATCAGGGTCTTTTCAAATGAGTCAGTTCTTCAACTCAGATGGCCAAAGTATTGGAGTTTCAGCTTCAGCATCAGTCCTTCACAGGACTGATCTCCTTTAGGATGGACTGACTGGACCTCCTTGCAGTCCAAGGGACTCTCAAGAGTCTTCTCCAACACCACAGTTCAAAAGCATCCATTTTCGGTGCTCAGCTTTCTTTATGGCCCAACTCTCACATCCATACATGACCACCGGAAAAACCACAGCTTTGACTAGATGGACCTTTGTTGGCAGAGTAATGTCTCCGCTTTTTAAACACCTACAAAGCCGGCACTACAGCTGGAAGCACTTTCTCCCCTTTCCAGGGCGCATGCAGCAGCCTGGGGTCTTCGGCAGACCCTGGAGATGCCGCCAAGATCCCCTGAGGCTTCCTCTCACCCAGTGCTCCGCGCTTCTCTCACCTTCAGCTCCCAGGATCACCAGGTTAGGCCTGGAAATCGCCAGCAAGAGCGAGAGCTCCACCAGCTCCCTTATTGTTTCACGCACAGCCATTCTCGAGAACTTACCAGGAGCCAGCAACACCTCCAGGCAAGTTCTCAGTTTGTTTGTTTTTTTTAAGGTTTTTATTTATTTATTTTTGGCTCTGCTGGGTCTTCCTCGCTGCCCTCAGGCTTCCTCTAGTTGCCGCAAGCGGGGCTGCTTCCGTTTCCGAGCATGCGCTCAGCAGTGGTGCACAGGTTGAGCTGCTGGGCAGCACGTGGGGTCTTCCTGCGTCCCCTGCAGTGGCAGGCGGATTCCTAACCATCGCGCCACCAGGCAAGTCCCCAGATCTCAGTTGCTAATACCATTCTCCAGGGAAGGAATCAAGATGACTTGGAGAAACGGTTCATTCTAGGATTCAGTCAGGAAATCTACAAAATAAGCCTGAACTTCTCCTAGAGGCAAAATGTAAAGAAATGCTTAAAAAAAGAAAAAATCCACAGCACTGTGGGAATGTCAAAGGAACACAGGAGCCAAATGAAGAGCTCCAGTGGCCAAAACTGAAACAATTTGAGTAACAAGACAAATTAATATTGGCTTATAATTGACAATATAGAATATACACAAGTTCTTGCTGATATAAAACAAATTATTGAGCAAATAAGTGGGAGAATCGACAAATCTCCTGTGTTACTTTGCCCTTTAGGACTTGAGGCATAATGATCTTCTAATTAAGAGCAGGCTATGCCCAATGACTTGCTTCCAAAAAACAAGGGGGATAAACGTAACTTCACAATGGAAAAACTAAAAAAAGCCTACCTCAGCCAGGTGGACATGATCAACATCAATATCGGTGATTAAGTCATGCACCCTTGATAAGGTGTGATGAGAATGGCACTTTAGCTCTATGAGCATCCTTCCAAAAACTCAAGATCCCAGTCTAATCAGGAGAAAACATCAGACAAATCCCAAGTGAGGGGCATTCTAGAAAATACTTGATCAGTATTTCTCCAAACTACCAAGGTCATCTAAGCCAAGGAAAGGCTGAGAAACTGTCACAGAGTTAATGAAATGTTAACAGAGTGTCCCGGATGGAATTCAGGAAGAGAAAAAGGTAAAGATGAAGGCAATTTGAGTGAAGCATTATCTAGTTAGTAACATATCAATATGGGTTCATGAACTGTGACAAGTAGTTGTGAGCTGCACCCGGCTTCAAGATGGAGGAGAGTGCAGAGTCAGCCTCAGGGACATCAGGAGTTAAAGTGTGGGGTGCTTACCAGTCTGGGGGAAGGTCCTGGAGCGACACCCTACTGTGTACAGCAGCCAGCGGGCAGGACCTGGCCTTGGGCTTCGCTCCTGGGAGTGAGGGAGGGGAGGTTGCCAGTTATAGGTGGGCTCATTAGTTACCAGGGAAACTAGCAGACGGGCACACCCCTCACCACACCTTTGGTACCAGTCAGGTGCCTAGGCTACAGGTGAAACAGGCATTGGTGGAGCAGGTGATGCAGAATGCAGGGGAAAAACACTCCTGAGTGGCCTGACCGCACCGTAGTTCATAGGGGGAATTGGCTAGAGGGTAGTTTTCCTGTAAATCTAAAACTAGTCTAAAATAGAATATATTTTAAAATGGCATTGCAACATGTGGCAGAGTGAAAAGAAATATTCCTGATGAACTGGAATATTTTTTGTCTTTCTCATGTGATAAGCTCGCTGGGGCTGCAGCTGAGTTGTCTCAGTTGTGTGCGACCCCATGGACTGCAGCCCGCCAGGCTCCTTTGCCCATGGCAATTCTCTAGGCAAGAGTACTGGAGTGGGTTGCCAAGCCCTCCTCCAGGGGATCTTCCCAACCTAGGGATCGAACCCGGGTCTCCTGCATTACAGGTAGAGTCTTTACCACTGAGGCACTGGGGAAGCCTGTGTTAACCTTGATGTGCCTTTAATTCTCCAAGGCTGTTTATCCATCAGATGGTGGATGATACACCTGAATTCTGTCTCTCTCCTCCTCCCCTTTGCCACTTAGGGCTGAATCCAGCACTTTGTAGCTCCACTTTGAGAACAGTCCATCTACTTTTAAAAGCCTTCCTTTCCTTGCTCTTGGTCCTCCATTGTGGTCATGTCCTTTGGGAAGCTAATTCCTGTGTTCTTGCTTGTTGAGAAGTCCTTTCCTGAAATATCTTTGCCTTTTGACAGTGACTCACTCCTAACAGGGGCAGGTGACCCAGGCAGAGGCAGATGGCTTGTCTGCTGGTCCATCAGGCCAACCTTCTGGCCCTTTCTTGGTAGTCACTGCTCCAAAGCAGATCCTTAGTTAACATTCATGAAGCCTGTCTGCTGCAGCAGTAAAGGACGCTGAACGAGGGACACCTGAGCTTGTGATCCCGCCCTGCCACCGGCCATGTGACCTTGGGGGGAGTCTCTGCTTCCTACAGTCCTGATCCATTCGCCTCTAAGATGGGGAAGCAAATGACCTTGTCTCTTTCGCAGGGTATGAGGACCAATGTGAAAACAGACCCTCAAAATTCTATCAGTAGGATCTGCTGATATTACAGGGTGATATTAATACTTGGCCACATCCGACTGAGCGACTGAACTGCACTGAACATCATTGTTAGGGGAACCACTAACTGAAACTGCCCGCCCTGCCCAGGCCCGATAGTAACCACTTGCATGAGTTATCTTACAACAGGAGGTCCTGGTTAACAACATGAGCCTAACAAGCTTCTACTATCTGGAGGAATTCAGGAAAGATCAGAAGGAGAAAGTAGACACCAGTCCATATGTCTTACCAACTTCCCAGAGTCCTTCTCTCTGGAATCCTTCTTGGCTGAGGAATGCGCATGCCATGCATGCGCCACCAGGAAGGACCCTGAATCAGAATGACTGACTGGAGAAAAGCTAGGAACGAACCCCATCACCATAAAACCCAAGACTGCGAGTCCCGTGGCAGAGCAGTCCTCCTGGGTTCCCTGACCCTCCTGCTCTCCACCCGGGCGCCCCTTCCTGATAAAGTCTGTTGCCTTGTCAGCACACATGTCTCCTTGGACAATTCACTTCTGAGTGTTAGACAGGAGCCCACTTTTGAGCCCTGGAAGGGGTGCCCCCTCCTGAAACATCATAAGAGAGATTCAGTGCTGCAGTGACGCCAAACAAATTGAAATGCTGGTGTCTGGAGCAGAGAAAGTTTTCAGGAGAATGTGTGGTTCCTGCTCAAAGAAGGAGCCAAACCCTCCGAAGGTTTTCAGGGAGAAATTTTTATAAGCAAAATGTGGGGTGTGGCTGCAGGGTGAGTGACTTTCTTCTGATTGGTTGGTGGTGAGGTAGCAGGGTTGGGGTCTAGGATTCTTGTGTTCAGCCTGAAGTTACCATCTTCCACCTGGTTGGGGGTCTTTGTTCTTGCAGAAAAGCTCAAGATATTGTTATCTATCTTTAATCACTGCACTGTGGTTTATGGGTTGGTTTCTACATTGGTTGGTTTTTTACTGGTTCTGCATTCCCTATTTCTCTGATTAGTAGCTGTTTGAATCTGCCCTTATCCTGCAAGTAAGGCAAGATGAGGCATATATGTCATTTTGGACTAAGGGGAAGGATGTAGGGGTCTGGGACTTTGAAGGGAAATAAGGTAATTCACAGCAAGATGGGAAGAGTTAGTGTTTGGTAAATACATGTATGTTAGGTCATCTAGAGACAGTGACCACAGAGAGGACTTTGATCAAAAGCCCTTGCTGGGTTCCTCTCTGTCACACCTACTTCATGAGTTATTTATGGTGATAGCTTCTTCCTGGAACAGGCCTCTCTTAAATTATCTAACTTAAATATCTTTTAGGCAGTTAGGGGAAAGTTTAAAGGTTCTTCTTGAGTCTTCTAGGCCTTGCTTATTTTCAGCTGGAAATAATCTGTGTGCAGAGTGGTGCATCTTGGGGCAGTGTGCCCTGAACCCCATCAGGTTCAATCTCTCAACTTGTTAGTTTTTTTTTTTTAATGAATGAATGTATTTATTTTTGGCCACGCTGGATCCTTGTTGCCGTGCACAGGCTCTGGAGTGCTTGGGGTTTCAGTAGCTGTGGTGCGTGGGCTCGCTGGTGGCAGCTTGAGGGCTCTGGAGCTCCGGCTCAGTAGTTGTGACTCACGGGCTTCGTTACCCCTAGGCAAGTGGGATCTTCCCAGACCCACGTCCAAGATCGTGTGGGATGGAACCCACATCCCCTGCATTGGCAGTTGGATTTTTAGCCACTGGACCACCAGGTAAGTCCCAGCTTGTTAGCTTTATATTTTTGTTGAATAGAAATCATCTGTTCTTTTCAAGGAGCTCTAATACCACACCTCTACTGCGTGCGTGCTCACTCAGTTGTGTCTGACTCTTTGTGACCTCATGGACTATAGCCTGCTAGGCTCTTCTGTCCGTGGGATTTCCCAAGCAAGTATACCAGAGCAGGTTGCCATTTCCTCTTCCAGGGGATCTCCCCGAGTCAGCCGGATTTAGGGCCTTAGTGGTCTTTATTTAGTAGGTTTAGGTGGATGCTTTTAATTTCACTCGCCGTCTCAGTTGGGTGAAGAGGGTCTATGCTTTGGTTTGTGTGACTCTGCAACTAGGCCTAGTGAGTAGAAGCTGAGAGGCGGCAGAGAGAAGGACTTAATAGTTTGGAGTTCTCCAACCCCCATCTTCAGGAGGAGAGGAGTCTCTGGGAGCTGGCTGAGTGCAGGTCAGGGCACTGTTTCTGACTGTGACTATGACAGACAGTAAGAAATGCATTCTGTACCTCATACAACATGAAATGATATTCATCCTCACTGTGCATGAGGCACTCTAGTTTCTATTTCACAAAAAAGAAATGCTGGGTAATGACCCACTGGTGGGTGGTCAGTAGCTGTGTGAAAAATCAGACTGGATTAGAGCCTAGTGATTCCAGCATCAGGCTTCCCAGGTGGAGCGAGTAGTAAAGAACCCAACTGCCAAAGCAGAAGATGTAAGAGATGTGGGTTCGGATCCCTGGTTCAGGAAGATCCCCTGAAGGAGGGCATGGCAACCCATTCTGGTATTCTTGCCTGGGAAACACCAGGGACAGAGGCGCCTGGCGGGCTACAGTCCATAGGGTTGCAAAGAGCTGGACATGACCGAAGTGACTTAGCACGCACGCATGCACTCCCAGAGTCCAGCTCCAGCAGCCAGGGATTCAACCTGAAGAGATGGACACTGTTGGCGGATGAGACAGCCTCTCAGTTTTTTGGACTGCCTCTTTATTTCAAGTTTAAGATTCTCTTTTATACTTTTACAAAAACATTAGGTCAGAGGTTTGATGTTTTCAGTTCCCCCTCTCCCAGATTTATTATCTCCATAAACCATTGTTGCTCTTCAAACAGAGTTCCTGCTTCAGTGATTCTCTCGAAATCAGCCTTATCATCTATTATCTACCTCTTCTAATGTGTCCTATAGTTAACTTGTGATTACATTGTAGCTCATGCTACATTCCTCAGTTTACTACTTATCTTCCTAAATCCTGTTTGCCCCTAACATCCTGAGCTCACTATCTCTTAAAAAGGCTTCTAGCTATAGTGTCTCTAAAATTCCTAACTTCTATAAGCTATGGTAAAATATGCTAACTTTACAACATTCCTTAAATCTTTAACTTCTAACTATTTTAATTATTTTTAAGCCCTAAATTCAGTAAACTTCTTTGCCATAAACATTTTCCTCACAAATAGGCTTCAGATAGTAATCCCTCCCATGGCCTCAAGCTGTGGCCTCTGTGCTCATCTTGGAACACTCTTTTGTAAAAGTCCTTAAACAAATGTCAATGATTAACTTTAGGAATTATTCTCTGAGCACAGCTGCAGAAGGCTTTGTGCCTTCTCTTGCTCCTCTCAAGAAGAATAAGCACCTTAATATTCTTTTTCAGTCAACTCAGCCGAGGAGAGGAAAAGACAAGTCAGAATTACATGGCCTAACTCCTTCATCCCGGGGCCGTGCGTGCAGAATGAGGAGAAGGGGCTGGGGCCGTGCCTCTATTTTGTTAGTAATGCCTAACGTGGCTCCCGACAATGCACGACTCCAGTGTCAGCGTCACTTGGGAACCAATTAGAAGTGTGGGCACTCAGCTCCTCCCCATACCTGCTGCATCGGAATCTGCATCTAAGGCAATTTTACAATGAAAGAGGAATCAAAGTTAACCACCGTGACTCAATCCCATTTGTATGCTGGCACATGGGAGCAAAAGGGATGGAGGCAGCAGGAGTTTTTACTGTAGCTGACGTTGGGGGAAGCAGTGCTGAGTCAGGCTCAGGCGTGGATTCTATGTCTCTCAAGTGTGCTGCAACAGAGTGCACGTGTTGGCCTCAGGTCCAGCTCTGTCTAAAGGACCCCCGGGAGGTGGGGAAGATGGCCCTGTGTCACTTGGCAGCTGGCCAGGTGCTGGGCACTAAGCCTATCCCATAAATCAGCTCATCTGTTATTTCCCGTTTGTTATATACAGTCTGCTTCTCTGGTGGCTCAGAGGTTTATATACAGCCTTCAGCAAAGTTTGCCCACATATTCCAGCTTTGTCCCAGCTGTGCTAAGGGGCATTAGGGACAAGTTCTGGGCTTGACAATGGCTGTAACATTAGAAGGGGGAGAAGGATCAGTTTCATGGGAGCAGTAGTGCCTTCTGAGTCCCTAAGGGAAAGGTTAGAGGACCACACCTAGTGTTTTGAGACCCAGCAGTCCCAGCCCATAGACGACATCGTCCCCTGACAGCTTCAAAGTCTCTGTGTCTGCTTTGTGCTGAGAGAGCTGGTGGCCCCTCTGCAAATGTTCCTTACCTTTGTGCCCCACCGAGGCTTTAAAATTCTGTCAAGAATGTTTAGTCTCAGAGTATCTACAAAGCCCATGGATGCAGAGCTAGGTCGTCTTAGGTGCAAAGATGTGCAGTCCATGTCTAACTTTAGAGACTTCCAGAATGGTCATGTCTTAAAAATATTTATGAAGAAATGAAACAGGACCCCAAAAGTCAAAAGCTCTTCAAGCTTCCCTCGCCACCCTCCCCAATAAAGACACCCATTATTTATCGAATCTGGCTTTTGTGTTGTATTACCATTATTAAACCTGATGAGACTGCAGATGTTAAAAATGGAATAACTGTGGGAGTGTGAAGTCTGCACTGGGCTTGCAGCCTCAGCCAGTGTCTTCTTCTGCAGCCTCGGATGGGCTCAGCTCACTGCCACCAAGCACTGTGGACAGAGACAGCTCACCGCCACCAAGCACCATGGACAGACACAGGGCAGCCGGCGGAGACTCTTGCAGGCTCACAGCGCGGCCAGGATGGGATGACCAACACGCCTGGCTTCCCCAGTGGCTGATCCAACTACATGATAGTTTATCATGAAGCAAAACGTACTCAGAGGGATCACTTGGAGGCTGAAATTTCACCTTTTCATGGGAGAAATTTGTTTTGGTTCCCCAACTAAGAGACCTGCACTGTCCAAATGCCTTTATGTAAAGGAATATATTTAATCTGGAGGGAAGAATTATCTGGCAGATTCAGATTTTCAAACCTGACGCTTTTGTGTGCTAAGCTGTTTGGAGCTGGTATGTGTTTTGACCTCAGTATGCATGGAAAATGACACCTCTTTTCCAATTTATGCCTTTCTTTGCATCAGTAGGATCAGATAAGAAAAAACTGTTTTTCCCTATTCTTAGTATCTTCTGGAATCTCACAGTTTTGAAACTGGAGAATTAAGTTTTTTCATGTAGACATGAGGGTCTTAAAAAAAAACAACAAACCTATCATTTAATACTATTGTTCACCCTTGGCAAAATCTTGATTAAGAGCAAGCAAGATGGTAATCAAATATTCAAAAATACTTCGGAGCACCACTTTCAGCTCCTCCTGGCAGTGCCAGTATTTTTCAGAGCAAATGTAGTCTAACTACACTTTATCTCTAAAATCAGACAAGTCTGATAAAAATAGAAATCAATGATTCTACTCTTTGTGAAAGAAGACAAATTATGCTTTGAGAGAAAATAATTTGCTATAAAGTATAAAATGTTTTAATATTTATATCTTATAATAAAACCATGACATGTTTATAAACACTCTATCAAGCATTTTTTTACAACGGGGCCACCGCTAGCAACTGGCAACGCAATAAATATGCAAAGACGCAGTGAGTATGAAATATACATCTTGATCTTATAATCGTGTGTGCTTTATTTTTTACACAAATGGAATGGAAGTGTGGAATATTTACACTTAACAGGAGTGTAAGCTGTGCAGTGTCTCTGTAAACTCCAGCCCAGGCAAGGAGTCTTCCCCCTCCCCTCCCATCCTGCACAATGGAGAAGCATCCAGTCAGAGAAAACTGTTACAAAACTTGGCATACTGAGAGGATCTCACGCATACAGCCTGGTGCACTCAGAAGTTAAGACGCGTTTAGGAAACACAGATTCAAAAAGGAGAAAAGTTCGCCATCTCATGGGGAGTGCCTTGCCATTTGGTTGTCTGTCCCCGTGAGTTGCTAGGGAGATTCTGTCTTCTGTCTTTTAGATGATCTTTGTCTAAACCATTCAACCTGTCTTAAGCTTGTCCTCAGCTGCTACAAGAAACTGCACAGCTGTACAAAAAATGATTTCCAAAGCACAGTTTTCAGTGAGGAAGGATATTTACAGACTAAAGTGTGTGTGTAGGTTTCCATCCACAGTCACGCGTACCCCATGTGGTAAGTGTATACATGATATACAAACCACATATGCCATACATACACAGAAGTAAAATGTATATCCACAGAATTCTGGAGGGAGTCCTCTTTCAAATCAATTGTCACAGGAGAGACTCCACATGCTCTAAGGGAAATGTCCCCTTTTGTTCCTGTAGGAGTGACAAATTACTATGATAAACTTAGGAACTAGCCTGAGTCTCTGACTTAAATATTTTTGTAGGAATTTAGGCAGGACCAAGACAGGAAAAAAAAAAGATGTAATTTCACCAGCAAGTCCATTCAATCTCACCAGAGCAATCACCAGCTGAAAAGCAGAGGGAGCTTCAGATGAAAAGAGGAAAAAGAAAGCTTATGAATGGGGGAAAAAAAATCTCTCTCTCTCCAAACCAAGGTGATGGCATGGCTTCCACGAGAAGAAAGAGGTTTGCTGTCAGAACAACTGTTGGGGCTGGAGTCTGCCTTTAGCGAAAGGAAGTGTCCTTGGAACCGTGGGGTGGTGCTGGGAGTGGGCTCCATGTGGACCAGGCTTCAGGCAGAAAGGGACCCAGGTGCCGGCAGGGCCCAGGGCACGTGCATCGTCACTGCTTGGGCAGCGGTGCAGGCTGGCTCAGGGAGGCCTGCTGGAGCTGGCTCCAGCCGGGACCTCATTCACGCTCAGCTTAGCTTTCTGGGCTGCCTGGGTGAAAATGGTGACCCAAAGAATCTGTGTCATGAGTCCAGCATGTGGACTTGCTGTCTGAATCAGCCAGGAGCCCTTAAAGGACAGAAAAATTAAGGAGCGGGTTATGGGAGAGGAGGTGGCCAGAGACGTGAGAAGAGAAAGTACAGAAACGGTGGAGACAGAGGAAGAGGTAAGGGAGTGTCTGAGATGGTGGGAGAGACGGACAAAGAGATGAGGGAACAGAGGGCAGGGAGTAAGGAAGGGATGAGGGAGACAGCCAACGACTCGGAGGAGATAGGAAGGATGAAGGGAGAGGTACATGAAAGAGATGGAACGAGCTAGAACCAGGAGGAGAAGAGCAAAGGGAAAGAATGAGATGAAAAGAACAGAGGCCAGAGCCATAGGAGTGGGTAGCTCTTCCCCTGGCTCGGAGTCCTGAAGGGCTGGCAGTGGGATTCAAGACAGCTCACAGGCACCTGAGTGCAGCTCCGGAAAGATGGGCGCACCCAACAGAGCCAACCCAAGAGCGTAGGGCTGGGAGGAAAGGCCTGCAAAGAAATGGCCCACAGATCCCGTGGGAGGAGAGCCGGAAACAAATGCCCCTGCAATTAGCTGACGAGTGGGATTTTTGATTTTGGTAAAGCTGAGACCCCCGTGGTGCTACACATTGTACCAGAGCATGAAAAATAGCACCAGTGACACGGTCTGGCACTTTTCCGAAAGGGCCCAGCGTGTGAAGGTGACATTGCGCCCCCAGCAAGCTTTCAGATTGGAGAGAGCTCTCGACAAAGTTTGCGGTGTTAGCACCAGTCTGGCCCCAGGCTCCGCGTGCATTTGCACCAGTTGTAATCTGGGTAGCTTTCGCGCCATTTCCATCTTAAGTCATCGGGTCTGTGGCAAAATACACCCGTGGGTTGGAGCCGTGGAGACCTCAACATTGGGAAGCGCAAGACAACACAACAAATGGAGGTGTAAATTCTACAGGAAAAGACCCTCTCACCAATTGGCTTGGTGATTCTTCAAGCAAATATATATGTCTATATATATTTATATAAATCTACATAAAAAAAATCAGTGCAAATGCCATTTCTTATCTGGAAGCATCTACACTAGGAAAATAATTATATTACTACAAAACCAAGGGTTGGTGGTTCAATTTGATTGTACTCAGCCACAGCAATACTTAATATTAAATGGAAAAGCACATCACACGACCCGCGGAAACATCTATTCATTAATGACAGTCCTCTAAATAAATGGTTGCATGCTCAGTTGAGAAACCAAAGAAGTTATCATGGTGGCCTAAAAGTAGAGCTGGGATCAGGAATGGCATTCTGGTGGCGGAAACTTCTGGGAGCAAAGATGGATGAAAGTAGGCCTTGACCTGAAACTGGCGAATTGCAGACATGGCTACGTTTTTGACATTTTGAACACTCTAAAGAAGTCTTGGGGAATTTAACTCTCATCAGAGGGAAAATGGATTGCTAGCCCTTCCATTGGTAAAGGCAGCCTCCAGACTATAGGTAGATGCATGGCTTTGCATCTCTTGTGTCTGTTTTGGTGACTGCAGCCAGGCAGACTGTGGTGTTTTAGTGTCAAATGAAAAATGCTTGTTTTTGGAAAGAGACCCTCATTCTGAGCTCTGATGTTCTTCCTGTGAAGAAGCCCCATCACTGCTGATGGCTCTGCCTCTCGCTCTCCCATCCCAGCCGGCATGCTGGTTTGCTGCACAGTGTGGCAGAATCCTGCCAGGTCTGGATGTACCCCAGAAATAAGGCGACGGGGCTTAGTCTGGGCATGCATACGACCCAGAGTTGAGTAGTTACAGAGATCACTGGAAAGTCTCTCTCTAAACACCTGGGGTGCAAGCAATGCTGATGTCACCAGCTCTAAAGTGGGAGATAGGCTTCGGGAAGTTTCTTTTTTTTAATCATCATAGTTATATTTGCTAAAAAATAAACTTGGTCCAGGTGCAGCCCCCAAGAAAGGCAGTTCAATTGGTTGAGCTCGAAGTCATTAATGGTCTTTCCTGGTGGTTCTCTCTCTTTGTCCTGTACACAGAAACAAAAGTCTGCACCCCCCACCCGCTCCTGTCAGATCCTCCCCTTCTCTCTCTCTTCCTCAAAGAAATATTGCATCTTAGGACAGATCTCTCCACGGCTCTGCACCTTCTCTGGCTCTTACAAAAGCCCTCAGTTTACTTATAAAACAGACAAAAGAGTCCTAATTATTCATGACAGCCAAAATACTAAATGATCCTTTAAGAGTTGTATGTAAGTTACTAGGAACAACATTATTCAGCTATTTGCATGGCAGGCCCAGGGTATTTAACAAGAAAAAAGCAAAAACTTTCCTTTACATCATTTGTATGAATTTGTCTTTGAAAGCCATCAGCTTGAAAAAAATGCATTAACCAAATGTCCTCCAAAAATATCCACGAGGGCAACTCATTAAGGGATGTGCTCCATGAGAGTGGATCTCTGACGTGGGAGGAGGATCGCGGGAGGTAATGAGGGAGAAGTCTTTGTCAGGCTTTAGAAGGAACTCATATGCTCTTAATGGATCATTGGCAACAAAAGGGAGAGTGCAACTTTCTGTTCTTGAGTTGGATCATCTGCAGATAGTGCATACACTTAGTCTTTCAATTAATCTTTACAAAATATTTCACAAAACTTTTTTTAACCTATAGAAATTCGCTTCTATACATTTAATATATTTTTATTGTATAAATTATTCTCATCTTTAGTGCCTTCTTTCAGTTTATAAACGGCAAAATAGACAATAAACAATCATAAAGCTAACCCCAGGTGGAATCCCCTCCTCCCAGTGAGGTCAGTCCTCCACACACTTGTGAATTTTATGAAATGCTCATCTTTGTAGATGCCAGGCAAAGAAACTACACGCTCGTCCTTCCCTGATAGGAATGTTATGCTGTCTCCAAAGGGACTCCTTGCCTTCCCCTCCCCCATTCTTTCTTTTGCTTGTAAAGAAATCAAAGGATGTGCATAGTCCTAAAATTTGAAGTGTACCAATTATAGATGTGGGTAATGGGAAGGTTGGTGAAGTTCAAGTGCTGGCAACTTTTCTTTAAAGCGAAAAACACGGGGAGCTCAGCAGCTAAGTCAGCTCTGGACATCTGCTGGGTGAGGAGGCTGCCCATCTCTTGGGCACGGAGCCCATCAGAGGTTCGTCCCTACACCTGGCACTTTGAGCAAACCAAAGCCTTCCCCGCGTACTGCGAAGTCTTTTCTGTCCCACCCTTTGGCCCCTCCTTTTCCTTCATGGCTTCACACAGTTTGTGTCGTACATTCATAAGAATTCACATTGACTGCAAAACATAAATGCAACAAAAACATACAAGCCTCCAAGTAGTGTATTATATATATTTTGTTCTTCTAAATGCTCTTCTGTCATTGCTGGAGGTGCAGTAGCTAATTTATAACTTCTCCTTTGAGGGAATCCAGATGAAAGGCCCAGACTGCTCTTCAATAACAAGCTTGCATTGGTTATAGATATCTTCTAGGGTGTCGCCTTGGACGATAGCTGGAACAAGAGCAAACACACCGGAGTCAGGAAGCATTTCCTGGCTGGTGAAGAATGACCATCAATTATGTAGAAGAAGCTCAAACAGTGACAAACTCATCAGGAGGCTTCATATGACTTCACAATAATAAGAAAAAGCAGAGATTCACTTAAGCAAGGTCACATCAATGATTTAAAAAATGCTTTTAAGGCATGTCCTAGATTAGTAATAAATATATCAGTCTTCCTTCTTTCTACATGTCTCTCTGTAGTTCTACATGATGAATCACTCATTTATTTAAGTTTTATGGGTGTTGACTCTGGGCCAGGCACTGAGCTAGGCATTGATCAATTTTCAGACTGAGAGCTCCCTGTTACCAAAGAAAGCTGGACTTATATTCTCCAGCTTATATTCTCTTATAAGCTGGACTTATATTACTTATTTTATAATGGGCAGAAATTAGAATATTTTAGATGCAGAGGAAATAATAAGGATTTTAGAAAAAACTTTAGTTACTCTCCTCAATCCCCAAAACCTTTAATAAGAAACTTTGTTCATTCTCCAAGTAATCTAATAAATTGAGATTTTACCATTCAGGGCTCTTCATAGTGAGAATATCTTATGGCAATTACTTGCAAAAAATACATACAATAGAAGGAAACATACAGTGTATTACCCCCAAAACCAATTCACTTACAGTAGATTTAAATACATTTTATTATCTCCTTTGGACAAAAACTATCTTGTAGATAGATATCCCAAACACATCAATACTATCTGTATGACACTGGGGCTTAAAAAGAAGTTGTTACTGAAACATGGCTTAGATTTTCAAAAACAGTCCTTGGAATGTGCTGATCATTATATTTTATTCCTGAATATAAAGCATTGTTCAACATGTACATTGTTTTGAACATACTGGATGTTCTTTTAGGGGGAAACATAACTCATATCTTTGTTACTGATGGAAATTTTACTTAAGATTTACCTGATTCAACAGATTTGCAAACTGCTAAGGCACCAGCTTTCTCATCTTTTGATTGAGATAAAAAGGAAAACACCTAACTTCATGTAAGGTAACTGGGGAGGAAAGTTCTTGTTTTAAACCATTAGTTGTAACTGTATGTAGGCTTAATCTCTGAGTTGTGTCCAACTCTTTGTGATCCCACGGCCTGAGTTCTGCACTGAACTTAGAGGATCTTCCCGACCCAGGGATCAAACCCGGGTCTCCTGCACTGCAGGAAAACTCTTTACCATTTGAACTACAGGGAAGACCTATCAGTTGTAAGGCAAATTCCAAAGTTTGAACACTTTTTGGACCTGATCAGTGTTTCATGAAAGCATATAAGAATAGAGAACCTATGATACCCAGGACAAAATATCCCCCCTAATTTATGTTTCCAAGGAAATATTTAAAAAGAAAAAACATTTTTTTATGCATTAAGATATGACATGGAATTAACTGAAACACAGGAAGTGCTTCAAGCATCTTCTTCTGGTGCCTAATGGGGAGACAGACCCAGAGGCACATGAAGCAGAGACTAGAGACCCTGGGACTACTTTTCAAGAGTAACTGCTTTGGACAGTGCACATCTGGAGCCTTAAAAGTTTCATTTTCAAATTTCTGATCATCTCAGGGAGAGAAGTTGGATGAGATTTTGTTGTTGTTGTTCAGTTGCTAAGTCCTGTTCGACTCTTTGTGACCCCATGGACTGCAGCACACCAGGCTTCCCTGTTCTTCACTATCTGTCTCCTGGAGTTTGCTAAAATTCATGTCCATTGAGTTGGTGATGCTATCTAACCATCTCCTCCTCTGCTGCCCCCTTCTCCTTTTGCCTTCAATATTTCCCAGCATTTAGGTCTTTTCCAATGAGTCATCTTTGAATGAGATACTAATGCTTAACATCTCTCTCCCAGGAGATAGCTCAGTCTCTGCCACTCATGGTTTTGGGTAGGGCCAGTGGGAACCAGGAAGCTGAATCCAGAGAAGAAGGAACCCAGAGTTTTGAATCAAATGGAAGAAGTGGCAAATAAGGCATTTTTAGCAGGAAGGTGCTAGGGCCCAGGTATACCAGGCCCAGAGCCCCCTCTATGCCAAATGTCAGACAATTCATCCTCTTTCTCACAGTACAAATGCGAATGAACATACCTGTAAAATATTCTCCAAATTCTTGTTCTAGCTTAATTGCACGGTCATAGGTTTTCTTGGCTTGTTCCTCTGTTAGACGCTTATTCATTTCCCTGGGAAAAGGGAGAGTTTGGTGTTAGAACACAAAGGGAACACACCAAATCCTGAAAAACTACAGTGGACGTGGCCGAGTGCAATCTTAGCAGGAGCTTCCTAGCCCTTGACGGGACTCCTCTTTGTTGGGATGTTTTCAGCCACAAGAATGAACTCCCTGTCGCTGCCCCCATCCTCCCCTATCGCTGCCCCGACCCCAGGGCGCTCACGCTCCCAGGGGGTCATCTCTTGGTCCCATGTTTGATTGAAGATGAATCTATTTTCATGATATCCACTCACTAGTTCTGTCCTCTGCAGCTCTGCAGAGCAGAACCGAACCTCCTTCTTCCAGGACAGGCCTTTGGGTGTTTAAGTGCTGATGTGTCCCTCAGGGCTTCCATTCTTCCAGAAAAAACTGCCCTGCTTCCTTCATCTATTCTCTCATTGGATGTGATTTGGAAATGTGTAACTTTCCTGGTCACCCGTCCTTAGAGTTTGTTCTCGTCTGTCTCAACCTCTTTTATTTATTTTTATTTTATTTTATTTTTTAACTTTACAATATTGTATTGGTTTTGCCATACATCAACATGAACCCGCCACAGGTATACACGTGTTCCCCATCCTGAACCCTCCTCCCTCCTCCCTCCCCGTACCATCCCTCTGGGTCGTCCCAGTGCACCAGCCTCAAGCATCCAGTATCCTGCATCGAGCCTGGACTGGCGACTCATTTCATATATGATATTATACATGTTTCAGTGCCATTCTCCCAAATCATCCCACCCTCTCCCTCTCCCACAGAGTCCAAAAGACTGTTCTACATCAGTATCTCTTTTGCTGTCTCGTATACAGAGTTATTGTTACCATCTTTCTAAATTCCATATATATGCGTTAGTATACTGTATTGGTGTTTTTCTTTCTGGCTTACTTCACTGTGTATAATAGGCTCCAGTTTCATCCACCTCATTAGAACTGATTCAAATGTATTCTTTTTAATGGCTGAGTAATACTCCATTGGGTATATGTACCACAACTTTCTTATCCATTCATCTGCTGATGGGCAGATGTCCTGGCTATTATAAACAGTGCTGCAATGAACACTGGGGTACACGTGTCTCTTTCAATTCTTCAACCTCTTTTAAATACGGGACGTTGTTGTTGTTGTTCAGTCGCTCAGTTGTGTCCGACTCTTTGTGACCCCGTGGACTGCAGCATGCCAGGGTTCCCTGTCCTTCATCATCTCCCGGAGTTTGCTCAAACTCATGTCCATTGAGTCCATGACTTAGAATTGAACACAATCTTCTGGGGTGGCCAGAGGGAGGGGAGGAGAGCAAGTGGAGAGAAGGGAAGATACTTCACAGCCTTCCGGAGCTCATTCCATCTAAGAGAATAAGACTTGACTGTTCTCAGGTCCTGACCTCATAGAAAGCTTAGATCTCTTGACCTTCCCACCCTCCCCAAAGGCTGCTGTTCATCTTCAGTGTGGGCAGCAGACACGTGGAGTGGAGAAACAGAGACAGTCTTCCAACAAATTATAGAAAACGAGACGGGCGCCTCAGGCATGTGTGTCTTTCAGGCTGAAAAAGGATTCTGTAGCTCTAGAGGCTCAACTTCAAGCTGTAAGGCACGTCTATAGCCAAAGAGCTCTGGACTTCCTCTGTTTTTATTATCAAATGGAATTTCAAGGAACTGCTAAAGATGGCTTGAATTAAAGATGCAGAGAGAATGGAACAATCAAAAACTCTGGGACCAAAATATTTCAAACAGGCTCTAAGTAAGTCATATCAAATAGTGAGCTGGAAAGAGAAGCCTGGCAGGAAGGAATCTCTGACGCCTATTTTATTTTTGTTTGGATAGGAATTGCTGTTCAGTTGCTAAGTTGTACCCAACTCTTTGTGACCCTACAGACTGCAGCACGCCAGGCCTCCCTGTCCATCACCAACTCCCAGAGTTTACTCAAACCCATGTCCATTGAGTCCGTGATGCCATCCAACCATCTCATCCTCTGTCGTCCCCTTCTCCTGCCTTCAATCTTTCCCAGCATCATGGTCTTTTCCAACGAGTCGGCTCCTCTCATCAGGCGGCCAAAGTATAGAAGCTTCAGCTTCAGCATCAGTCTTTCCAATGAATATTCAGGACTGATTTCATTTAGGATGGACTGGTTTGATCTCCTTGCGGTCCAAGGGACTCTCAAGAGTCTTCTCCACCATCACAGTTTGAAAGCATCAGTTCTTCGGTGGATAGGAAAATGGGCTGTAATTACACCAGGCGCTCTCTGTCCTTTCTGTTAGTCTCTCAGCTGTTGGTGTATCATTAACTGTAGGTGTGTGCTGCTTAATCATTGTGAGATTATTTAGATCCAACAAAGTTTCAAGGACAAATTGAGGAGGGAGGAAAATGGAGAGTAACCTAATCTATGGATTCCCAACCAGGGGCAGCTTTATCCTTCCATGTCTTCTAGGTGTGAACATTTTTTTTTTTGCCAACCAAATACACCATATTTCTTATGTTTGGCAAAACTAATACAATTATGTAAAGTTTAAAAAATAAAATAAAATTAGAAAAAAAAAAAAAGAATAAACCTGAAGTCTATGTTAAAAAAAAAAAAAAGAATATTTTACCTTCTCATTCTTTCTTAATCAAAGACATTTTATTACTCAAAGACTGTTAATCATTGCCTCTGATCATTATAAAAATATCAGTGTGACTGCACTGGGCTGATAAAAGTTCAGCCAAGAGCAAAGACATTTTGATTGGTCCATCGGGATGCATCAGAGGTGCAGACAGAATTTTGAAGGCATTGCTGCCTTTGCCTCTCACTTTAGGAAGTCAGAGAACTGGGTCTGGAGCATGTAGTCTTAATTCCTTTTTCAGAGCAAGTAACTGAGGCCAGAAGTAGTAAGTAAGACTTGCTTAAGGTAAAGGAGTGAATTTCATGAAAGCACTCAAAGTTATTGTTTTTCACTAATCAATTTTTAGTTAAAGAGACTTTTCATTACACTAAGATGTTCTTTCAAAAGAGACCCCTATTTAGAAATATACAAAACTGAACTGAAGTCAGACATTAGCATGACTATAGGCTTGATGTTGATGGCTACAATATATAGAAGTGAGAATTCCCTGAAGTCTTGTTGAAATAAACTCATCTTGTCTGAGGAATGGTATCTATAATTCTCTTCCCAAACAGCACTAACCCCAGAAGCTTTGAGAGGCAGTCATTTTTGGGTGGCAGAAAGTGCTGAGCTTAAACCAATGGATACTTCTCATAGAAAGATAGTATTTTGCTCCAGGAGTCAAGAAATCATGTAGTTCTGGATCTTCTTTGATTTCCCTGGCCATGCTGGCCTATTTTCTCTGAATTCCCTTTGCATTTATTGCAGCAATATGGAATTTTTCTTTTTGGCCTCACTGTGTGTCACGAAGGATCCTAGTTCCTCTTCCAGGAATCAAACCTGCAACACTTGCAGTGGAAGCCTGCCTGGACTCCCAACCACTGGATCACCAGGGAAGCCCCTTGAATTCAGGTTTTTATCCTCTAATACATGAAGTTGTTTTGTCTCCCTGACCAGTCTGCCAGTTCTTTGAGGCCAGAGACCAGGGCTTGTTCATCAGCATGTGGCATGGATCTTGGTCAGTGCTTAAATTTGTTGAACGAATAAGTGAATGAATGAATGGACAGACAAATAAACATAATTACAGGATAGTTGAAGACAGAAGTAAACACAGGGAGCAAGAAGGTAAAAGCATATTGGGTGGTGCGGTGGAGACACACAGGAAAGCCACTCATTGCCATGGGGAGGGGTGGGGGATAGAAGTCACATGGCGGTACAATGTGAAAACACACCTCGTTCATGCACACCCTTGACTTTCTGCTTCTCTGAAGAGTCAGCGATGTGTGTGCTAATAAGTCCTGTGCTTTGATGTGGGTGATGCACTTGAGGACACTGTGTGTGATGATGTATTGGTGCCCAAATGTGGCAGCTGCCATGCTGCGGTTCCAGCTCACCTGGCACTCACCCCTCCCTGGGGAAGGCGCAGTTCATGCCAGCTTTGCTCCTGAAGTAAAACCCTCAGAAAGACTGAACTGGAAAGTAAACATCCAGCGTTTCCTAACACGATCCCATCGGTCTGAATGTCACTGGTGTTGCACTACGCAAACGGCTGCAGCAAGTGAGGTCAGATTCACCGTCTCGTCGTGGGGTGCAGCCTTCAGCACGCTTACTTCTCCTTGGTCACAAGTGGCCGTGACGGGGCCCTAAGGCCAGATTAAGTAAGTCGTCTTGCAGTTGTGGAGGAAGCCGGCCTTCTCCTGCTGAGCACCAGATGGGAACGTCCCCAGGGGCACGCTGAACCGAACGTGCAGCTGCTCTTCTCCCCCAGGCCTCCCTTCCCCGGGAAGCCACTTGCCCACTGCTTGTTTGTGATGGGAAAGCTTACTCTGCTCTTTCTGAAATGGGCCTTTAAGATGCTGTTTCCAGGAGGTGGGGGACATGTTTCTCTTCGTCTTATTAATGTTAGCAGTACTAATAATATTTATGAGGCTCTTCTCAGATTATAAATCACCTTTATGTAGGGAAATGTGTGGCTGCTTAATTCACTTTGCTCAGTGCTCAACACAGTAGCTGACATGAGGAGGAACTTAATACATGCTCTCAGGGATGCTGCTGCTGCTGCTGCTAAGTCACTTCAGTTGTGTCCGATTCTGTGTGACCCCACAGATGGCAGCCCACCAGGCTCCCCCGTCCCTGGGATTCTCCAGGCAAGAACACTGGAGTGGGTTGCCATTTCCTTCTCCAATGCATGGAAGTGAAAAGTGAAAGTGAAGTTGCTCAGTTGTATCTGACTCTTAGCGACCCCATGGACTGCAGCCTACCAGGCTCCTCCATCCATGGGATTTTCCAGGCAAGAGTACTGGAGTGGGGTACCATTGCCTTCTCCACTCAGGGATGCTACTGAGTACTAAGTCAGTTCAGTCACGTGTTCACTGTCTGCAACCCCGTGGATTGTAGCCCACCAGGCTCCTCTGTCCATGAGGATTCTCCAGGCACGAATACTGCAGTGGGTTGCCATGCCCTCCTCCAGGGGATCTTCCTGACCAGGGATTGAACGCATGTCTCTTATGTCTCCTGCGTTGGCAGGCATGTCCTTAACCACTAGGACCACCCGGGAAGCCAACAACCATTATTTTATCATCAATACCTGTTTTTCCATGTGCTGGCTGTGGGCAGAGCTCTTATTTGTTTTTCTTTTAGAAAAATACTTGGCTGCACAGAGGCTCACTTGCAGCACGTGGATCTTTACTGGACCATGCAAACTCTTAGTTGTGGCATGTAGGATCTAGTTCCCAGACCGGGATAGAAGCCAGGCCCCCTGCACTGGAAGCACAGAGGCTTAGAAGCTGGACCACCAGGGAAGTTCCCAAAGGCCTTTATGATATAATTTTATGCCTAAATTCATGGGGCGGAAGGTATGAAGAGTGACCTCCTCACTTTATTTTTTCATCCTGGTAAGAACTTTTGTCCATCTCTTATTTATGGGAATCTATTCTGCTTTTAGCTTCCTTGGTGGCTCAGACGGTAAAGCGTCTGCCTGCAATTCTGCTTTTAAGATACACATCTGGCAATTGCCCCAAAGACTGACTACATGTTTAACTTAATCCTCGTAGACTGCAGTTCCAGCTACTATAGCTTCTTCCTCCCAGGGAAGGTGCTAAACAACCGGTCGATCCTTGACAAGTAACTGCTTTCACCTCTGGGATGAATGATTTCATTTTCCTTGGTCTTTCCATAAACACTGTTTTCCAGTACTTCATGGTTCACTTGTGAACCCTGTCAAATGCTCTAATGCCTCGAGGCCTAAACGGAGGCACATTTGGGCAAGGCTCTTACAATGGCACTGGTGTTATCTCTTGCGCCTCTTGGGAAAGGCTCTGTTCACCTGTTTTGTAATGATAAAGTAGTTCCACTCCTTTTACAATAAAGTTACTTGGAATCTTTCATAGTAATAATGGCTACCAGTTAGTAAGTGGTTGTGCTGTGTGCTGTGCTAAGTCACTTCAATCATGTCTGACTCTTTGTGACCCCATGGACTGTAGCCCGCCAGGCTCCTATGGGACTCTCCAGGCAAGAATACTGGAGTGGGTTGCCATGCCTTCCTCCAGGGATC
The DNA here is from genome assembly GCF_027580195.1 of Bos mutus. Lineage (NCBI taxonomy): Eukaryota > Metazoa > Chordata > Mammalia > Artiodactyla > Bovidae > Bos > Bos mutus. The sequence continues at coordinate 11,450,033 of NC_091645.1, read as the reverse complement.
TTCCTGACCAGGGACTGAATCAGCGTCTTTTATGTCTCCTGCATTGGCAGGCGGGTTCTTTACCACTAGTGCCATCTGGAAGCCCCTAGTAAGTACTTACTGTATGCCAAAAATGGTATAGAGAACTTTACACTTAACATCTTGTTTAATCTGTACACTGGCTCTCTGACGTCTGCATTATTAATGTGTCTAGTTTAGAGCTGAGGAACTAAGTCTTACAGAGGTCAAGCAAATTGCCCGAGCTCACATAACTGAACAGTGGCAAAGGAGCAGAACCACGCCTGACCAGCTTCCAGGTCCCCGCTCTTAGCCTTTTTGCTCTTCTACCTTTAAGGCTATTACAGCATCACTTTTGTATAAGAGGGTGTACAAAACAAAGCCCCCAATTTCTATCAAAGCATCCCCCCAAATATTGTCCCTTTATAGCCAGATCATGAATATCTGCCCAGTTTTTGAAGGATGATATTTAACAAGTCCTCTGAAAAATAAAAGGAATAGGGCTTCCCTGGTGGCTCATTGGTAAAGGATCCGCCTGCCAATACAGGAGGCAGGGGTTCCATCCCTGGTCCGGGAAGATCCCACAGGTGGAGCAACTAAGGCCATGAGCCACGACCACTGACCCTGTGCTCCAGAGCCCGGGAACTGCAACTACGGAAGCCCGCTCGCCCTAGAATCACGCTCTGCACAAGCGAAGCCACTGAGGTGAGAAGCCTGCGCACTGCAGCTGCACAGTAGCCCCGCGTGCACAACTAGAGGAAAGCCTGCACAGCCACAGAGACCCACCACAGAGAAAAATAAAGTAATTAAAATAAATAAAAAGAATAAAAGAGGCTGTGCCATACATTTTCCTCCCTGTTCATAAATGTGCAAAGGTCTGGAGCTATTGGTTAAGACTGTAGGTGTTTTACAGCCAGGCCGTTAATAAAACTCCCTATAAAGCTGCTGCTGCTAAGTCGCTTCAGTCATGTCCGACTCTGTGCGACCCCATAGACGGCCTCCCGTCAGGGTCCCCCGTCCCTGGGATTCTCCAGGCAAGAACACTGGAGTGGGTTGCCATTTTAAGGCTAGTGGTCCATATACATGAGGTTTTAATTAAGGAACACAAGAATTCTATGCCATAATAATGTGAAACACCCATGGAGAGAGTCTGAAAAATTTCCCCGCTACGAAAACTCACACATTTAAAAAGATTTACCAGTGGAATTGCTCTCATAAGTAAGAGACAATTTAAAGACGATTGCTTCCTATCATTTGGAAAGCAAAGCAAGACAAAATAAAAACAAACCAACCTACTTTCAAAACAAGGAGACAAAATGAAAAAGTCATACACAAAAACAACTTGTGAAACAAAATAAAAATCAAGAAACATTAGCGAAGACATTTTCAGGAATTACTGACATTGTGTCTCTCGTGGTTCAAAAGGACTTTGATCTATCATTAAAACAGGGAATGCTTAAGAAAATTGACAATGGCAATTCCCATGTGTAAACATTTATGGCAAAGAGCTATTAGCAGTTTGCTCTGTCGTATGGAACAAGAGGCTGGATGAAGGCTGCTGCTGCCCTCCACTTACATCAGAGGTTCCAGAGACTTGGGTTTAATGAAGATGGCAATGGGATACAGCTGGGCCACTTGTAACCGCTTGATAGCATTTCCTGATACGTCAAGTATACAGTGTTTGCCCTGGGAGAAGGAAAAGAAAAATACGGTGTTAATCCAGGGAGAATGATTATAATCAAAGCAGAAGAAAAAAAAAAGTAAGTATGCTTTAGAGGGAGGTAAAAGATACTACATTTCTTCAAATTTTGAAAAGAATTGTTGCAAAGCATAAATAAAAGTTGGTATAGAGGGTCATCGCAGAATGTTTGCAGTAATATGTTTCTTATTCCTTTACTAAGTGTCAGCCAACAGAGTAGACATTTTACTAAAGTTATCTCAGCTAACTTTATTTATTTCCTTAAATAAATACCTGATGTTTTGCACAAGGAAGCCATCTAGCCATATATAATGTGACTGAGTCCATTCTCATGAAACCCTCATAAACCATCTCTGAAGACAATCGTCGAAAAGAAATTCCCAACTAGTCAAAGAAGGAATTCCCCACCTATGACATGTGAATTGTCAACTGCATTTTACAGAAGAGAAGGCTAAGGCTTAAGAATACTAACTTGCCCAGTGCTCATGTCAGCAGTACATACAGTAGAAACTCACGCAGGTCTCAGTGCTAAGCCTCAAACCCAAGTCTAGTTGGTTGGAATAAATAAATACCTTCTTGTCTCACCCTGGCCAGTGCTAAATCTGGAAGAATGGTAACCATGAGTTAAGAACAATTTTACAAATATTTGCTGAGTGTTTCTACATGTCCTGCCTTTGGTATGCTCCATCTAGTACAGAGCAAGGACAGACACAGAGTGACCTTAAGTATTTTATCTTAACTGTGGAGAGAGAGGTTTGCATAGCGTATGTAAATTTTTGGTTTGTTAACAAATAAAAACCCTATTACATTGTAGCATACCTCATTTAACTTGGCTTCCACTGCAATGAGTGCTCAGAGCAAGGAACTGCTTTATAAAGTATTTCTGGGGAGTAGACACATTTGCCACACTTTATGTTCTACCTCCTGGAGGGAAATGGCTTCATTACCCTGAGGCCCAAAGAACTTTACAAAGAAGAGAAAAAGCATACTATGCAGATATAAACAGTCCTAAATCAACAAAGGGGAATAAAAGCTCATCCATAATATCCACGTAAAAATAAAGAGGCCAGCGAGTACTTGAGCTTTTACAGGAGAAACACAGTGAGATGGCTCAACTTTTTATCACTTAATATATTCCAAGTTTGCTATCTGTGAAATGTGGCAGTTACATAAAATGCCTGGATGAAGTTTGCATATTCACTGGTCAGAAAGGTTTGAGATAACAAAGGCTGTGTCTTCATGTTCGAGGAGAACAGATGCAATGATCCAGAAAAGTGATGTGAAACAGTGTGATATTGCTCAAAGAAGCCAGCATCCCAGAGAGAAGAAACCTGACCCACCTTCTTACTGTATTCTCAGATAAATGTGAATATTTCTCATTGAAGTTTTTTAACTAAAACATTAAAAGTGGGGAGGGGGAAGTTGTGTCAAATCAAATCAACCCAACAAATATTACTTATATAACAAATACGATGGGCTCTTAACTTTTTATTTTCTTCTTCTGTGACATTGGTCCTCGGTGTTCACAGGTGATCAGGATCCTTCTCGAGGCAGATCTCAAGGGTCTTCCTATCCTATTTGCCCTTACACAGTCTTCTCATGTCCTTGCCCTTGAAATTATCAGCAGGATAATTTCATCTGCCTGCAGTATAGGAGACTTGGGGTCGATCCCTGGGTTGGGAAGATCCTCTGGAGCAGGAACTGGCAACCTACTCCAGTATTCTTGCCTGGAGAATTCCATGGACAGAGGGGCCTGGCAGGCTACAGTCCATGGGATCGCAAAGAGCTGGACACGACTGAGCGACTTGCACACACAATTTCATCTATGCCTCCTCTGAGTTAGACTATCTGCCAGCAACAGGCCAGGCAGTCCGCCTCATCTGTCTACCCTTCCACCAGAAGCATCTCAAGTTTTCAGGGAGATAAAAAGTAAACTCCTACTAACAAAAAGAACTGAGGATTCTGATCTAAACAACCGAAAGCGACCAAGGTTTTAGAACAAGTTCAGTTATTGGGGCCAAAGAAAAGTGAGTCAAAGACAAAGTGAATTTCCATAAACTTCAAGCTGTTAATTGCCTTTGGGTTTATAAGCCCCCTTTCCTCCTCTCCCCTGTCAGGTCAGTCAGCATACTTTATTGAGATTAGAACAAAGATTAATGACCTTGCTCTCAAGAGATTCTCTGCTCAGAGTTCTTAAAAGGAATACTGAATCAAAATTTACAAATGAAATCAGGGAAGAGTAATGACCAGGAAAAAAAAAAAATGCAGTTTGCCACCTGGGTACCTTCTTCAGGGGAGATGTAAGATGACTGGAGAACATACCCTTTCTGCTACAAATCTCACGGACTGCACACTGGTTCCATATAAGTTGTCATTGTACTGGCCGGCTTCTATAAACTTGTGCTCTTGGATGTCTTTCTCCATTTGCTCTCTGGAAATGACAAAGTGATAGTCTCTGCCATCCACTTCGTAGTCACGCTTTGGCCTTGTGGTATCTTTATAAAATGAAAAAAGATGAAAATAAGGTAACTTTATATTCATAAACTTGTTATACCCATTTTTTTTTTTTTAGCACACACCCTCAACATAGATTGTGCTGTGAAGGACCATGACATAGTAGCAGGTACCAGGCTTAGCCCTGCACTGTGAAGAACTATAAAACTCGACAAAATGTATGGATGTGTATTTTCAGGCATTGGACAACGGACAGTGCTGGAGCTGTGACACTGAGGAGAAGCACATGAGGGGACTCTGCATTTACTCCATTTTCATTTCCAAACGGAGAGTCTAGAGGCCATGGATTGCTAGGAGACCCTGAAGTTCAGACGGACTGTGCATTAGGTTGAGACCCCAGAACGGTTGCATTTTATGAGGTTACTCTTGACTTACTCTAGACCTACCTTCACAATGTCTAAAACCAAGTCAAAACTCAAAGAAGCTGACTTGTCAGTAAATTATTGCCTGCTGAAACAAAAACTTAATACTCTATAAAGGAAGATATTGATAACAACATCCAAGTGCTCAATAATGTAGCATCACGATGTCTAGCACACGATAAAAGATTACGGGACAAGTGAAGAAGTAAAAAACGTCTCATATAAAAAAAAAAAGGACATATAGTGTAAATATATTCAGGGACTTTAAAAGATGTAAAATGATACCATCACAGTTACGAAGGGACTAAAATCAATCAGCTCTAATCATAGTTAGAACTGGTTAAACTTCTTGGTAAGAAGAGAAGAGAAAATAATTTAACATTGTAAATCAAAAAAAATGTTAAAATAAATACTACATGGTATCACTCATGTGTGGAATCTAAAAAACACAACAAACTAGTGATTATAACAGAGAAGAAGCGGACTCACAGATACAGAGGACAAACCAGTGGTTACGGAGGGGAGGAGCGGTACAGGGGTTAGGGAGTGGGAGACAGAAAGTGCTGGGTGTAAGACAGGCTCAAGGATGTACTGTACAACACTGGGAATGTAGCCAATAATTCTGTGATAACTGGAAATGGAAAGTAACCTTTAAAAATTGTATTTAACAGAAAAGCACACAGGAGCGGGTAAGACGCGCTACACCTGTACTGCTCACTGTGGCCACCTGTAGCCGCATTCGAGAGCAATTAAAACGGGGCTGGGCCACACGTGCAGAGTACACACTGGATTTCCAACTCTTACCACCAAGAATTATAAAAGTTCAATAATTTTTATATTGATTACAAGTGAAATGATATTGTTCTGGATATACTGGCTTACGTATCATTTATCATTAGCATTAAAACTACATTTTCTATCTTTAACCCAGATAGTATTAGAAATCCACCTTTAAAAATTATCAAAATTTCAGATAAAGTTTTATCCTTAAAGATGTTCACTGTATTAATTGATAAATTATAAATAATTATAACATATAAATTATAATTGTATTTTGCGTTATAACTCATAATATTGAGACGTAGAGAAACCAAAAAACTCTAAACAAGAAAGGACTAATTATGACATAATAAATATTTAAAGTAGTTATATAAAATTTAAACAATATTAAGCAAAAACGTATATACTTGACATGTACCCAAATCATAGGAGAAAATGCATGAAAAGAAAGAATAGGTAGAAATCTATGAAAATATTAGCAGGGATGTTATCTCTGGGTATCTTATGAGATTTTCTGTATATTTTTATTTTTCTTGTTTAACTCTTAAGCATTTTCCAAGTTTTGTACAGTGAACATGTATTGATTTTCATAAAACAGTGCCATTACTTAAAAAAGAGAAAGAAGACGATGCAAGGTGGAGGGGTAGTGAAACGCTGCTACAGGAATTTCTTTTTTTTTTTCCTTTCATAAGTAGAGGAACAAGCTGGGGGCTGCAACAAATGGACTAGGGTTTGACTTGATCATTTCTGTCTGGAGTCTCTTTCAGGTTAGGTTCTGTGGCAAGATGGCTACCCAGAACCCTTGCCGGGACCGTTTCACCAGACAGCACACTCGTCCCGGTTCCCTCCTGCCCATGCACTGCACACGTGCGATCCCGCTATTCTCCTGTACTCCAGCAGACATTTGCAGTCCTGAAATGTAAGAGACACTTCAGAGCCAAGAGCTTAAAAAATGTTGAGTGAGAAAGAAATATCTGCTGAGATCAGATTTAAGAGCTCAGTGGTCTAATAAATTAAAATTTCCTGGTGGGTTTACACACACAGAAAGCCTCTAGCATTTTCATGTGGCACAGTGGGAGCAGGGACAGAAGTGATGGGTGGGGAGCAGCAGCAAGGAGAGCAGACAGACTCTGCAGGGAGGGCTGTCCTGATGTGTCAGAGGGACCGGGGGGCCTGACGGCTGTCCATAAGGACAAGAAAGCAGTGGCCGCCGCCGCTGCTGCTGCTAAGTCACTTCAGTCGTGTCCGACTCTGTGCGACCCCATAGACGGCAGCCCACCAGGCTCCCCCGTCCCTGGGATTCTCCAGGCAAGAACACCGGATTGGGTTGCCATTTCCTTCCGAGAGGAGGGTAAAAACTTTATATTCTTTCTTGTCTTCATCCTTCAAAGGGAAAGGAAAGGCTGTTTTGTATTGATTGACACACGGCCCTAAGTCATCCTGAGATGAGTTTAACAGATAGCATTGTCTCTGATCTCTCTTACTGTAACTAAGGGTGATCATTAGTTAGACCCATTAAACCTGTAACCTGCCCTCACTGATCACTTTGTTGCTACTACAAAAAAAAAAAAAAAAAATTGCATATCTTTCAAGCATCACATAGCCTCAACAATGTGTTGCCTGAGTTGTGTTTTAGGCACTCAGAGTCAGCTGTGTCCAGTTTGAGCTTGAGGTGGTTAAGAGTGGTTAAGACAACTGACCCTCCAACTGGACAAGTGTCAGTGTCTACCTGGTGACCTTTGAACATCAGAGGGCCCCAAACTCCACCCTCAGAACATGCTAATGCTGACATTTTCTGAATCTGCTTCCCATGATGAAGCCTGAAGCTTACCTGCACCTGCCCAGAATGAGAATACCTTACCTTTGCATTTTCAATCACCCTTCCCCACGCTCCCCACACCTCAGACTATGCTGCTCCTCCATCCCACAAATATCCCCAGCCCCTGGCTTCGGGGAGGTGAGTCTGAGATTTCTTCTCTAACCTCTTTGAGTGGCAGTCTCATGAATAAACAAGCCCTTTCTCTGCTGTAAACCTTGCGTCTCAGCATTTGGCTTGCTGTGTGTTGGACAAACAAACTTGCCTTGTAGCATCATTCTGTGGGAAAAGAGGCTTCAGTAACATTTCGACCAATCTACAAGAAAATATGAAGGCCTATCAATAATCCTATGCTATCTTAAATACCATGGGAGTTACAAAGAAAGCATTCATCCTGCCCTCTCGGGTACTACATCATTTACTCACTAAATAGAGAATAACGCATGGCAGTATAGAGGGAATGTATTTGGCAGAATGAAATGAGATGCTCAGATATTAGGTGACTGATGGTATTTGAATCACTGGAGACTACTGGAAAAATGGAGTTACATTTTACCATCTCAAAAAGAGCCATGCTTTATTTCTAGAGGAAAGATGAATGATACTTACGAGGCACACAGGAGCCAAATTTGTCAGGGAATTCAGATATCAAGTCATCATTGATCCGATCCTTCATGGGGCCCAGAATAATCACTGGTCGGGTATAGTTTACTGCCAAGAGGGAAAGGAAGATGCAGATGAGGAGTCCGACTTGGGGATCTTAGGGCAAACTTGCCGAACACTAACAACTACTGAGGCTATTACTTCGGTGGATAAATTGCCCGGAGAGCCCTGCATAGGAAACTGATGTTTTAACACTGAGTGTGTTGGCTGAGTCTACTTTCCAGAATTTACTAACAGGGAAAAGCAACTGCAATGTCAGTGAAAAAAAACATTTGGAGACGTTTTGCTTACTCTTCACGTATGCCTACACAACAATCAAAACACTACCGAGTTTAGTCAATTGAGTGGGAGAAAAAAAAGATTCCAAAGTAGCTGTTTGACCATTGTTTAGGCAACGACTTCAAAAGTCATCATTAGTAGTAATGACATCTTAGGTTTTTTTTTTTTTTTTTTCATCTTAGGTTTTTATACTTTCTTTTCCTTAGTTCAAAATACTCCCCATTCTCTGCTTGGATTTTCCCAATTCCTTTGTAATCACGGGGCTACAAGGAACTCAAAGTTCATTTGGTACAATTCCTTCTCTGATGCCTGAATTTTCTCTGTGATCTTTGTCAAGAGCCATCAGCCTCGGTATAAATTCCTCCCAGGCTTCTGGAGCAGCCCGGAAGGTGGCTTCTCTCTTAGAAGCCCCGCTAGAAAGCCCTCAATACTAAGTGAACATCAACCTGCAGGAGGATTTTACCCATCGATCCTGTAAGTGGTGCTCTTTATAATTTGGATGTGCTCCTTCCTATTAGGGATCATTCTTCCAGAGGGCAGCTCCATCCTCCTGGGAGCTGTCACTGCCCACTCGCTGCAGGGAAGGTGTCTGCTTGGCCACAGGGCCAAAGAAAGAGCAGGGTCTGACCTGGGAACTGCTGCATGTTAAGCAGTTTATTTCCCTCCTGAAATGGGGTCACCTGTTACAGCCTGGAAATCAGGAACCAGAGCATGCTAAGAAACTTACTTTCCTGCCTTGTGACAGGCTCATAAGAGAGAATGCAATCTTCTTGTCCTCCTGAGAAGAGAAAAAAGGAAAAATTACAGTGGACTAACAACCAGTCACAAGCCACAGCTACAAGCCCTGCTCTGCAACCCAGGAAACAGACCCAGTTCAGGGCTAATTTCCCTTGCTCTCTCCCTCCTTCAACCATTCCCCACCTCCCTTCACCCTCATAGAACTGTTTGGCACCGTGACAGAGTCAGGTGGTCGCTGGTCGGAGGAACGACAGGAGGCTGGCCTTCTGCAGTTCAGCAGGGCAGTGATGTAAGAGACCGCCTTACGTCCGACACTGAGAAATGCAGCACTGTGGCTGCACGCCCAGCATTCCTACCTAAAAGGAACCCCTTGAGTTCAAGGAGAGGTTCCATCCAATAGTTCGCTGCTACATTACCAGAATTTCTGGATCTTTCACCTTCCATTTTATTTCCCAAAGAAACACACTGTTCAAAAGCAAGTGTCTGCTCCTTTCATTTGTGAGACAAAAGCTTCACCAGTCTATATACTCCAAGGCTCTGAAGACTTTAATGTTAATTCATCAAGAAAATGCTGGGTCAGTTAAGAAGATAAAAAACTGAGGAGGGCCCTATATCACTTGTTCTGCTGCTGTTGCTGCTGCTAAGTTGCTTCAGTCGTGTCCGACCCTGTGCGACCCCACAGATGGCAGCCCACCAGGCTCCCCTGTCCCTGGGATTCTCCAGGCAAGAACACTGGAGTGGGTTGCCATTTCCTTCTCCAATGCATGAAAGTGAAAAGTGAAAGTGAAGTTGCTCAGTCGTGTCTGACTCTTCGAGACCCCATGGACTGCAGCCTACCAGGCTCCTCTGTCCATGGGATTTTCCAGGCAAGAGTACTGGAGTGGGGTGCCACTGCCTTCTCCGATCACTTCTTCTAATCACTGCTAAATCTAGCCTTGAAACTTTGAAAAGTAAGGCAGACCATGGAGTATAATTTTCCACCCTTCCAGTGTCATTTGCTATAAGCCTTCTCATTCAGTGAGCCTCAAGTCAACATACAAGCATGGAAAGTAAATTGGCTTTTGGCAATTTTTTTTTTTCCTAATCATCAATTTTGCCCAGTTGAACTAGGCATGAGATTCGTCTCATTCAGCTGCCAACTTAGAAGGCTCCACACTTTCATTCGCATTAGGCCTAGGACTGACTATCTTTGGTGGGGAAATAGTTTAAGTTTTGAAAAGGGCTTTTTGTATGCTGTCCTACAGAGGAGAAGTGTCGTGTGTGTGCTAAGTCGCTTCAGTCGTATCCGACTCTGTGCGACCCCATGGACTATACCCGCCAGGTTCCTCTGTCCATGGGGATTCTCCAGGCAAGAATTACTGGAGTGGGTTGCCACGTCCTCCTCCAGGGGATCTTCCCGACCCAGGGATCGGACCTGAGTCTCTTGCATTGGCAGGTGTGTTACCACTAGCGCCACCTGGGAAGCCCCGAGGTAGTTTTTTCTGAAACCAAAGGGCACTGGGTCTCACTGCTCTATCTCCTCATAGCCCCTGAAACTTTCAGAGTCAGGTCAGAACCATGTGCTGCTGCTTCAGAAGCCACAGCCTCTGGAGGATGAATTGATTTCATGAAAGGAGTTAGTATTACAGGCAGGTTTGATAATGACAAGGCTGATCTGGGGAAATTAAGTGATCTATGGCTAAAGAAGTGAATACGGATGTCTTCCCTGGGGTGGGAAATGGCCCCAGGCCCACCTCATGTCTCGCCTCACCCTCAAGCAGGGTCCACTCTCAGAATGGCATGGCTGGGCTACCTCCTAAGTCACGGAGAAGGGGCCCCGGTGCTTCCTCTAAGTGGCACCTACCCATGACTGCTCCAAAAAGTGTTCAGGGGAGCTTCCCACATCGGGGCAGGGATTTGGTATGTGAGGAATCAGATTCATATATATTTTTTTTAATTCAGGAAAAAAAATGATCCCCTTTAAAAAAATGAATCAACTAAAATTTACAGAAGCTGGGTCAAAAGTAATAAAGGAGAATGATTGCTAAGCTCTAGTTATCTAAAGGCTGACATATGCAGAGGACATAGGAATTCAGAGGATAAGTGTAAAAATGGTTGGGGAAAAAGAAAGCATAGCTTTAGAGATAGAAGCATGGCAGACCAACACTGTAATGTCGTACTAACTCTCAGGAGAAATCTCCCTGAATGATTAATATGTGAGAGGGGACTCCTGCCCGTAGGATAACAGGTTTTAAATATCAGGTGACAGAATATGCTATGGAGCTACTTTCCCACATTTATGGTTCAATTTAACTTCTCTTTCAGGGCTTTAGATAATTACAATAAATGTCAGTTACAGAAATAATTGAAAAAGTTGCAAACTTTTTAAATGCAAAAAAAGAATAAATATCAAGTGATACTTATGTCTCTGCACGAGACTGGGCACCCCATACCAGTTATCCAAGGTGTCCTCAGTACTTAACATAAAGAAAGAGACCAATGAATTTGCATTCTGCTTTTAGTGGTACGAGTCAGGATGAGCAATGAAGCCAAAGATAGGTTCCACTTTGTGTTTCTGTCTATACGCTTTCCTTTGGGGAAGTGTGGTTTCCCCTAAATAAAAAGAACACCTCGTGTTCCCAGGAGAATCTCTTTCCATGGCCTTGCAAATCGTTCTGATGGGACATTCTAAAGGCAAACCTTAAATAAAATATTTGGTGTCAGTATGTATAATGCATGATTTAAAAAACTAGGACAAAGCAACATAGCTTAGATTAACTTTGCTAGAACAGAATTCTGTAGTTCTTCATTTACCTGTTGCTTTCTGGTTTATGTCTAACTTACAGGAAGCACAGGTCTTGTTCTGAGCAGTAAGACTGGCAGACGGCAGAGACGACAAGCGTCCCTGAAGTCAACACCCATCCCAATTCTAACGACTGTGTGACAACCGGGACCACGTAAGGAAGCCCACAGGGGTGCTGTGGCAGCTGGTATTACACAATAGCTGTGAACTCAGCGCCTGAAACCAATTTTCACTTTCAAGAATGAAAAGCCCAAGGGGTAATGGGAAGGAGATTACAAGGGGGAGAAAAAAAAGTCACAGCAATGAAGGAAAGATAATTCATGTCTGCATAGCGCTTTACAGGCTATAAAAGGCTTTTGCAGCCATTGCTTCGTATTTCTCACAGCCATTTCTTTTCAGGTAGGTGCTCTGATGATCTGCACTTTACAGATGAAGAAGCTGAGGCTCGGAGACAGGGCCTGTTTCCTCAGTAAGTAGTAGAGTCAAGATTAAAAACCACATCTTTTCTGACTCCTCGCTGAGTATACAGCACAGTCTCAAAAAGGTCAGAGGTGCAGAATTCTCTGTGGGGGCTGGGATGTAGAGGTAGAACTCACAGGTGAACAAAAATGGTGGGTGGCAGAGAAGGGAGCTGAACCTGGTCAGAGTTACCGACAGGCCATAAGATGCTCCATTTGCAAACCCTAACTCTTTTTTTTTTTTTAATGCTGCTGTGTCATCTCCAAAAAATAGTCATCCTTAGTAGTTTTTCTGTTTTTTGCTCAGGAGGTGTCGGCACTTAGAAACAGCTGACACAAGGGTACAAACAATTACTTGGTCTTGTTTTGGAAACTGCTCGGCTGGAAGGGGCGCGTGGCACAGAGCTGGGGGTGGCCGCCTGCGCCGGCAGAGACTACGCAGAGCCTGTTGTTACAACCTCCAGAAAACACTGTCTTTAAACTGGAAGCAAGTCACAGTAAGAGGGGTTCGGAGTAAGGCCCTCATATGCTCTCATGATAAGGAAAAACAAGGTGTTTTTCTTTAGAACTCTTTTCCAAACTAGAAAAGAGAGACGAGGGAAGTGAAGACCAGTGGCAGGGCATTCAGTGGTCTAAATTTAGTGTTTAGGGCCTGCACTGGATAATTACAAAGAATAAACTAGCTTCCTAGAACCACAGAATGTTAGTGCTAAGAAAGGGTTTGGAGTTAACGTGGATTATGGATGGAGAGTCTGGAACATGACTTCACTCTCCCTTACGGACCCTCGACACGCATCACAGTGATCATTGCCTGAATTACTGCTGAGCCTCACTTGGTCTCAACACTTTTCAGTATAGTTCCTCAGGAAGTGATTAAAGGGCAGTCTTGATTAAAATCTGTTTCCTGTATCTCTTTTCTAATACAAGCTAGTCATTTACATTGGAGAGAACTAAGGTTCAAAAATGTTCAGTGATTTCTTCAAGGTCACGTAGTGAATTACTGATTCAGTGTCTTCAAAGGATCTTCAGATTAAATCTGTTACTATATATAGAGTCCTTAAAATCAGGCTTAGTTCATAGTTAATGTTATGTAAATATTGCTGCTTGTATTGATTGTTGTTGTTTAGCCACTAAGTCGTTTCTGACTCTGCACTCTCATGGACTGGAGCCTGCCAGGCTCCTCTGTCCATGGGATTTCCCAGGCAAGAATATTGGAGCTGGTTGCCATTTCCTCCTCCAGGGATCTTCCCAACCCAGGGATCAAACCCAATCAAACTCCTGCATTGGCAGGCGGATTCTTTACTGCTGAACCACCAGGGACAGCCAATTAATTTGATAGGTGGCATGGTTGAAATGTACTAGCTAAAACGTGAAGAAGCTTGGATTACAAAACATAGGGAATAGTGAAAATGTCTAAGTTTCAGAATTAAAATATCTTGATTGGACTTGTAGGGACATGGTATTAGTGAAACGTAGCTCTTTGGAACTTCAGCTTCTTCATCAGTTAACGGGGTATAAATATAAGGTGTATTTCATAATTTTGTTGCAGAAATCAAATGAGATACTATCTGTAATAAAATTGCTTTGTAAGAACTTGAGGAAATATAAGAGTGGAAATAGGAGAATATGGGCACCATTCCGACTGATTCCAGAGGGAAAGTCTGAGATCTCTTCATTTCAGCATCTCAGTTTCACTCAGCTCATTTTTTAAGATCCTTGGTTTGAAAATCCTATTTAACTTCTGAGCACCAATGGGTTAGGAGGATAATCATCAGCTCTCCCATACCCATAATAACATAAGAGCTCTACTGGGCTTTAAGGAAGGCAGGTCTTCAGCTTGTAGAGATGTGCAAGGTCTCCATTATGGCTAATTGATCTTTATTGCCATCACATATAAGGGCAGTTCAAGGGTATGATACAAAACAAGCACAAACCTGCACTTTATTATATTGCTTTGTTGACAGAAATCTGGAATTAGCCCATAGTTACGGTAGTTATGAGATAGCATTTTGCATAATTAGACAATGTACACTGTTAAACTGCATTGTAGCTAGTGCTCAGTATAGCTGGACTTTGGAAAAAAATATGTTATAATTCTTGAGACGGTGCATCAAAGGTCTGAGCTATTTATTAGAAATTGAGGTTGGTGTAAATTCGTGTGCATGTATACGTGTCTCAGAAATATTTGAGGCTTTCGAGTAAGGCTGGCACAGTCTGTAACTCCAGAATGTAACACCCCGGCCTGGGCCCGTCTTTCTGTGTGTGGGTGTTGTTTCAGTCGTGCCTCGCTCCTTGTGACCCTGTGGACTGTATGTAGCCCACCAGGCTCCTCTGTCCATGGGGGTTCTCCAGGCAAGAATACTAGAGTGGGTTGCCATGCCCTCCTCCAGGGGATCTTCCTGACCCAGGGACTGAACCCCCATCTCTTATGTCTCCTACCACTAGTGCCACCTGGGAAGCCTGCCAGTCTTTCTAACCACTGACTATTTTTTTAGCCATTTTGTCCTGAGCAGACATGGTTCTAAGAGTTAAAAAAAAAAAATGAAAATGAGTGAAAAGAGGTGTTATTTTATTTGTCTACATTGCTATTCATAAAATATAAAAGTCATAATTATAGCAACAGCCAGGAATTCAATAGAAAAATCCAGCCTGGTTTGATTTGAAACTGTACTTTCTGGAAAAACTGTGTCTGTTCCAAGCCTTTGTGTTTTTAGTTATGCCAATGCCTTTCCTGGTGAGTTTCTTCTTCAATTTTACTTAGCTAGCAAGTGCCTCATCTTTGCAAAGCTCAGCTCAAAGTCCCCTCCTCTGAAATTATCTCTGAAGCCCCACTATTCTCGGGCCAGACTTTTATGCTAGAAACGGCCATACTTTATGCTTTCTTAATGTATTGATTGCTCTCCCTCTTTACCTGTGCTGAGTTCCAGAGTTCACTGAGACTTACATTGAGTCTTAAGGTGCCTGAGAGAGCATGACATAGAGCGGGTGCTGAATGAACTAAGAAATAGTCCTCTGTAATTCCTCATATTTCTATCCTGGAAAAAGAAATATCCATTTTTTTCTCCTCTGGTGGCTCAGAGGTTAAAAGCATCTGCCTACAATGTGGGAGACCTGGGTTCGATCCCTGGGTCGGGAAGATCTCCTGGACAAGGAAATGGCAACCCACTCCAGTATTCTTGCCTGGAGAATCCCATGGACGGAGGAGCCTGGGGGCTACAGTCCACAGGGTCGCAAAGAGTCGGACACGACTGAGCGACTTCACTTTCACTAAGCTATGACAAGGCTCTTACCTTTTTTCATTTGTAAAGAAAGCAATTTGAATGGCTAGCTTTCTGTACCCTCAGAGGAGATTCAAGTTAATACAGACTATTAGACTCTACATTTTCTCTAGTAATAGTACAGTTCCAACTCTTCTCTCTTCTCATAGATAATTTAAGCTGTTTGCAAGTGTTTCCTTTATTCACTCAATAAACCTTTATGTGCACCTACTATTTGAGAGTGAGAAGAATTATTGATGTCAACTTGGAGCACTGCAATCAAAAACTTGTCAAACAGCTGAAAGCCTTGTTGCAATTTTTATAACAATGATTCTGGAAAGAACATGCTCATCTCTGAAGAAGAGGAAGGCCTCTGAAATATTCTAAACACAGATTTCTGAAGGAAAAGGTAGTTCCATAAAAGTATACTTTTGTGGAAAGTATATGTTCCATAAAAGGGATTGCAAGAACAAAATTTGATGTTTTCCATTTCTCTGTTTCTACAGGATGGAAGCACAACACGTAAAAACTGAAAACTGAACATCCAAGAAATTAGGGCCAAGGGTCTCCATGAAACTCAACAAATAAGTTATATTTTCCTAATACTGAATTGTCGGTAACTCAGGCACAGGAAAGACAGCCTTTGGTCACTTCTTAACCAGCCAGGTTTCTTTGTTTTAGAACCAAATGAAGATATGGGAGAGGCAAATATTTTCCCAATTTGGATAATCATAAAAGTATAAGAGTAGGAAGACTGTGAAGATGTTAAAGATCGTGTTAAAAACAAGAAAGCTTTAATTCATCAACAGGATTTATCATTCCATTGAGGAAGCAAACGAGGGGGTTCTAATATTTGGTTGATCAAAGGTATCTCATTGCAACTTTTATTCATTTCATTCTGTGGCATGCTTCATCTGCCAGAGGGGCCTCCTCTGGCCCCTACTCCCTCCATCTGTCATCCTTCCTCTCTTGTACCCTTTCCCCACCTATTTCCCCACCAATTTGATTATTTAGAGCCTTTCTCAAGATCCAAATTGAACTTGTCACACTTCAAGAACACTATTTGGCACTCCACCTCAAAAAGGGGCATGGTTTTATAAATTACCATGCTGTAGTGGAAAAAACAAAAATAAAAGTTATTCTGTTCTTCTATGCTTATCTTCAATTAATACAAGCAAAAAGACCAAAAACAAAACAAAACAAAAAAACCCCAAACCAAAACCAAAAACCTCCAACTGATATCTGTCTTGGTAGCTGAGGGTCATAAGTATTGGGCCTGCAATTTTCTAATATCAGTAGTTGCTTTTTGAGTAACCCATTTCACTGAGTACAAAGTAAATATCGAAATTGCAAGGATAAGAGCAATAAATGTACTTATTTTAGTCACCAAAAACCTGTATGTGGTAAGAAACCACCAGAACAGAAAAAAGGATGTGATTGGCATTTGGTGAATATTCTTTTATCACTCAGCAAATGGCTTGAGGTGACCAAACAAAAATCAGAAATAATTTTTAAATAGTTACCTACCTTTTCAGTTAAGCTTTCTCATCCAAGATTGTTCACTTTTAAAGAAAATGCGAGTTCCTTCAACATTAGAGGATGAAACTTTTTCATCTCTTCCCAACCATCAAAATTTAAAGTTAGATATAACACAGTATCTATCTCAAAATATTAATCAAGGAGAGAAGAGATATACAAGGTTCATACTCATTTAAAAGGAACACTGTAATTTATCAGGCTTTCTCTTGCAAAGGGGAGCCAGGCACAGAAAGGAAAAGGCAAAATGAAAAGGAAAATAAAACCCTGATGACTTTTCAACCTTTCTGCAGGGTGTATAAATTATTTTGGAGGACAGAATGTCAAAATCCAAAAAAAATTTTTTCCCCCACCTTCTGTAGGAGAATTGCATCACCAGGCCACAGCCAGCTGAGGCTGGAATAATTTATTAGCAATTCCACAACCTTGTACACATGACACTAGTTCACCCACGGCTCTCGTGTCTTTTGTATCTTTCCACATCAAATGATGATTTCATTTCAAGCCATTTGCTTTGGATGAGGATGATAAAGGGCAGCAATTGAAAAACAACAGCAAAAATCTGAAATGAATACCGCAGGCAAGGGGGCAGAAAGAAAAGAATCACAAACCAAAGCAATAACTTACGGTAGCTACTTTCGCTATCGCTGGCATTAGAAGAAACATGTTCTGCAAGAACAGCACAGCAAATTAAAGAGATACCAAGCATTGGAGAGCAGCCAGAACTTAAAGAAACACCATGCAAGGCTACTAGAAATGTGAGCGAAAGGCAAGTAAGGCTGCAGAGGAGACGCATTAAGAAAATTCAGATAAGATGAAGATGAAAACTTTATTTTCCGGGGAGCTACTGCTTGATTGCTGTGTCCTATTTTTATTAGCAAATAGGAAAGTATTTTTAATCATAAAAAAATGCATACTTTTCATCTAAGCACTTCTCTTTTTATAAATACTTTGACCCATTCGTGTAGCTCTGATTTTCCAGATTCTTATTACAAAGGTCAACGTGTCTGAACTGGATGTTCCTGATTATAATTTCAGGAGCTTCTGGTGGGTAAGGACTGGTTTCTTACAGGCTTTTTGTTGCTTTATTTTGCTGTTAGGCATTTTGCAGGAATATTGCATTTCAAATTTCCAGTTGATCCCTCCCTGGAATCCCTTTCATTTTATTTCTATTTAAATACTCCCTAAACTAATTCACAAGATGAAAGGGATTGCTGAAGAAGTTTCCTGCTTCATTGAGTATGTAGGAAACCTTGGAGGAAGAAATGAGTCACTGTAAAGTGTTTTATGAATCAGTTCAATATTTCCTTGTTTTTAAGATTTTTGCTTGGATAGCTCTTAGGTTCAGGTTCTGGAGGAATTAGAACAGGCAGAAGATAAATGGTCTAATACCAAGCACAGGTTCTGGCACAAAGCATGTTTTTAACTCTGGTTGAATGACTGTACAAGTATACAGTGATATTTCAAAATTTTTTTCCACAAAACACAATTTAACTAGCATAGCAGGGGGATGTACTGATTATGTGCCAGATTTAGGGCTTTTATTTCCAAAATAATTTATCTGTACTATTTATTAAGTTATAGAAGATAAATCCATCAATTTATCAACTTCTTTGTTTATCAGGCTAACTGAATGAAGAATACTCGACTATTTGATCTGTGAAGATCATTAGCAATACCTTCAGCTTTTAAAAAAGGGACAACTGTTGCAAAATCTTTAGAAAAAAGGAAAAGAATATATAATGTTATTCTCTAACAGTTAAAAAAAGTGCTTTGAAATGTATTTGCTATTATAGATTCTTGCCAGTTGGATGGATTAATTTTCATTTTTTAGCATCATTAAGGTATAATTGACAAATAAAATTGTCATATATTTTAAAGTATACTGTGTGATGTGATACACGTGGATTGTGAAAGGACTTCTACAGTTGAGTTAGTTAATGCATCCTGGACGGACTGATTTTAGAGCATGAAACTAATGAAAATTAAAGCATGGGTTAAATTGACTGGAATCATTTCTTTTTGTGTGGGAGTTTGATGAGAACTGCATTATTAATTTAGGTACACATGTTACAAGTGCAAAGGGGCACTAGGAAAGTAAGTGTGATGAATCAGTACAAATCTGTCTTGTTACTGAAAAGTCAAAGCACATACCCAACAATGGCTTATCTTCATGAGCATGATTATCTCAAGCATCCTTCATTTGAAGATGATAGTTTTTTTTGTTTTTGATTTTCACTTTTAAAATAATTCAGAATGAAGCTACACTAGAAAAATTTAGAACCATATGGCTGTTTATTTAACAACCAATCTCTCTTAATGTTAAGATATTGTTTAACAGAATTTTTCTATTTTGCAGGTGAAAAGAAATTAAAAATATGTTCCAGCTAAAGTCTAAATTATGGCCACCAGTAGTGTTAACTGGCAGATAACTTTACTTAGTGTAATATATTCAATTTTGGAGAGTAAATAAACCTTCAGATTTAAAAGGGCATCACTCTGGATTTAAAAAGGCATCACATACTTTCGACTCTCCAACAGCAAGAGATGTTCATTTATTAACAATATATTAAAATGCTACCCAACCCCACAGAAAATTTAGAAATTCTCCCTGGTGGTACTTGATGCTAACTGGATAATGTTGAAATCAACACTTGAATTTCAGCCACCAATTCAAGAAAAATTTCAAGACATATTCTGTATAGAGACTCAAAGATAAAGTTTTCATCTTTAAGGAGATCAGCAGTTATTCTTGATCAGATTTTATTTTCTAAATATACATATCTTAAAAAAAAATCCAAATTAACAATTTGAAGGATGAAGGGTATCATTACGCAGGGTTATATAACCAGCTCTTGAAAACAAAGTCCAGCTCAATGTTATTTTGTTTCTTAGCAATGAAATGAACAGCTTCTAAAAATATTGCCCATAGCTGTTAAATTAAAACGAAACAAACAAAAATGAACATGTGATGCAGCTGCGAAAGACACAAATGGTTCTTATTTCATTGGTGCCTACACAATGGGGTTAGTGTCAAAGACAGAAAAATCATAGTATATTAAAACACAGAATTGTTATTTTTATTAAGTGCAATGAGACACAGAATAAAGGCATTAATAACTAGAAAAATTTTAGTTTGATATACTTTAATTTCCACTCTAAGCTATAAAATGAAGATCTGGTTATGCAATGCAGTAATAAATCACCGATAGAAAAACATATTAATATATATCTAAAACTTTATCATACAAACGTTTCAAGCAGGATCACTGCAAGTCAGAAAAAAAAAATCAGTCAAAGTTAATAGCAAGGAATTATTCATGGAAGATCAAATAGCTTAATATTTACTTTTTGAGAATGCATGTTCCTTTTGACTATAAAGTAGCTCCTTTACTAATAGCAAAGTATAACCCAATTATGGAATTTGGCAAGGTCATTAAATATGTCTACATGAAAAGCCAGAAGAGAGAACATAAAATACATTTCCGCTTTCCTGTTCCAGAGCATTGAACTCGCCCTTTCTTTCAACATGGCTTCTTGCTCCCTGGGAGGTACTAGGCGACAGAGCAAGGATGCCATGGCTGGCATCAGGACCATGTTGGTCACATCGCACGGCCAGAAAGGGAAGGTGTGAACTGCAACGGAAGTTACAGTGCCTGAGACACTTTGTTTTTAAATGCTGACATGCAGAACAAAACAGTTGAAAATTACTTGGTAGGAGCATTCACAGCTAGGTAACAAATAAAACTCGTATCTTGTGCATGCTAGGAGTGAAAAGGCCCTCGAGAAAAGGAACAAAAGCCAAACTCAAAAGGAAAGAAAAAGAAAAGAAAAGTTACAGTGACCATTCCTGGGAACTTACTCAGAGTCTTTGTTCCATAACCGTCGTCACCTAATCCGGGGATGTCCTGCATGGAAGTCCCCAGAGAGAGCAATGAGAGAGGGAGAACAGCCACGGAAGAGGAAGGAAGAAGTCAGTGGAGTTGAAACGGATACTACCATGACAGACCGTGTTGCTGGAGCAGTCTGGATCCCTCGCTCTCTTCTTAGGAAACAAATCTCACCCCAAACTCCCTGGGCTGAGACTTGAGGATTCGCATTGCAACTCGAAAGGTTTAAGCAGAAGGTTGTCATGAAAAAGATAAAGAGTCAACAAGAGCCGTTTTTAACCCATTGTCAATATTGCCACAGCAACGTACCGCTGAGACCAAGGACCCATTCCAAGATTCACGGCCGATGCTTAGATTGAACATAAGAATAAGCTCAGTTATCCCAAGATAAGCTCACTGTGAGGGAAAGAGTGAACAAATGCTAGTAACCGATAGAGGGGAATTTGATCACTCCCAGTTAGCTAGCACTCCAAAACAATACATGTGGCAATGGAATCTAAGGTTTCTGTCCAGAAAAGAAGTTGTCTCAAGCCCTTGGAGAGTTGCATGATAGAAAAGGTGAACCAGACACAGTCTTGGTCACAGATAAAAAAATGCTGTTTGGAAGCCAAGTCCCCCGCTTCCTCAGGTCCCTTTCCAATGCATTCTGTAGAAAAAAGAGCTCCGTCCAGGGAGGGATCCAGACTGCAGGCAAACACTGGTCACAGTAGTAAGCCCTGACCTGCCTGCCTGCCGTGTTTGTTTGCCTAGGCGTGTGGCGTGGGGCAGCCTACGTCATGCGTGTTGACCGTGAAGGATTTTTTTTTTTTCTCTTGTGTTGCAGGTGACATTCTCTTCGAGAATCTACTTACGTTCAGGATCACTGGTTTCCTGCTCACTCTGCTCCTTGTTCTTGTAGAATGGGAATTTTCGTGAAAAGATGAAGCTCTTTTTACGCTTGTCATTGAATGACTGTGAAGGAGAAAAGGCATGGGGCAAAAACAGGGGACGTCTAATTGTTGTCACACTCATGCTGACAAAACAACTAGTTTGTAAAAGCAGAGAGAGCTGTCGTGACGCAAGTGGATAGTCTAAAGGGGTGTGGGAGGGCCCCTTCAAGCAGAGTTTAGTTTCCAGGAGTGTAAATTCCAAATAATGACACTTTGGAAAAACCATCTCCTAATTAAATAAAAGACTGGTTGCAGGTAAATGATGATGGAGGAGACGAGTATTATATTGGAAGTAGAAGACCCAGAGTCTCTGTCCAGATCTGTAACTTGCTAGTTCAACACCTTAGACGGGCAAGTGAATCTCTCTGAACCTCAGCGTCTTCTTCATCTGTATCGTGAGGATCGCGAGAGCAGCTCTTAGGATGTGAGACTCACATAAGGCAGTGTAAACACAGTGATACACAAATGTCATCCTGATTATCATCATCAGGTAGAAAGGACTCTATTAGAAACACCGGACACACCAGTGTCTAGGTATCTTTTTCGATAACATGAATTTGAGTTACTTCAGTTTGAATTTAATTAAAACCTCAGAGATGTGTGTGGATTTATGATATATGATAATTATAGTTCTCACACAGATAGATGATAATTATAGTATTATATTTTCAATCAAAAGAGATTTTAAAGATAATTCAGCTTCAAGCCCTCCTTCGTAGGCAGGGAGCCAGAGGCACAGAGAGGCTGAGTCGGTTGCCAATAACACGGAGCTCGCTGGTGACAGTCAAGACACCATCAACCAAAACCTGTCACAATTGCTGCTAATGAGGCAGGAACCTGATATTCATTCAAGGAAGGGAGATACAATGGCCACTTATCTATATTCCGATATGATAAAAAATAATGGAAGAACTGGCCTTGAAAATGAAAACCACTGTTATCTTAAATGAGGTGCAATTTAAAGCAGTACAGACAGACATAACAGAATACACGTATCAGAACTTGTTTTCTTCAAGTGAATATCAGATGCTTGCCTGAAAAGACTCCTTAAGAAAATTTCATTTATTCCCATTGTTGCTCTTATGGAAATGCTTTCTGGGGTTCTTCTTTGGGAAACACGTTCTCAGTCATTTCTAGAAGCCATGTACATCTTGGTAATTTTATATTCACATATCATTTAAAAATATGTTTGCCAGCTTATTTGACTAATTTGGCTCCGAGTGTCTCTCTCTCTCTCTCCAAGAAACGAGATTTGTAACTACATAGGTATTAATGTGCCAAAGACTGAAGGTAATTTGACAAGGGGTATCTAACATGATTTTAGCAACGGCAGCTGGCAGGAATAAATGCAGAGCCAGCAGGGTGACTACTTGGAGAGAACGGTATTTTTCAGCCCATTGGCTGGAACAGTTATGTGCTCTTATGAATTAGATGCTTGACAAAATGTTGTAAATAACTTATTTTCTTTGTATATTCATGCACTCCTATATCAAATATCCATTTTGATAGTTATGTTCATTTAGAAAACATTAAAGCACTATCGGGGGAGCCTGGTGGGCTGCCGTCTATGGGGTCACGCAGAGTCGGACACGACTGAAGTGACTTAGCAGCAGCAGCAGCAAAACACTGAAATATTGGTGCTGTCATTCAGTAACTCATTACGTTTTTAGTTATTAGGAAATGTCACCAAAGTCAGTTGAGCTAAATTTTATGTACTATTAAGAAGGCTTTAAGGAAACCAATAAATCAAATATCTAATAAATTCTGAAGTTAGGGGACACATTTTATACTTCATATTCAAGAACTAGAAAAACATTCTCATGGGAAAAAAAGAGTATCACTTCAGAATTTATTACTCTACTGACAGCACTTGTGTTCGGAATAGTTTTATCATAATTTGTAATTGAGGGATTGGTGTCCAAAGACAAGGCTGGGAACGCCCCCCAAATTTTCCCAGTTAAAAAATGGTAAGTTCTTAAAGGAACATTAAATATTCTTGCATCACTCCAGTTTCATGCCACTTTTACATTTCAAGCATATTTACACTTCAGTAACTGAAAATAAAAGAAAAAAATATCATGTAAGAATTAATGACATGTGATATTGCAAGGTATGTTAGACATTTAACTCCAACATTACGGGTGACTTGTCATGCAAAGAAAAAACACACACACACACACATTTTCATGCAAATACTAAACAATGCCAAGAGGAGTAAAGCCTGGGGTTAAAATGTAGACATAAATGGACAATGTGGAGGCCTCTGAGGGCCACAGGGTGCTGCATGCAAACCACATTGTTTAAATTGTCTCACAGGGTCAAAGGAAAATGAAAATGTGTTGTTTGTGATTCATTCTTTTATATTTTCAAGGCAAGGACTGTAATGTGTTAACATTTCCGGAGTATGAAAATGTTGTGTATCATGAGTCATCTGATTGGGACATCATAATATTTAGCACCACACTTTTCAAAAGAACAGAAAATGCACAATAATTACTCAAAAATAAAATTATCTAACATATCAGTCTATTACCCAAAGCCATTTCATACTAAAGAAAGGGCAATGGAATCATTTGTTGGGGGTCACATTGCCTTAATTTATGGACACAGAACCAAATCGCAACTTCAGTTCACATGCACAGATTTAAAAGTCATATATTAAAGATCTTAGTTAAACATTTCAACTAGAAGAGATTATATGTAGTTTATAATGCTCTAATCTATTCTTTATTTTATTGGACATGTATAATATTTACCATTATATAAGCTTTTTTTCATTGCTGTTTATTTTTTCTTTTAATTTAGAAAAGGAAAATCTGTTACACGAATGTTAGGTGAGAATAATAAATGAACACTTTTACTATTCATGGAATACGTCGCTCTAAAGCAACCGTAGGCTAATCTATAGCTTTATTAATCATACTTGATCAATGGTGGTTTTCCCTAAGTTACAGTATCTTAAATTCCAATCCATTGTTTTCATGTCAGAAAGCTTCTTTGAGTAGAGATTTTGAAAATATCAATCACGTGTGGCAAGTGAAAAGTTGGTATACCCAAGCATTCCGTTGTGGAATTTAACCTAGATTACTGAGTTCTTATGAACAGAAGTGATAAAAAGACAACAACTGAATTTGCTGAGCAGTTATTATGTGCTATGCTTGGCTCTAACATTTGCAGAGCACTTATCATGTGTGTCTAAAGGCTCTGCATACGCGACTCTCCACACTAACTTGATGACATTGGAACCATCATTGTTCTCATACCACAGATGAGGAAACTAAAATTTACAAACCTCCTGTTTTTTGCCCAGAGACATAGAGCTGGTAAGCAGTGAAGTTAGCACTTGAATTTGCAAATATTCCTGGTTGCAAAAACTGCTGTTCTTAAGAGCAAGAAAAGGTTCAGCAGCTCAGGCCTGTTTCAAGTTTATATTTAAAATCATTGGCATCTGACTCAAATGATACTGTAATCTGTCTTCTTCCCACGGCTTCACTGCTTGACAATTATTTATTTAAACCATCAGATGCTACTGGCTGTAACATTTTTGTGGGAAACCCTGCTACAATTTTTTGAGACCCTTTCATGTTTTTGAGGGCTCCATTCTATTGTTCTTGTTCTTACGGTAATGTAAAAAAATAAGGAAAAGGATTTTAGTGGAACAGATTATGAATAACATTTAAAAAGTAATTGCCCAAGACAAGCAAAGCTATAAACAAAGTAAATAGTGGTTGGTTGGGGCTGAGGGAAGCTAGGGGGTGCAGAGAATGGGAAGTGACAGCTAATGGGCGTAGTGTTGGTTCTAGGAGAGATGAAAATGTTCTAAAATTAGATGGTAGTGGTAGCTGCATAACCCTGTGAATACACTAAACAACACTGCGCTGGACACTTTTAAGTGTGTGAATCACACACCATGTGGATTATATCTCGATATCTTAAAATAAAAGAACCCCCTTCCTAACCCCCACACTATGGGATGAGAGGATAGCCCGATTTCAATTCTTCTTGGTGTAAATATTTTTTATCGTTAATTGAATGAGAGGAAACGTCTCTCCCCAGTCCTTGCAATCAGTCAGATCCACGTGCCTTGTTTATCTGATTCTGTTGTGTCTCTGTTAAATGAATACCTTTCATGTTGTGACAGACATCAGAACGCTCCTAGGGGACAGCAGACTATCACTGTCACTCAGAAGTCTCTAAGCTGCTACGTCAAATGGCACAGCTGCCCGGCCTGACCCTGAGCGTAATGGCATTGCTGAACAGGTGTAAGATAAAATACGCACTTCATGAGGAAAGGAAACAAACCAAATTCAAATTGCTCCTTCTCCCATTCAAATTTGACATTCTTAAAAAGCACGTGAGTGAATACTGAGTTTTCACGCAGAAAACTTTAAAATGAGGGGCATTTTAAGGTTTTTCTTTTTCCTGTACTAATTTTTCAAGCTTCAAATGTTTGATAGCTCTAAAAAGTCACCTTCATGACATAAATTTTCTCTGGGTGGATTCAGATTTAAGTGTGTACTGAGCTCAGATACACCTTTCTTTGTGACTTCTTTATCTTATAAAGGCTTCTTTCCTCTTAGTTCATTCTTGTCTCTCCTCTAAAATAATTGTGTTCCCTTTGGAAAGTTGCTATTGTAAGTTTCAGTGATTCCTTTTTATTATACACATCATGTTTTCACACAGAAAAAAGAGAAGTTTCAAACAAGAGAGGTCCAAGAAGTTAATGATGAGACAATGAGATTGTTAAAGAAAAGACAAGAGTGGGCCTGAGGCCCGTCTGTTTCCAGAAGTGTGCTGAAATGGATGTGTGTGCACATAACTGCGTCTGTAACAGTGCCCCAGTGTTCGGTGTGCCAGTCTAATGACTTGATGCTAGGCGCTGAGCATCAGTAGCTGGTAACATCACACACACACAAAGCCAACCGGATGATATGTGCTCCCTGATGGGAGAACAAAAAATCACTACGAAGTAGTTCTGTAAACCTCTACTCTCAAAAGAAAAGAAAACCTTCTTTGGCTAAAGGATCTGAGTCTAATCAAACCTCTAGATCTAACTACCACCTTACAGAAAAAAAGAGAACAGAGAATTCTGCTAAATTATACAACAAAGAAAATGGCATCATCAACTCAACGGACATGAGTTTGAGCAAATTCCGGGAGATACTGAAGGAGAGGGAAGCCTGGTGTGCTGCAGTCCATGGGGCTGCAGAGTTATACATGACTTGGTGACTGAACAACAAGAAGGATGTGAAGCAAGTGAAACTCTCACCTAAATTGTTAGTGCAAATGCAAAACGGTATGTGCGCCTGCATGCTAAGTTGCTTCACTCACATCCAACTCTCTGTGACCCTATGGACCGTAGCCCACCAGTCCATGGGATTCTCCAGGCAAGAACACTGGAGTGAGTTCCCATGCCCTCCTCCAGGGGATCTTCCCGACCCTGGGATTGAACCTGTGTCTCTTACGTATCCTGCAATGGCAGGCAGGTTCTCTCACTAGCACTACCTGTTCAGTTCAGTTGCTCAGTCATGTCTGGCTCTTTGCGACCCCATGAATCACAGCACGCCAGGCCTCCCTGTCCATCCTGGGAAGCCCCATAAAATGGAACAGCCACTTTGAAAATAGTTTGGTAGTTTCTTGTCAAGTTTATCATCTAGCTAACCTATGACCTAGAAATTCATCCTTAGATATTTATTCAAGAGAAAAACATGTCCACAAAAAGGTATGCATTAATATAAGAATGCTTGCAATTCTCCAGAGTGAAACTCTAATGTCCATCTACAGATAAACTGATAAACCATGATAGATTGATATACACAATATTTTGCTATTGCTACTCAGCAATGAAAAGGAATGAAGTACTAATAACAAGCAATAACATGGATGAATCTCAAAAGCACTATGCTGAGTGGTAGAAGGAAGACACAAAAGAGTATGTATGTATGATTCTAAGTTCTAGAACAGGCAAAATCAATGGTGGCAAAGATCAAATTGCCAAATTTCAAGTGGTTGAAAAGTGAGAAACTATGTCGTGATCATGATTAGAATGATGTGTGTGTGTGCTAACCTGGTCCAGTCGTGTCTGACTCTTTGTGACGCTATGGACTGTAGCCTTCCAGGCTCCTCTGTCCATGGGAGTTTCCAGGCAAGAATACTGGGGTGGGTTGTCATGCCCTCCTCCAGGGCATCTTCCTGATCCAGGGATTGAAACTGCGTTTCCTGCTATCCTGCATTGCAGGCAGATTCTATACTGCTGAGCCACCTGGGAAGCCCAATTAGAATCATGACACTTCCTCAAAATATTTCTAGCCTAGGCTACTCTCCTAAATATATATATATTGAGAGGTATTTTTGTTGTTATTGTTTAGCCACTAAGTCATGTCTGACTCTTTGCAACCCCATGGATTGTAGCCTGCTAGGCTCCTCTGTTTTGGGGATCATCCAGGCAAGAATACTGGAGGGAGCTGCCAGTTCCTTCTCCAGGGAATCTTCCCGACTCTGGGTTCAAACCAGAGTCTCCTTCATTGGCAGGCGGTTTCTTTATCACCGAGCCACCAGGGAAGTTATACATAGGTATGGCTTTTGTTTTGGAAGTATGGTTGATTTATCTTCTATATCTTGACTTGGGTGCTGGTTATAGAAACCTTTTCCCCTTTGTCCATCTCATAAACACTGACGCATCTTTAAGATCATGTGCTCAGATGTTCTATCCAAGCCTGTCACAGTGCATCTACTCATTTTTACATAGTTCTCTCCTACAACATTATGATCTCAGAGCATCACTTTCTGTATCACTTTCATTTCTGTATCTAGGATCTAGAGCACGTAAGTACTCAATAAATATTCATCAAATGAATGCACGAACTAAAGTATGGAGGGATGATTCCCGTTGGGAATGTGGGAAGAAACTTTTGGCAAAAGAAGGAAGGGAAGGAATAAAAACCATCTGGAGAAGAGGGGGTAGAAGTGATGAAGGAATAAGAACCATAGCCAAATGAGTAATGTTTGGTTTTTTAATTGCATTTCTTGGCAGTTGTCTCTCAGAATTTGCTTTTCTCATAAATTTTATCTCATAATTCTAGGCTCACTGATCTGATTTAGTTGCTCTTTATTAGTAGTAATTAAAATGTGCTGGCTCAGCTATTTGCTTGCATGTATTTTTGCACAGTATCATATTTTCAGCTCTATGATTCATAACTGAAAAATGTAAATTTTAGAGATTTTAGTGACATTCATAACTTCAATAAAATTTACCATTTAATTTTTCTAACTTTTTCCTAAATTTTATTTCTTTACCTAACTAATAGGTTAACTTGTTAAAAAATACCTTTTTAACTAACAAATGGAGCATGCCTCTTTTAGAGAAAATTTGAAAGGAATAGAGGGGAAAACTTACTTTTCATCCCATTCCGAGAAACAAATCATCTTTAGTATTACTGTTTTCTGTTTTTGAAAGAGAATTCTGTTTAAATTTACTTGTATTATTTTGTTTATAGAATTTGAAATCCTGACTTGCTTTTATTTACCATTATAACACACAGAAAGGTGTTATAGGAAAGTGCTTTAGAATTTAGCGATATGACATTAGGAAAGTTACTTAATCTCTGCGCCTCAGTTGTGAATATTTAAATGTAACAATGTATAAAAGGCTATTATCATAATGATGCTTAGCAAAATTCAGTAAGTAGGAGCCAATTATTTTAATGGTGACAGAAACATTTTCCCATATCTTAAAGAGTATTTGGAAGCATTAACTTTAATGAATGCTAAAAATGGAATTAACATTGAAATCTACAACAAAAAATTTAGAAAGTCCCCAAATAAGTGGACATCAGAAAAAACAAAAACACTAGCTTAACTAACCAATGGGTTGAAGAAGAAATTTTAAGCAAACTAGAAAATAGTTTTAGATGAATGAGAAATAAAGTCATAGATACCAAAACTTATGACAGCTAAAGCAATACTTAGAGGAAAACTTACAGCTATATATAATATTAAAAAAGATTTCAAAACAAAAGTCCAGCCTCCCACCTTAAGACACTGGAAGAAGGAAGACCAAACTAAGCTAAAGCAAAC
This sequence comes from Bos mutus, assembly GCF_027580195.1. Classification (NCBI taxonomy): domain Eukaryota; kingdom Metazoa; phylum Chordata; class Mammalia; order Artiodactyla; family Bovidae; genus Bos; species Bos mutus. The sequence goes on along the minus strand of NC_091645.1, from coordinate 11,420,257 downwards.
ATAAAAAGGCAATAATACAGATTAGAGCAGAAATGAATGAACTACAAAGAACAGAAAAACAACAGAGAGAAATTACCAAAATAAAAAGTTCTTTGAAAAGATGAACAACATTGATAAATGTCAGACTGGCCAAGAAACAAAGAGAAAAGATTCATTACTAAAATTAGGAATAAAAGAGCTATCATTACTGACTCTACAGAAATCAAAAGAAATACTATGATCAGCTGTATATCAATAAATTAGAAAATTTAGATGCAATGGACCAATTCCTAGAAAGACACAAATTACCAAAACTGACTTAAGAAGAAAAAGAACTCTGAATAGACTTACAACAGTCAGTCAATTCAGTCGCTCAGTCGTGTCCGACTCTTTGCAACCCCATGGACTGCAGTACACCAGGCCTCCCTGTCCATCACCAACTTGCAGACCTTACTCAAACTCATGTCCATTGAGTTGGTGATGCCATCCAACCATCTCATCCTTTGTTGTCCCCTTCTCCTGCTTTCAATCTTTCCCAGCATCAGGGTCTTTTCCAATGAGTCAGTTATTAGCGTCAGGTGGCCAAAATATTGGAGTTTCAGCTTCAGCATCAGTCCTTCCAATGGATATTCAGGACAGTTTTCCTTTAGGGTGGACTGGTTGGATCTCCTTGCAGTCTAGGGAACTCCTAGGGACTCTCAAGAGTCTTCTCCAACACCACAGTTCAAAAGCATTAATTCTTCAGTGTTCAGCTTTCTTTATAGCCCAACTCCCACATCCATAAATGACTACTGGAATAGTCATAGTTTCGACTAGACGGACCTTTGTTAGCAAGGTTAATGTCTCTGCTTTTTAATATGCTGTCTAGGTTGGTCATAACTTTTCTTCCAAGGAGTAAGTGTCTTTTAATTTCACGGCTGCAGTCACCATCTGCAGTGATTTTGGAGCCCCAAAATAAAGTCTCTCACTGTTTGCATTGTTTTCCCATCTGTTTGCCATGAAGTGATGGGACCGGATGCCATGATCTTAGTTTTCTGAATGTTGAGTTTTAAGCCCACTTTTTTACTCTTCTCATTCACTTTCATCCAGAGCCTCTTTGGTTCTCGATTTCTGCCATAAGGGTGGTGTCATCTGCGTATCTGAGGTTATTGATATTTCTCCCGGCAATCTTGATTTCACCTTGTGCTTCACCCAGTCTGGCATTTCTCATGATATACTCTGCATATAAGTTAAATAAGCAGGGTGACAATATACAGCCTTGATGTACTCCTTTCCTGATTTGGAACCAGTCTGTTGTTCCATGTCTAGTTCTAACTGTTGCTTCTTGATCTGCATACAGATTTCTCAGGAGGCAGGTCAGGTAGTCTGGTATTCCCATCTCTTTAAGAATTTTCCATAGTTTTTTGTGACCCATATAGTCAAAGGCTTTGGTGTAGTCAATAAAGCAGAAGTAGATGTTTTTCTGGAACTCTCCTGCTTTTTTGATGATCCAACGGATGTCAAAGAGATTAAATTAGTAATTTGAAAAATTATGCACAAAGAAAAGCCCAGACATAGGTGACTTACTGTTGAATTTTACTAAACATTTAAAAAATAATACATATCAAATTTTCACAGACACTTCCAAAAGACAGAACTCATTCTATGTGGCCACCATTACCAGACATCAAAATTAGAAAATATATCACAGTAAATGAAAACTATAAAGTAATACATCTTATAAGCATGTAACAACTTAGTATTTTATCAAATGGATTTACCAGGGGCTTCCTTGGCTTTCCTGGTGGCTCAGATGGTAAAGAATCTGCCTGCAATGCGGGAGACCTGGGTTTGAACCCTGAGTTGGGAAGATCCCCTGGAGAAGGAAATAGCAATCCACTCCAGCATTCTTTCCTGGAGAATTCCATGGACAGAGGAGCCGAGTGGGCTATAATAGTCCATGGGGTCACAAAGAGTCGGACATGACTGAGTAACTGATACACTCTCTCCCTGGTGGCTCAGTGATAAAGAATCCCCTACCTGCCAAGGTAGGGGACACGGGTTCGACCCCTGGTTGGGGAAGATCCCAGATGCCTCAGAGCAACTAAGCCCACGTGTCAACTACTGAGCCTGTGCTCTAGAGCCTGGGAGCTGCACTACGGATGCCTGAGCGCCCTAGAGCATGTGTGCTACAACAGGAGACGCCACAGCAGAGAAGCTTTTGCAACGCAACAAAGAGCAGCCCCACTCACTGTAACTGGAGAAGGCCTGTGCAGCAACGAAGACCCAGCACAGCCAAAAATAAATAAATGTTTTTTTAAAGACAAAGGATTTACCACACTTGACTTAAACATTCCTATATCATTGGACACTTCTGTAGTTTTCCATGTTTAAGTACTCTGTGTTGCAATGAACATAACCTTTTTTGTATTTTAAATTATTTCCTTGGGATAGATTTCTAGAAGTTGAATTATTGAGCTAAAAATTATGAATAGTTAAAAATTTTTGACACATTGCCAAACTGCTTTCAGAATGATTTGTACTAATTGACATCTCCTCTAGCAACCATTTATTCTTAATTTATAATTGGTTCCAATGATGTGTCCTGTCCACCTTTTCCCTCCCTTCTAACACCCTCTACACACTCCTAATTACCCCATTGCAATATAAGGCTTCCATGAAAAACTTACATTAAGTCTGTTAGCAAAGGGCAAGATTTATTTAATTATGTGTAAAGTGAACATTAATACATCTGACAACTGGGAAATTAAGTCCTGGCTTTTTATTATCAAATTCTCTGCTTGAAGAGTAACATTTCTAAGAGAAATTATTTGTCATAAATTAAAATCTGAAGCTATGAGACAATAAAAATTATTATAAAAAATGTACAATTCAGGGCATCATACCCAGAGACATACTGAAATAACTGGTCAAACTATTATTCCTGACTAGTTCATGATATTCAGGACTAATACTACTCTAATCAAATGAAAAGGAAGATTTTAATCTGTTTTTGTAGATGTGTGTGTGCTAAGTTGCTTCAGTCGTGTCTGACTCTTTGCGACCCTATGGATTGTAGCCTGCCAGGCTCCTCTGTCCATGGGATTTCCCAGGCAAGAATACTAGAGTGGGTTGCCATGCCCTCCTCCAGGGGATCTTCTTGACCCAGGGATCCAAGCCGCATCTCTTATGTCTCCTGCATTGGCAGTTGGTTCTTTACCATTAGTGCTGCCTGGGAAGCCCCAGTATTCTCTCAATCAGGGGCCTCCAACCCCAGGCTGAAGACTATGCTGCTCCCCATCGCTTGCATTACTTGCCGCACCCCATTGCTTGCATTACTGCCTGAACCAGCCCCCCAGCTCCCCAGCCCCTGGAAAAATTGTCTTCCACAAAAGCGGTCCTTGGTGCCAAAAAGGTTGGTGACCATCGCTCTATATGACCTGAAGACTCTTTCAAAGTGCTCCAAATTCCTTTTTTTTTTTTGCAAGGCTGGGGTAGGGAGGTTATCATTCAGAATATAGGGCTCTGGTGCTAGGTTTAGTATGAATCTACTTGCTAAGATTCAAAATATTCCAGCAGGGATAAGGATACGACTTCAAAATGGAAGAATCAAAGCATCAGAGAATCAGACATCGGAGATGCTGCTGTTGTACTGAGACGTCTACTACAAGCGAGGTTCTCCCACAGTCTGTCCTTGTCTTGCAAACTTAAAACTTTCCGTGGTCACTGGGCCATAGCCACAGTTGTTGGAAAAAATACACATGGCTTTCTTCAAGTTCATTGTATTAATAGCTGATGGAACCTTCACACTGCTGTCAGCTAGGAGGTCACTCATTCATTTATTCACTCACTTTGTTTATTAATAAATTTCTAGTTTTCATTATTCACTTTACTCATTAATACATTTATTTACTGAATGGCTAGGTCCTTCTATGTGCCAAGCCCTCTGCTGAGTCCTTAGCAATTTGGTCTTCATTTAAATAGATATTGGGAGGCTTGCCAGTTGGCACAGTGGTTAAGAATCTGCCTGCCAATGTAGGAGACAAGGGTTCGATTCCTCCATCTGGAAGATCCCCTGGAGGAGGAAATGGCAACCCACTCCAGTATTACTGACTGGAAAAATTCCATGAACAAAGAGCCTGGCAGGCTACAGTCCATGGGGTCACAAAAAGTCAGACACAATTGAGCATACAGGCACAGTAACTAGATATTGATATTTGTGACTAGTGTGAGAGATGATAACATTCAGTAACACATTCTGACAATGTATCATTTTCTTGGGCAATTTGTGCACCATTTGGTGTGGTAGATTCCACAGAAAATTGCCAAGCTATGTGAATCCAATTAGTTGCTTCATAATTCTAGAATAGTCCAGCATTTCATCACAAAATACTAACAGCTTTTGCAACAACCCATATGATCTGAAACCAAAACAAAACTAAGTAAAAAAAAAAAAAAAAACAACTAAAACTTTCATTCCCAACTTTATTCACTTTCAAGATAGTCTCATCAATGGGACACATTGGAATGATTTTTAAATTTTCATGTGTTAGAAAATTGGAGATCAGAATAGTTGAATGGATCAGATGTTGATCACACTGCTAATTTTTTGATTCTATGTTATTTTATTTTTGCCATTTCTTTCCTCTCTCCTGCTTTCTTCCTTTTCTTCCTATCCTTTGATTGCTACTTGCTATAACTCAACATTTGAAAGACAAAGATCATGGCATCTGGTCCCATCATTTCATGGCAAATAGAGGGAGAAACAATGGAAACAGTGACAGACTTTATTTTTTGGGCTCCAAAATCACTGTGGATGGTGACTGCAGCCATGAAATTAAAAGATACTTGCTCCTTGGAAGAAAAGCTATGACAAATCTAGACAGTGTATTAAAAAGCAGAGACATTACTTTGCCTACAAAGGTCCATATAGTCAAAGCTATGGTTTTTCCAGTAGTTATGTATGGATGTGAGAGCTAGACAAAGAAAAAGGCTGAGCGCCAAAGAACTGATGCCTTTGAATTGTGGCACTGGAGAAGATTCATTAGAGTCCCTTGGATGGCAAGGAGATCAAACCAGTCAATCCTAAAGGAACTCAACCCATGAATATTCATTGGAAGGACTGATGCTGAAGCTGAAGCTCCAATAATAAGGCCAGTTGATGTGAAGAGCTGACTCACTGGAAGAGACCCTGATGCTGGGAAAGACTGAGGGCAGAAGAGGATGACAGAGGATGAGATAGTTGGATGGCATGAGTTTGAGCAAACTCCAACAGACTGTGAAGGACAGGGAAGCCTGTTGTGCTGCAGTCCATGGGGTCACAAACAGTCGGACATGACTGAGTGACTGAACAACAACTCAAATGTTCTAGTCAAAGCCTGGAGGGCTAAGCCCACAAGATGCTGTTGTCAGCATGTAACTGGCCATAAGCAAGCACCAGCAGGAAAAGCTCAAGGAGTCACAGAGTGGGGGACACAACAGCTGACCCATGTTGTACAGGAAGAATGCCCTTCAGGAGCTAGGGAAGTCAACGCACATCCACTGGGAGCCGATGGTCAGCCTGAGGGGCAAGAGGAGACCTGAGTTTCTAGTGTGACTGGAAACTCACATCTCTGGGCCTGTTTCTCCATCTGTAGAACAAGGTGCGCAGACCAGCTGATTGCTGAGGTTTCTTTCACCTCTATCATTCACAGAATTTGAAACCTCGTTCAAGATCAAGTTCAAAAAGTTCCTCTTTTCTTCTTTCTATTTTCAGTTCAGTTCAGTTCAGTTGCTCATTCGTGTCCAACTCTTTTCGACCCCATGAATCACAGCACGCCAGGCCTCCCTGTCCATCACCAACTCCCAGAGTTCACTCAGACTCACGTCCATCAAGTCAGTGATGCCATCCAGCCATCTCATCCTCTGTCGTCCCCTTCTCCTGCCCCCAATCCCTCCCAGCATCAGAGTCTTCTCTAAATATATTGATAATTGAGGGGGGCGGGGGCGGTGGTTCTTCTATTCCTATGGGGTTTTTGTTGTTGTTGTTCTCTAAAATCTGGAGTTGGACAAAATAGCTGGTAACATCCTCACCTGAAGGAAATCTTGTCTTAATTATCTTTAATGAACTTATGTTAGGCTTATTCTCTGACTACTGTAGTCCTCTCCCTCCACATCACCCCGATTCACCCAGTTTGGAATTTGAGTTCTCTGGTTGACTTACTGAGGTTAGTTTTACGTTTCATCTTCAGCCTAACTCTGGAGGGATGAGGATACAGTCTTAGAGTTTTTTTTTGCACTTCCCATAGAGCCCCAGAGCAACGTCTGGAACAAAATCAGTAACAGAGACTTGCTATTGTGATGGCATTTTCTCTCTGAGGGGAGAGAGAATGCATACACACAGGGGAGGCACTTAGTACTTTCCACGGGCTAAACATTTAAAGTGCTTTCCACATACCGTCCACTCCTGCTTAGTGGCTACACATTGTGTCTACACTTTACACATAAGGAAACTGAGGTAGAGAGCGGTTGGTCACTTGCTCAACGTTCACACAGCTGTGAGTCATGAGCCAGGTTTCATGGCCATTGAGCCCTTAAGCACTATGCAACCCTGCCTATTGCACAGTGACTGCTTGCCAAGACTCCTAGTATGCATTATACCCTGCTTTCAGCTTACTGGCACTTGAGCCATTTCTGAGAACTTCTGCAGGCAACTTACTTTCTGCGGAGTTTTACACTTTATTTCTGAAACATAATCTCTGTTTCTTTATTCTTTTCAAATGGTTCATGCTTTCTGTGGTGCGTCCTTTGGGGTCAATGATAGCACTGAATGTCTTCTATTATTACGAAGTAATAGGCTTGCTTGCAGGGAGGATGCCATTCCTCAGTTTCATCTCCTCATTCCCAGGAATGCCAGTTTTTCTGCAACTTCCTCAAGGGCTCCTCTCCTTTTTGGTAATCCCCTGAGGCCAGTCTTCACTGGCTGATTCCACTCATCTACCCTGAAGGTGATGTGATGTCATGAGGCCAGAGAAGCTGTAAGCTGTTACCCTTACCTGTGTGAGAAGACCCTCACTCAAATCACTATATCGATTTACACCAACAGAAAGTAACAGCCCTTGTTTTTAATGCTGTCTAAGCACTTCTGTTATTCATCTTTCATGGACCTTTCCTGAGAAGGCTTTCCTAACTACTCCAGGTCTCTTTATCTTAGGCAGTTACATCCCCTTATTCCTGCATCAAATACAAGCTGGGCACATGTATATACCAGGTGCTGAGCTAGGAACTGGAGCTGCAATAAACGCTCAAGGACCTCACCATTCAGTGACACCGAGAGATTCATAACTTACAGTACAACGTGACAGTGTGTGCAGGGTACCAAAGAGGCATGGGGAAGGCAGACTGGCTCTGCTGTGGAAGACAGCAAGAACTGAACTGTGAACTAGATGCTGAAGAACAGATCAGCAGTCACCACGTGGAACAGAAAGGGTGGGGAGGTTACTCCTCCAGCAAAAGGAGTGAGGCAGAGTTCTGGACTGTCCTCCGGTAAGCTTGAGGTGTGCGCGCTCAGTCATGTCTGACTCTGCGGCCCTATGGGCTGTAGCCCCCAGGCTCCTCTGTCCATGGGATTCTCCAGGCAAGAATACTGGAGTGGGCTGCCATGCCCTCCTCCAGGGGATCTTCCTGACCAGGGATGGAACCTGGGTCTCCTGCACTGCAGGCGGATTCTTTTACCGTTGAACTACCTGGGGAAGCCCCTAACTCAAGGTGTGTCTTTCTCCAAACAAACTCATTGATAATAATAATAGCAGCTGAAATTTATTGAGCTTTTCCTCTGTGCCTTTGTCAGTATACATCTTGTCAAACATTTTGTACTAATTATCTCACTGAATCCTCCCCACAATTCCATCACACACACACACACACACCCCTCTGCCTGTACTCTTATACATATACAAATGGGAAAACTGAGGCTTAGAGAGGTGACATCATTTGCCTAGCTGGTAAGCGACAGAACTGGATTCAAATCCAGTTCTCTGACTCCAGAGCCAAAATGTCACTACGAGTTTGTTTCCTGTTTGTACTTTTCCAGTCGGAGGGCACAGTGATTGCCCAAGCAGTGCTGGCTGACGGAAGACTTGGTTGACAGCTAGTTGACCATGGCAGGGGGATCTACACTGTGTCCTATTGCAGGTAGGAAGGGAGGGGCCAATGACTTCATTTCACAATCTGGTTTCTCTCACAATCTTGTTTATTGTTTGGAGGCATGTGACGCTACAGGGCGAGGTCAGCACAAGTAGAGACTCCTGGGTATTTGTGCAGTGAGGAATGTGCATGGGGAAGAGGTAAGAGCCCAGTGCTGGTGTCAGATGGGCCCAGGCACACCCCGTCTCCGCTGGACACGTTTTGTTTTCAAGAGTCTTCTTTGCTAACACGTTTGATCCAACTCACTGGCTGGGTGACCTTGCAGCAAGTTGTTGAAACTTTCTAAGATTTATTTGGCTTCCCTGGTGGCTCAGTTGGTAAAGAATCTGCCTGCAATGCAGGAGATGCAGGAGACATGGGCTCGAGCCTTGGATCAAGAAGATCCCTCGGAGGAGGAAATGGCAACCCACTTCAGTATTCTTGCCTGGAGAATCCCGTGGACAGAGGAGCCTAGCAGGCCATAGTCCATGGGGTCACAAGAGTCAGATATGATTTAGTGACTAATCCACCATCAAGATTTATTTTCCTTTTCTGTACCATGTCTCCTTCCCACCACCATCATTATCATCACCACCAGTGGTGACACAGGAGGCTCAGAGAGGTAATCTGCTTTGTTCATGGAGCTTACTTTCTAGTGGCAGACTATAGGCAAGTAGTCAGGCTACACTTGCTATGAAAACTCCGAGGAGAGACTCCTGGCTCCTGGTCCTCCTATTCAATGAGCTTAGGAAAGTCACTGTCCCTCACTGAGGAGCAGCGTCTTCTTCTGTCAGTCAGGGAGATCAATAGGATGATCTTGAAGGTCCTTTATGCCATGATGATTTTTCCTCTTCTTCCTCCTGCCTGTTCCCCTCCTTTTCTTCCCTCCTTCAACCAGAGACGTACTCAGCTTCATACCCTCTTGGATGATGACCGAGCTTCAGGAACTGATGGTTTGCTCTTTGTCTCTCACGAAGATGTCACCTCCAGACCCACAGCATGAGATCACGTGCAGCACTTCAGTGTCAGGAGCGATTGCGGGCACACCATCAGTAGAGTACAATAATAAAGTCTTTGTGAAACTGTGCTTGATAGAATAATTCTCACTTCATGCTTGAATGGAAGGAGGGGTAGCTCATCAAAGGAGACAGATCCATTATAGTGGAGGCTGCAGGACGCTCGGTCTGTAGCCCCAGTTTTTAGTAGGGCGAGTCACAGGGAATCTGGCCCTGTGGTGGGAGAGTGGAAAGGTGGTTTGTGTCTTAGAGCTTTTGTCCAGCCCTCACTGCACTTTCCATCTTCACATTTCCTTTGCAGTGCAGTTCATATGCTATATGCTAGCAGACCATGTTTTCTGACACGTGGAGCTCATCAGAGAAGCGGATTGTGGCTCTAATGTGAGATGTGAGTGGCCTAAGGGTTTCTCAATGGTTCATTATTTGGGGAGAGAAAAAAATCGAACACTGCTTGCTAACCTTTGAATAGCAGCTGATAAAAGTACAGATTTTTTCACTTGGCTAAGATTTGAATTCCTCTCAGGTTTTAGAGGGCAGAGATTAAAACCATGAAAACATATAAACACACCTCAAGGGAATAAAATACTTTCAAACCCCCAGCATTTCCGTTTAAGAATAATCTCTTCCCCTCTCCCTCCCTCCCCCTCCTTTGCTCTCTCTCTCTTTATTATACACACACAGACCCCATTCCTATTCATGTTCATGTCACAGCCCAGCAGGTTCACTGTTATTTCTGTACTAGACACCAGGGATCTCTGAGTGAGTCTGTCACTATAATTGATTGTCACTTTAAAGCCAAATGGAACGTTTCTCGAGCGTGGGGAGGAATTTTCCCCCTAAATATCCACCAGGAACTTTGCCATCATCCTGAATCCCTTCCTTGTGGAGTTCTGTCATATTTTTCTCCATCCCTCCTGCGACTGTCCTGGTTCAAGTGGAGGTACCTTTGTACCTTGTCTGGACACACGGTTCATGGAACAGGTGTGCTTCACTTGTGAGAAAATACACATTCATCACTCAGCACAGTGCCTAGGAAACAGCATCTAATAAATAACAGTATTAATCTTTACTCATTCTCAACCCTCATTTCAGAGGCCGAAGAGCGCATATTCTAGTAGAAGATGTGACATTCGACAGCAATATCCATTACTGAAGGTTTCAAAGGAGTGGCATGCTAATGCCCCCACCACGGGCTGCTGCAGTGGTAAATGCAACCAGGCACATATGGGCTGGGGACTTCCCAGGTGGCGCTAGCGGTAAAGAACCCATCTGCCAATGCAAGTGACGTAAGAGATGTGGGTTCGATTCCTGGGTCAAGAAGATCCCCTGGAGGAGGGCATGGTAACCCACTGCAGTGTTCTTGCCTGGAGAATTCCCATGGACAGAGGAGCCTGGCAGGCTACAGTCCATAGGGTCGCAGAGTCGGACAGGACTGAAGTGACTTAGTACGCACATACGCATATATAGCCATGGTGAGTGCTCAACAAATAATTATTTTTATACCACAAGCTCGTATTGATTTTGCCAAACATTATATTCAAGGCTCCAATGGCAAAATGCCTGGTGTAAACTAGAAACGGCACTCCCCCCCCCCACCCCCCCCCACCCCCAGGGAAGTGGAACTGCATTCACTCACTGTCTCAGGCTGGCTCCTGCTGAACGGTAGGTGGGATGAGCTTCACCGCCCACCCCCACCCCGATGTGTGTCCCTTCAGGAAAAATGTGGCTGTAACCAATCCTGGGAACACAAAATAAGGAGCTCACAGTTCACACAAATCGTTAGCACACTGTTATAACTCCTGTGATGGAGTTATTTACAACAAGCGAGGCCGCTGGAGGGGCTGGAGAAGGCTCGGGGGCACCATTTCAGTTGGGGTTTCATGGAGAAGGAGATTGTCACGTGGAGAAACAGCAAGACTCAGTTTGGGCGGATGCCCAACAGGGGGCGCAAGGCCGCCTCTTCTCTCACCCTTGCCCAGTTCTGTAGGGCTGAGGAATTACGGTAACAAGTTTTGTGGACAGAGTGGAGGTTTTGAGCAGAGGGTGGAACTCAGTGAAATGGCAGGAAAGACAGAGAGCTCGCCTGCCCTGGGCGCCTCTCAGTACACGTGATACTTCTGAAGGCTTACTTCTACTGAAGAAATAATTGAGCACGAAATGCACAGTACACATTTTTCTGCAGAAATCACATATAGAGTCAAGAAACCATTCTTTTGTCATTTAATCAACCACTTCAAGTATTTGGTTTATAAATTCTGCAGAAGAAATTTGCGGTTGACAGGGAAGTCACAAAATCTACCCATCAAAGTCTTACGCACTTTGGTCATTATTAAATGAAAAGGAAAAACAAAACAAAACAAAAGGCTTATTCCTTGGTTTTCTCAGCCCACAGCTGAATAAAAATAGCACAGTTCAACTCAGATAGGGGCTGGGCAGAGGTGCTGCCCCAGGAACACACGCAGACGGCGCTGGGAAGTACGGCGGAGTGCCGCAGAGGGGGGCAGGCAAGGAGAACCATACGGTTTGGATTCAAACAGGGAAGGCACCTGTAGTATGATGAATGAGGTATGTAACTATTCATTCGACAACTCCCAAGGGGTCAGAGCGAGGAGTTGGGACCTCCGCAGTGGTTTTTTTCGGTGAGTGTAGTGGTGAGAGAATTGAGTCTCCACCTGTGGTACCCAGCATGTAATGACAACTCAAACCTCCATGGAATGTTTACGCTGTGGGTGAAGATTTAATAGTACTGAGATATCATCAATCACCTTTATGCTGTGATTTTGAACTTTGTTGCTGTAATATATATCAATGCTAAATAAATAAGACATTTAATTTGTAAATTTATTTTACCTATAGATGATAAGAGCTATAAGGATAAGATATTTGTACTTAACTTATGCTTACATAGATTTAGGGAACATCATCATGAAGGCTTTAGTCAATACTTCAGGGTTGGGCAGGACAAGAGGGATTATTTTCTTTTAAAAAAGGCACCTAAGGTAGGTTTCACCTCATAGGATTTTTGGGAAGTTTTAATGAGAAAAATTCTTATAATCTATTTTGCAAAATTTCTTGGGTTATAAATAACCTTCAGCAAATGCTCGTTATACAGTTATCACATTTTAGAAATACTGATCAAGTCAAATCCTTTATTTACCAAATGTGAAATTTGCCTGTTACTGAGAAGGTGGTAAACACTGAAATTCTGCCTGCTCTTGAGGATCAGCTGGAGGGAAAACTCCTTACCTTTTACAGAGCAATGATCGCATTGAGTAGCAATCATAAATTCATGTACTTATTTTCTGACTGTAATCTGGGCTTGTGTCCCAGCATGTCACCTCCACAACGGCCTGTGGGCATGGGAGGTGTTCACAGAACAGTCTCCACAAACGAGGAGTGACAGGCGCTATCATTCACGTCAGACACGTGCTCCACATTCATTAAGGCGTTAATTCTTTGTGACAGGTGAGTACAAGCCAATTATAGAGAGAAATGGTGGCTTCTCAGGGCCTTCCAAGAACAACCATTCACATCAAAAATGCCTGAACACTAGTTTCAACAAGTGGTAACAAAATCTTTACAAATATTCATGAAGTTGTCAAAACATGAAAGGCAAACAGCACTCTGCAAGCTTTTTGCTTCTTTTCAAGTGAGGTAGGCTCTAACTCAGACTGACAAGTGCTTGCAATAAATTTGAGAAAGCTCTCACTTGGTAGCTGGGTCAGCCAAATTGCCCAGAACTCAGTAAATGAATGGTAACAGTTTGCTTTACATCTTATCACTACCAACAAATAGAGGGTGCTTCCCTGAGCTTCCTCATGGGTACCTATGTATACCAAACACCTTTGCTTCATGGAAAGAGGAACTTTTCTCCCTTTACTTTTTTTTTTTTTGCCAGTTAATATTTAATTTTAATAATACTTGCTATTCTTGAGCGTTCAGCAGTGCACAAAGTGAATGTTTACACACATTGTGAACACATGCTTTAAATAAGTCTCCCTTTACTCTTAATGGACCCCAAGTGCACAGAATTTGATAGATCATAATCTTCGGCCATGGTATGCTTTTCATTGTTTCATACCTTCAAGGTAAGCGGGAGATTCATGGCACTTATTACATTATGATAGATAACAAGTGGGCTACACATAGATTTTTCTTAAAGTGTAATTTTTATTTGAATAAACAGTCTTCATACTCTGTCTCTTTTTGTTTGTTTATCTGACATCTTAATGAAGCAAGTTTACTAGACCCCTCTGACTAGCCCATTTTACAGAGAACTATATATTTTCAGGGAAACCCCAGTCCTTCCCAGATGATGTTTGCCAAGAGCAAACAAAGGCTCATGCATCTTTGTTTCCTTCAAACCCTAGCACAGTGGGGATATGAAAGACACCTTGTAAACCTTTTCTAAATAACTGAAATGATCTTCATGTGCCTCCAAAGGATAGCACTTTGGAGGCTGTGTGACTATAGACACGTCACTTAATCCTGTCTCCTTATCTATGACATGAATAACGTATCAAAGATTCTGCAAATATGAAGATTTACTACTAGTATCCATGAAGAGGGCTTCCCTGGCAGCTCAGACGGTAAAGAATCCCCTGTAATACTGGAGATCTGGGTTTGATCCCTGGATCGGGAAGATCTCCTGGAAAAGGGAAAGGCAACCCACTCCAGTATTCTTGCCTGAGAAATCCCATGGAGGAACCTAGTGGGCCACAGACCATGGGGTCGCAAAGAGTTAGACACAACTGAGCGACTAACACTTTTACTTTCATCCATGAAGAATTTCTTAAAAAAAAAAAAAAACAAAACCTCAAATGCATTTATTATTTGGGCAAAAAGCATGACAAAATATTTATATAACATGATTCAGTGTAAAAAATATCAATTTAGTTTTCTTCTCTTTCATTTATCCTCTGTTGCTATAGCTATTATTATGATTTGTTTTCAGGACTATTATGGATATTAATTTTTACATATGGAAAGTAGAACTTTCATAGTAGAATTAAGTGAAGAAAGAGAGTTTTTTTTGGGGGAGGGGGGTTGTTTGTTTTGTTTGCTTTTCTCTTTATACCCAATTGTTGTTTTATTTTCTTACCTTGAGAAGGTAACATTTTTGTAAGAGCAAATAATAAAATCATCATCGTAACAAATGCCTCCAGGATAAAAGTCTAGACTTAAGGAATATATTTGTAATTATTTGTGTGTGTATGCTTGTGTGTGCTCAGTCATGTCTGACTCTTTGCAACCCCATGGACTGTAGCATGCCAGGCTCCTCTGTTCATGGGATTTTCCAAGAAAGTATATTGGAGTGGGTTGCCATTTCCTCCTCCACGGGATCTTCTCAACCCAGAGATCGATTCTGTGTCTCCCACATTGGCAGGCGTTTTCTTTATCACTGCGCCACCTGGGAAGACCTGTAATTATTTGGTATGTGGAAAAAAATGCTTCATGAAGGATTTCTTAATCCCAGAGGAGCAGATTTATTACACCACCTTTCTGCTTTTAACCTGGCAATCAGTCTAAAATTGGTTTCATTTTTTTTCCAAAAAGTTTATTTTAGTGACAGTTTTATTGAATCTGCCCTGGGTTGGTTTTCAGCTCAATTAAGTGGTTATTTCGGTATCATGCATAAACTGCTGATTTCTAAGGGCACAATAGCAATTGTTTGTGCCAAAGATTTGTGTTGGAAGGGAAGGCTACCGTGTTGAGGTGGGGTGTAGGGAGATGTTGGCTTGAAGCTGGGCCTAAAAGCATATACGTGAGTTAAATTTCTAGTCTCCATTCCCCCAAGTTCATGTTCCCTTCCACTGTCACCCTCGTGGGCACAGTTACTTTGCATGATTTGCCTTTACCCCTGTCTCCACCAATCAGTAACTCATTTGGGATCCTCCATATGTTCACAGATGACAGTTTCAACATTCTCTGCTAACCACTGTTGCCATCTGTGACCTTCTGTCAGTGTGAGGCCTCTGTGACCTGAGTCCTTCCAGCAACCTCCCCCAAGGTGCCCCGTGATTCTATTCTCTCCTCCCAGGTACCCACCACTCATCCCCCAGGCAATGAGTCAATGTCTTTATTCACAAACAAATCCTGTCACTATTCTGTCCAAATAGCCTTTAAAGGTGTCCCAGAGCCTGAAGAACAGCCTCCTTGAAATTTTTAAAGGAATGCCCTCTAATCTGGGGGTCCAACTACATTTCCAACCTTACTCCCCCACTGCTCCACTGTCTGTAGTCTATGATCCAATCAAACATAGAGTTGGTTGTCACATATCCTTCACTACTTTACTTTTGCTTCTACTATTTCATAAATGTAAAAACCACACTTATTCTGAAAGTGAAAGTCGCTCCGTTGTGTCCGACTCTTTGCAACCCCATGGAATATAGTCCATGAAATTCTCCAGGCCAGAATACTGGAGTGGGTAGCCTTTCCCTTCTCCAAGGGATCTTCCCAAACCAGGGATTGAATCCAGGTCTCCTGCATTGCAGGTGGATTCTTTACGAGCTGAGCCACAAGGGAAGCCCAAGAATACTGGAGCGGGTAGCCTATCCCTTCTCCAAGGGATCTTCCCAAACCAGGGATCAAATCCAGGTCTCCTACACTGCAGGTGGATTCTTTACTAACTGAGCTATGAAGGAAGCCAACACTTATTCTACAGTTGCTGAAATCTTACTCAGCATCTAAAATGCTACCTTTTCTTGGAACCATTTCTTAATTGTTTACACTCAGATTGGTCCTCCTTTTCCTCTGAATCTCCATTAAGGCTCTTTCCATCTCTTACTAAACTTTTTCACCTTATGCTATATTGTTGTGTGTGTGTGTATGTGTCTGTGTTCTAGAAAGTAAGTTCTGGGATGACAGAGGTGGGGCCCTACTTTACCTGTGTCCCCAACTCAGTGGTCAAAGCAGTTTCCTGTACATAAGGGATAATTAAAACCTATTTATTGAAATGAAGGAAATAACACTCAGATTAAGAGAACTTTTCTTTAAAAGCAAAAATAAGTTGTTCAGTTCTCCATGTACAAACTACAATAAAAACATGTAGGCTGTATCTTCTAATTCATATACCATTTCTCCCAATATATCACCCTCTTTATTCTCACTGTTCACTACTTATTGCTTAAGAGTCATGAACTATTTAAGCCTTAAATAAATCATATTCCCTGCCTTCAAGGAACCTGCAATCGACTTTCTAGATTTTATTATAGCTAAAACGTCAAAGTCTCAGAAGGAGAAGCTACTAGATCCAGACCACATAGCTAAGAACACAATCCAAGAGAGCCTAAGTTCAGTGACTATTTCTTAAATAAAAGGGCAAAGTAATTAGGTATTTTTAAATGAATATTAGGAACATACTGGAAGCTGCTGTTGAAACTTTTCAGACATTACGTGATCTGCCATTAAGAAAAAGACTTTCTACCCACATATAAACATAGTATACAGTTGAAAAGAGACAAGATATATTATTTTTGCTTGCTGAGATTCTGGCTGTAATTACTACAGTGAGGAAGTCAGATGACTGTACAGTAGCTTCCACATCTTTATCTTTCAGTATTGATGTTTTAGTTTTTGGAGAGTTAAAAGGTTTTGCATGGTGAAACATACAAGCTCTAAGATGTGACTCTGGGTTTTTACCTTAAAGAGTCAGGTTAAAGGAAACCCTGCAGTGAATTAGAATTGATTCATGAATAACCCCCCCCCCCTCCCCAAGCAGAAATGGTTTCGAGCCAAATTTTCAGAATTAATAGCAGGAAGAAAATTGAACAAAAGCTTAGTGTTTTCATCTGATGAAACTGTACTTGTTATTTATATAACCACAAATTATACATCTCTTATTTATATTTCTTTAGCCTTAGCATCAATAATTAAATAGATAGAATTAGCTATGCTAATAACATCTAGAATTCATTCATACATAAAAATGCTTTGGGGCTTCCCTAGTAGCTCAGCTGGTAAACAATCCGCCTGCAATGCAGGTGACCCCAGTTTGATTCTTGGGGTGGGAAGATCTGCTGGAGAAGGGATAGGCTACCCACTCCAGTATTCTTGGTCTTCCATGGTGGCTCAGCTGGTAAAGAATCTGCCTGCAGTGTGGGAGACCTGGATTCAGACCCTGGGTTGGGAAGATCCCCTTGAGAAGGGAAAGTCTTTACCCACTTCAGTATTCTGGCCTGGAGAATTCCATGGATTGTATGTATAGTCCATGGAGTCGCAAAAAGCCAGACACGATGCAGTGACTTTTACTTTCACTAAAATGCCTTGAGGAATCAATTATTCTATTCTGCTTATGTAATACATCATCACACAAGGCCCAATGCTGCCATTTACTAGCTCTGTGAGCTTGGGTAAGTTGTTTACCCTTTCTAAACTTCAGTTATCTCATCTGTGAGATGGGCATGTTAAGAATTTTTCTATGGAGCAAATGAGCAAAGCCTATAAAAAGAAACTAGAAGAACATAAGGCAGTCTATGGGTGTTCAGAGTAATTGGTGTACTGAATAGAACATGGCAGTTCTCCAATGCAACAAGCACTGATCGAGTCTGTTCTAAAATTTTCCACAGGTAATTATACAATATGGTAGAGAACTCAGAAACAATCCTGATTTTCAGCCAATGGCAGGGACAGGAGTGGAGGACAGTCTGCTGCCAACTCCACCTTTCTGCCCAATATAAAGTCAGCAAGCACACAGTCAAAAAACACCCCTGTGCCAACAGGTGTAGGGCAAGGTTGTGCCAACTCTCCCTTCCTTTCTGTACACAGCACGGTGTGTGTATGCATGGCCGGGAGGGAGACTGACTAATATTTCTAGGTACTTAACATATATTATTTCTTTTAATATGATTTCTATTTTTATGTATCTGGTGATTGAAGCTTAGATATATTACGATAACTCTGATAGAAACTGACTATTCTGTGTGATACCAAACCATTTCCCTACACCTGTGTATCTCAAATTTTAGCAAGTCTATGGAATTTTCCCAGGAGTTTGGTAAAAAGCAATTTTCCTGACTCTCCATCCCTAGAGATTCTTTTTTATTTTTTACATTTCAAAAGTATGATAACACATTTACACAAGACTTGGAAAATACAGAATAAAGTTACATGGAGTTTCACTCTATTACAATTATTTTTTAAGTAGATAAACTAAGATTTTTAGTTGGAGTTTCAACATAAAACTCTCAAAAATTAACTGAATATACAGAGAAGTAGAAGGATATAGTAGACCTGAAAAGCACCATGAACCAATTCAACATAATTAAGATTTATACAATTTTCACACAACAATAGGATACAAATTCTATTCAAGTTCCTGTAGACTAGAAACTTCTATCCCTAGAGATTCTGAGTCCACAGGGCTGGGTTTGAGGTTTGGCATCCATTTTTAAGTCTCAGCTGATGCTGATGTAGGTGCCCTAGGCTTTTTTTCTGCTAAATATTTCCTGGTCTCTTCTTTCCTTTCTGTTGCTACTCTGTGGTTCTAGTTCAGGCTGTCTCCATCTCACCCATTATTAAAACAGACTCCAACTGTCTAGGGTTGCCTCCTTTTGGAAATTTATTCCAAAATAAATTGAGTGACCTGCTAAAGTTCTAATCTAACCTTTCTAAAATCCTCCAAAGCCTCTCCACTGCCCTCTGGGTTAGATCTGAGTCCCGACTTCCTCTTGGACTTCCTGGCTGACACCTGTAACTTTGTGCTTAAGCTCCTGTATTTGTCACACAAAGCTTCTTTGGCTTCCCTGCACACAATGGGCTGCCTCCTGTCTTTAGATGCCTTCCCCTCAGCTTCCATGAGTTTTTCTATCCTTTTACACTAGATTCTATTGATCCTTCAAGGCTCAGTTGGGGCATTATCTCCACTGAGAACTTGCCTGCGCACTTCAAGAGAGGCTTAAGTATTCCAGATCTGAGTTCAAATAGTAGCTTGACCTCACTTCCCATTCAGAGCTTAGAAGATTCTATTTGTCATGTGCTTACATGTTTATCTCTGCAGAATATAGGGCTTCTCAGGTGGCTCAGTGGTATTCACGCCCATGCAGTAGCCGCAGGAGATGCGGGTTCCATCTCTGGGTGGGGAAGGTCCCCTGGAGGAGGGCATGGCAACCCACTCCAGTATTCTTGCCTGGAAAATCCCATGGACAGAGGAGCCTGGCAGGCTACAATCCATGGGGTTGCAGTCAGACACGACTGAGGCGACTGAGCACCTGCAGAATATTTTGATTCCTACAGGCTAGAACCCTGTCCTACTCATGGTGTACTTTCATTGCCTAAATTGGTACGTGGCACCCAGTATAGCCTCAACAAATATCTGTTAAACTAAAGCCTAAAACACTGAAAACTAAAATCATCAGAGAGGAGAAAATGCCATGAGCAAGTGAATTTATTATATTTCAATTTACCATATTCCTTCCAACATTCCTGAAGTGAAAGTGTTAGCCTAATATAATCAGGCAGGGAAAATAACATTGGATTTCAAAGTATTTTGAAAGATTTACAACTTTTGTACCTTTTTCCTCCTGGGGATGAGGTTGATCAAACATATTCAAGAGTCAACATATACAAAACCAAAGTGTTTTAAAAATATAATTAAGGTAAAAGAACTGAACAAACTAAAACATATTGTAAAAATGAATATGCATACATGTGTAGTGGACAGATTTTATCAGTTGTAAATTATACTAAATTTGGTAACATAAGGTTGTAGATTAACTTGGTTGGTTGAACAATGGTAGTTTTTGGAGCTAGGAGGGAGGTGACCCAAGGGCATATAAGGAACATGACTTATTCTCCATCCCATTCCCCACACTAGTAGTTTCCTCATTAATAACTTGACAAATAAATACCCTATGGGCAATAAGTAAAAGCATGTGTATTTATTCACTAAAAAATGTTCGTTGAGTTCAGCTTCAAGGTTGAGAGAGGGACCCTCCTTACATATATCAGAGAATGAAACTCGACTGTAGGCCCCTCTGAGAGCCACCTGCAGAAAAGCCATTTGTGTATCTTTAATCAGAGAATCACATGGCTCTCAGTGGACATGGGAGCTCAAGGTCTGGACAAATGTGATGATCACATTCAAAGGAAAATGTAGGGAGTTGGCATCTCTTCCCAGACTGGGCTGGTCTGGTGAGATGGCAGAATTTCTGGGACACAACCCTGTTTTGGTTCTTTACATAAAAATGTTAGCCTGGTTAAACCACCCTGCATGCAGTACAGGGAAAGAATCAGAGGAGGAAGACCAGTGCCAAGAAGTCCAACCGGGAAACTGACAGACGGCCTGGAGGAGGGGAGTGATAATGAACAACTCGAGGGGCAGCCGGTATTGAGTCTATGAACTTTGAGGGGAAATGTCGCCTTCCCAAAAGCAAGTATGAGGCGGTATGCTTCTCCTTTCACCCCACCTCTCTGAATCCCTAGGTCACTGTGGACATCTGAGCTCTTCCCTGGGCTCTGGCCATCCAAAAGCTATCTCTATTAAGGAGTTTCCCCATTTTTCGAGAGTAGAAATGACTTTTCCCTTGAAACTCAAAATATCACTTTGAAGCTGCTACAAAAGCAATCCTCATAACTCATCCTGGTGAAACAAACATAATTCCTACATTGCTGACAAAACACTGTCAGGTCACTTTTCTGATACACGATTTGATGGCAGGCTCTGCTACTAACTCTGTGTGCTCCAGAAAAATGATTCTTAGTTTCTTCATCTGTAAATGACATATTAGGACCCAATGACTGTATGGAAATTTCCAAGAGGGTATGAAACAGAACTTAAACTTCTTAATGCCAGCTCCAGTTTGATTCAGGGAGATTGCCAGGATTCTGTCACCAATAGTTCCATCTTTGCCCCTACCCCTCTCTACTGAATATTTCGAACTATGATTCCGGAGAAGACTCTTGAGAGTCCCTTGGACTGCAAGGAGATCAAACCAGTCAATCCTTAAGGAAATCAACCCTAAATATTCATTGGAAGGACTCACTGGAAAAAGCTCTGATGCTGGGAAAGATTGAGGGCAGGAGAAGGGGCAACAGAGGAGAATATGGTTGGATGGCATCATCGACACAGTGGCCATGAGCTTGAGCAAACTCTGGGACATAGTGATGAACAGGGAAGCCTGGTGTGCTGCAGTCCATGGGGTCACAAAGAGTCAACATGACTTAGAGACTGAATAACAACAACAACAACTCATCTCTCCCAGTCAACATCCCCTCTGAAAAGGAGCTCAAGGCTTTAGAAAAGGACACAGAATATTAGGTCAGATGTCCAAGGATGATGGTCCTCTTCGATCTCTTCAGCCACACTCTTCTCCTTTCCTTTCTTCACTGTTTTACATTCAGATTTTCAGAATCTCACACCCAGAATACTGCTTTAGTTATCTCAATATTTCCCACCGCTGGTCTCTCTCCCCTCCAATCTGTCATTCCCATGGTTGACAGACTGATCTCTTGGAAACCTACTTTTGATCATTCACTTACCTTTCCTCTAAACAGGGTGGAAGGAGAAGCCAGTATGTGTCTGGTAGACATTGTGCTAGGGGCCCAAAGATGAGTAAGTTTGGAGGTCTGCGTGGGAGTGATGTTTGGGCAGCAGTTTAGGTACATTAAGGGTGGAAAATCAGAGAAAATCACTAGGTTGGGTCTGGTCACAACCATTAAAATTCTTCACTGTCTACAGGATGAAGTACAAGTTTCCTGGAAAATATAAGGCACTATAACTGACTTGAGTCACTCTGCAGTTCTGAGGCCTTTCATTCTTCACTAACTGCTTCCTGCAATGGAAGCAACCATGTTCTACTTCCTATGTGTCCTGTATCCTATTCCTCTGCCACTGCCCATCCCTTGAAAACTTTACTAATCCTTCAAGGCTCCCCAATTCAAATTCCTCCAGCTTCCAAGCCAGAATCAAGTTCAGAGGAGCCTGAACTTCGGAGCAAGTTTCCCACCCCTCCTGTTTGGTATGAATTACTTCCTCTCTGGGGGGACCCATTCTCTTCCCCAGTAGCCCTGCTCCTTTCGGGCAGCGACCTGACTAACTCATCTTGGTCCACGCCGCCCAGAAAGCTGCCCTGTATAGGCAACAATACCTTTGTTGTTGTTGTTTAGCTGCTGAGTCATGCCTGACTCATCGCAACTCCGTGGACTGTAACCGGCCAGGCTCCTCTGTCCATGGGATTTCCCAGGCAAGAATACTGTGGTGGGTTGCTGTTTCCTTCTCCAGGGTATCTTCCCAATCCAGGGAACAAACTCATATCTCCTGCATTGGCAGGCAGATTCTTTATCACTGAGCCACCTGGGAAGCCCATATAGGCACCTAATAAAGGTTTATTAAATAACTGAATAAACATGTTTTCTAAGACTTCATTTTACTCTGGTAGACCACAACAGAGAAAAGTGTGCGGACTCCACGCTCCCTTTGGAAGAGTTCTCATACACAAAGATGCACTTCATCGAGAAATCAGCTTTCGCCTTTCAGAATTTAAGTTTTTGTCCAAATTAGTTTTTGACAAAGCTAAACCCAATTCAATTTATTTCTTCATTTTGCTTAAAATGCACAAGTGTGACATGGTCTTAATAAGGGAGAGAGTTATGCTATAGTAAATGGATTAAGGATTTTGGAATCAATTAGACATGAGTTCAGATTTCTTCACCTCACCAAGCCTCAGTTTATTCAAATCTATAAAGGGAATAAATGATGTCCCTTCAAGTTTTGCTGTGGTGATTAAGAGATATAGATGTAAGTTGTCTAGGTTTTTACAATGGTACTCCTACTATTGACACTTCGAATAACAGACATCTCTAACTTCTGTTTCATACCTGCCAGTGGATAAAGGACTAGTCATTTATTTGTAGCCTATCTTATTTTAGAAAGGATTTACAATGCAAAGAGGACCCTTATAATTGCACATTGCTGATATTTAGTAAGAGTGTTAATAATAATTCTTTTATATTCTTTCAGACATGTATTTTCCTTCCTTAAATTATTGAGATTTTAAAATAAAAATTAAACAAAACAGCATAAATCACTAAATACCACTGACTTTTCAATGTAAAAAGAGCTTGATTCTGAAGACTAAATGTCTCAGTAAATAACAGAATGGCTGACTAGAAAATTGATAAAAAGTTAGAACAGTTAAAGAAATTAAGGTGGTGATTAAGTTTTCACCAGAGGCTAGTTTGAACAGAGATGCATTAGAAATTTAACTGACATTCTCAGGAAAGCTTGGGTGCACTGAGATCTGGGGAACTGAGGTGGTTCTCAAGCAGATCTATTCAAACTGATGGCCACTTTGAGCCCGGTTATGGGTAAGCTGGAATTATCTGGATTACCGTCACAATGGTCCTCTTGTTGTTCCATGTGTAGACACAGACCTCATGAAGACACGTGGTATTTCATTTGCAGCAAATGGGCATTTAGGAATGGAGAGCCTCAGATTTCCTCATGGATACTCTCCAAACTCAGTAAGCTTCAAAGCTCATAGCCAGACTTTCCACACAAACTTCCCAACCTTCCAGATCTTCCTGGTCAGCCCCACTAGCCAAAACTCCCATCACACCATCCTCACCATCCATCTGGAGTCTCTGATCTGCAAGGTCTTACTCCAAAATGCCTACACTTTCCACCTTCACGTTCGTGCTATTTCCTATGTGTGGTAAACTCTTACTCAAACTTCAAAATCTCACTCAAATAGTACCTTCTCTTTATAGCCTTCTCCCTTATCCAAGTCATAATTAGTGGCTCTCTCCTTCTTCTGACTTTCAAGAAAAGAAAGGATAGTATGAAGAAATGAGAAAGGCAAATGTTCTACTGTCAAACTAAATTGAATTTAAACCTGACTTTTGTACTTACTGTGTGATCTTAGGTAAATTAGTTAATCTTCCTGAGGCACAATCTCCTGGTATTTAAAACAGAGATTGATTCGCTAAATTTGGGCTTCCCAGGTGGCAATAGTGGTAAAGAATCCACCTGCTAATGCAGGAAAAGCAAGAGACAGGAGTTCTCTGGGTTGGGAAGATCCTCTGGAGGAGGAAGTGGCAACCCACTCCAGTATTCTTGCCTGGAAAATCCCATGGACAGAGGAGCCTGGTGGGCTACAGTCCATGGGCCTGCAAAGAGTAGGACACAACTAAGCGACTAAGCGTGTGCGCGTGCACACACACACACACACACACACACACAGGGATCATCAGTCATATTGTGTTGCCATTGTTTGCTTGCTTATATATCTTTTCTGTGAGCTCTGAAGTAGGAAAGACTTTGTCTTTTTAATCATCCGGCTGCCCCACGAGGCACCTAGCCTAGTACCTAATGTTTTGTAGAACTCAATTTTCAAACATTAATGAATGTTTAATTATTCATTCATAATTCCTATATTCATAATTCCTCTATTCATAATTGAGGAAAAGTAACTCAAGCACTCTAAGTTCTTCTTTTATGAAGTGCTCTCTAGTCATTCCCACATCCATGAAGTCAAATCCCCATAGCTCTTGTACACACTATTAATAAGGCTCTTGTCACAGCCCATTTTACACATACTAATTGATTCTAAGATCCTCCAGGGCAGTGGCCACAGCTTTCACTCTGTTTAAAAAACTTTTTTAAAAAATGCTTTGGCCACACCATATGGCATGTGGGTTCTTAGTTAGCCCACCAGGTATCAAACACGTGCCTCTTGCATTGGAAGCGTGGAGTCCCAACCACTGGACTGCCAGAGAAGTCCCCCCATGGCTTTCACTCTGAATTCCCAACAATTCACAATGTTCTGTCGATACCAACTAATGATAATGTTACTTAAATATCCCATCCTCTTCCTCATTTCAAATAGTTTTCCTTTTCAGTTTATGCTGCATTTACCCCTGGGTTTCAGAGAGTGAGGCCTCTGTAACAATGACTAATTTCTGTAGTTTTTGTCCAAGGCTCAAAGTGAGTGGCATCTCCTGACTTTCTTAACTCTCCATTGGAGAGTGGGTCTGTCCTTTCTTCAGTCTTAATTGTCTTATCTTTCTCTTATTGTCCTTTATGTTCTACTTCAGGATGAGAATCTTCTCATTGATGTACTATTTTTGTGGGGACTTGTAAAACTGTGGTTTATTGTTTCTTAATTAATAGGCTCATGGAGAATTACTGCTG
The DNA here is from genome assembly GCF_027580195.1 of Bos mutus. Taxonomy (NCBI): domain Eukaryota; kingdom Metazoa; phylum Chordata; class Mammalia; order Artiodactyla; family Bovidae; genus Bos; species Bos mutus. The sequence goes on along the minus strand of NC_091645.1, from coordinate 11,394,991 downwards.
GAAGGCACCTTAAAAATCACTGAATCCAGGGATCTCAAGCAGAGAACAATTCCCAATAGTGTGTTAGGTGCTGAGATCATATATGGCCTCAGAATCATTTTCAACACATTTTCTAGTTAGAGACATCAATTCATCAGTGTACATAGGAGGTGAAACTTCTTTGACATCCCTGATATAGTTCAAAGCCGCTACTTTGCTAATGACGTCCAAAGAGCAGTGATGACTCAGTAATAAACTGACACCAGAACTCAGGTACCTGATTCTCATGACTTTCAGTTCAGGGTTTCCCTTTCCACGTGATCACTGCTTCTCCTTCAACAGCCACTCAAGTCCTAGGGTTTATATTCTATTCGTTGGCTCGTACCTAATCATATTCAACAGTATGATTAAAAAAACACAACACACAAGTTTTGTCCTTATTAAAAAGGCATCTGGGCTCTCACTGATGGTATAAGCTCTTAAGGGGAAGGGCCTGTGCTACCTTTGTATCTTTCACAAGTTCTAATCCTGTGTCTGGCACATGGTAGGTATTCAATGAAAATTCTTTGATATATACCCAACTATATATATGAACCAAACAGGAAATCTATCCTAAAATTCTCACCAAGAATCACTGAAAAACCTTACCCCTTTGTATGGAGACAGTATTTGTTTGAAAGATTTCCATGCATGATGACATATTCCCTCACTATTTTTTAGAATGACATCATGTTTAAATAAATTCCCTTTCACCAGAATGTATTAGGGGAATGAAAATCATTATGTCAATGACTAGGCTGCCCAGTGAAACTTCTGCTTAAAAATACAAAGGGCAGTGTTGTGGTTTAGGGCTCAAAAGTCCTGAGAAATGATAGCTTTTCTTTTTGCTTTCATGGTGACAAATGTTGACCTAAATTTGTGGTTCTGCGTGATGCTCACAAGTCAAAAATGTTAGGACAGCAAAGTAAAGGAAAGGATATGAAGAGAAAGAGAATGGGAAAGCAGAAGGTGGGGAAAGGTATTTTACAATACAGCAATATGATTCTTGTATTATCACTTAAAAATAGATTAACAAAAACTTTACAACCCACAACTTACATCATACAACAGGAAAGATTAAATGCTTTCCCCTTAAGGTCAGGAACAGAACAGTTAGCTACTTTCATACAAACTATACAGGAAGTTCTAGCCAAGGCAATCAGTTATGATAAAGAAATAAAAGTCACCTAGATTTAAAAAAAAGAAGTAAAACTCTCTTTTTACATATAATATGACCTTGTAGATAGAAAATCCTGAGGAATCCACCAAAAGCTATTACAATTAATAAATGGATTCAGCAAGGTAGCAAGGTATAAGGTTGATATACACAATAATTACATTTCTATATACTTGCATGAACTTGCAATGAACTATCAAAAAATAAAACTAAGAAAACAATTCATGTGCAAAAGAATGAAATTACAATCCTACTTCATATCATACACAATAACTGATGCAAAATGGATCAACCTAAATGTAACAGCTAAAAGTATAAGACTCAGAAGAAAATATGGACGTCTTCATGGCCTTGGTTTTTTAGATATAATACCAAAGAAAGTAGCAAAAGAAAAAATAGGTAAATTGAACTCTATCAAAATCAAAAAATTTTGTACACCAAAAGACATTCTGAAGGGAGACAACTCATAGAATGGGAGAAAATATTTGGAAAATGTATATTTAATAAGAGATTAATATTTGGAATATTCAAAGAACTTCTACAGCTCAGCAACAACAAAGGAATGTCATTTTAAAAATGAGCAAAGGACCTGAAAAGACACTTCTCCAAAGAAGATATATAACTGGTCAATAAGCACATGAAAAGATGTTTAATACCAATGGTAATTAGGGAAATAAAAAACCACAACCACAATGAGATACCACTTCACACCAAACAGGAGGACTATAAGCAGAAAGACATAGAATAACAAGCGCTGGCAAGGATGGAGAGAAACTGGAACCCTCAAACACTGACGGTGAGAATGCGGAATGTTACAGTCGCCTTGGAAACAGTCTGGCAGTTCCCCAGAATGTTAAACACAGAGTTATCATATGACCCAGGAATTCCACTCCTAAGTACATGCCCAATGGAAGTAAGAGTATATTTCTATATAAAAATCCATACACAAATGTTGATAGCAGCCATTATTCATAATTGCCCACAAATTTCCACCAACTGCTTCATGGATACATTTAGATGAGTATATCCATACAATGGAATATTGTTGGGCAATGAAAAGAAAAGAAGTGCTTCTATAGGCTACAACATAGAGGCACTTTGAGAACCTTATGTAAAGTGAAAGAAGCAGTCACAGAAGACCACACAGTACGTAACGCCACTTGTATGACCTATACAGAACAGGCGAACCTGTGGAGACAGAGTAGATCAGTGGTCCCCTAGGGCTAGGTCAGAGGGCTGGGGAGAGGGGAGTGACTGCTGCCGGGTCTCTTTGTGGGGTGAGGAAATATTCTAAAGTTGACTATGGTGATGGTTGCATAACCCTAAATTTCATTTGTTAATTTTCTTCTTTTCTATGTCTGTCACAACAATCCATGTATTCACTTAGATGATCCATCTGTATATTTCCATGACCACTGTCCTGATTTATAATGTGTAAAGGATTAGATATATCTTATGATGAGCAGGCATCTTTTATAGAATCTAGCCTTTGAAAATGTTTTTTTTTTTTTTAAAGAAAAAAGTTAGAGAAATAAAAATACCCAAACTATCTTTTTTCTTCTTCACTACAGTCATTATATCACCTTTATAATACATCATTTCTGCTGATCACTAGCAGCTTTACCCCCGATATTTAGTATATTTATTATAGATCTATTTCATCAGAAATCACGTCATGGCTTTTAGCAAAACATTTTTAACAGTGATCCACTGTCTTGTAGCTCCATAATCTGTCTGTTACTGAAAGCTTACATGCTAATTTTAGTTAAATCCATGGCAACCTAGAGAACTTAATGTTTCAATTATTTTGTACCTACCCCTTTTGAATCAATCACTCCAGGTTTTGCATTAAACTTCACTGTCTTCAATCGGGCACGTTCCTTTCTTTCCACCCTAAGGAAAATGGAAAATAAAGAGTCTATCACATGGCAAGGCATTTATGATTTTAAATTCCTTATCCAATAAAGAATACCTCTTCTTATCCTTCAGATAAAATAAAATGTTTTAAAATATTTCTATTTCTTTGTTAGTATAAGAAGTCTTTGTATAACATCTCTAAGCTGCTAACACATCCGTTGCAATTTTTGTGTTACATGTACTGAATCGTCACATATTTGGAAGGAATAAAAACCTAATATTTGCTATTTAAATGCCTGAATCAATCAGAATCTACTGCAAGAAATCACAGTCCAGAGACACGAACCCCTAAAGTGGAGGCGAAGTAAACTCTCCTCTCCTAATGTCCTTTTCTGTTTGCGTCCTTTTCCTTTCCTTCTCTTTAAGAAAGCTGGGGTGTTTACTTTTACCTCAAACCAAATATGTTATCATCTTGAACTTTTCCTTTGCCCAGTGTCCTTCTGCTACCATCTCTGCAGTTTTTGTTATTTTACCTTCATTCGTTCATCAAGCACTTATTGAAAGCCTATTCTGTATCAAGTAAGGTGTTGGGGGAAAAAAAAAATTAAAAAGCATGACTTCAGTGAAGGCATAGTAATGTCTTCTTGGAGGGGACAGAGGCATAAAAAGACAGATACTACTGCACAATAAGACTGCTGATAGCAAGGTGAGTGGGCACATCTATCTATCTCATTGGAGGGCGATAAGGAGTGGAAAGCAATGGGGAAGGCTTCTTGGAGAAGGAGTACATTTCTGTGAGACTTAAATGGTGAGAGAGAGCTTGTCAGTGGGAAAAGTTCAAGGAGAATCTCCCAGACAGAAGGGAGGAACAACATATACCATGACCTGAAGTTATAATCAAGCTAAAGATTGCAGGAAGATTCTGATACAGAGTACCTACAGCACAGGGACATGAGGCTGGGGAGCTGGCGGGGCCTCCTTTATAATATAGAGGGGATCCCTATATTAAGGACATGGGCTTTCCCTTGGGGAGTCCTCGCAACTTATTAGAGCCTATAAAGCCAAGAAACGATAGACTAGTATTTTAAATAAGTGACTCTGAGGGAGGAGGATGATGGGTTGGAGGAGGGAAGGAACAGTGGGAAGCAGGAAGCCTATTAAGAAGCTATTGCCATAATCCAGGCAAGAAATGATGAGGAGTGATAATGAAGTGGAGGAGAGGGAAGAGTTTGAGAAACATTAATAAAATAAAGTTGGCAGGTCTTGTGTCTATTTGGAAGATGGAGTTGAAATGAGAAGCTAAATATTTCTCCGATTTTTTTTTTTGAGCCTCTCTAATTAGACATGATTGTTCTGTCCTCCAAGCCCCACAACACTTGTCTGTTTGTCTTCGTTGCTGTTATCTCTTGTTTCCTTCTGTGCTGTTTATTTTTGAGTTGCACATAAAAGGCTCTGTTCCTTGAGGGCAAGTCCACATATGACTCAGAGTATTACAGCAAGGCCTCAGTAAATTTTAACAGCTGAACTAAATTAATATTAATTGCATTGTTTAGCAATTTTAGCATCACTCTATTTAAATGTGGCTAGGTCCAATTTCTATTACTCTTTTTTTTTTAATTTTATTTTATTTTTAAACTTTACAAAATTGTATTAGTTTTGCCATGTGGCTAGGTCTAATTTCAAAAATGGGGAAAGAAAAAAAGAGAGGAAAAACCCCTGAATCTACAGAAACGTTAAGGGTTTATGAAATCTAAGCTATTCATAGATCAATAATTAACAACATACTTCTCTTTGAGAGTTATTTTGTGTTTCCAGCTGAAACACATTGAAGATCAGGGTTTCTATAGTTACAGAATGGAGTTTCAGAATATATTTATTTTGGTATGAGAGTAGAATATTTGAGTGGAAACAGATGAGCAAAATTCTTCAAATCTAACCTCAGATATTAAAGCAGTATGTTCCACCGAGAGTTTCGACCTGGGCCCAACATACAACAGTTGAGAGGAGAGCAAGGAAGACTTCACATAGGTAAGTAGCAAAGTGCAAAGATGCTCACTGTGAAAATGTCTGCTCTGAGCTTCTTCAGCTTTTCTCAGTTTTAATCCAAGTGCAAATGCTAATTGGTATTCATCTCTTTGGGCCCTTCTGAAATTGCTGTTACAGCCCCGACCTTTTCCTAGCCTACTTATGGGAAACACCAGTCCATCAGGGGATGCCAGAATGACACACAGAGAGTACCTGGTTACTTGATTAGTCTACGAAAATAAATTCTGCATAAAGTGAGAGAGCTCACATGGGCCCCAAACATAAATGAGGCTGAACTCAATATTCTCTTCTAAGAATTGCTTAGACAGAGCATTCTAACATTTCCCCCTTGGTTTCTAAGTTCATGCCTTCCACGTTCCTTCAGAAATGTTTCTACTAGGCCACCTTAGTGGGTCATCACTTACAACGAGTTGCTGAGACTAAGTCAGATGAACAGGCAGACAGACAGAGACACACACACAAACACACCTAACGTGTGATATGGTTTATTACTGATCTTCAAACAAGCAACAAAAAAAAGTTAAAAAAAAGAAAAAATTAAAGCCTTATTGTAGGAGTGGCAGATTTTGGTTCACTCAAGAAGGAAATCGGAAAGCTCTGATTTCTACTTGGGTTGGAAGTTTCATGAATAATAAAGATGATGATATAAGTGGTAACTGAAATTTTAACATATTATTATTAATGAAAAAGGCCTTCATATTTACATCGTTCATTTGGCCCTAACAATAACCAAGTGTGGTATTCTCAGTCCCATTTTATGGCTGGAAAAGCTAAGACTCAAAGCTTCGTAAATTAGAAAATGGTAGAAACGGTGTCTGACCACATGCATTCTGCTTGGGAAACAGTACTTAAGGACCTTCTACACTGCCCTTACCCAGTGAGAGACTGTAGAGGGTCACCCACAATTCATGAGCAATATAGTTCCTTAGGAGTCAGGGCCTGCTGCTGCTGCTGCTGCTAAGTCGCTTCAGTCATGTCCGACTCTGTGCGACCCCATGGACTGCAGCCTACCAGTCTTCTCCGTCCATTGGGATTCTCCAGGCAAGAACACTGGAGTGGGTTGCCATTTCCTTTGCATGAAAGTGGAAAGTGAAAGTGAAGTCGCTCAGTCGTGTCTGACTCTTAGAGACCCCATGGACTGAAGCCTACCAGGCTCTTCCATCCATGGGATTTTCCAGGCAACAGTACTGGAGTGGGGTGCCATTGCCTTCTTTGGAGGCAGGGCCTACTTTCTCACAAATGATAACCATCCTCCTTCTCTGCATCCCAAATCCCGATTGTCCTGAATTAAATAAACCATAACCAAATTCAAGCACTGAGTCACTGACATAATACCTGTTTTGACAGGCTGGCCTCAAAACTCAGAATAAATTTGCTTTTAGCACTGAAATTCAGGTTAGCTAGATGTCTGTTTGCAATCTGACAGCACGAACACTGGATTGATTTCTCTCCTCAGCAGTCTTTTCACATTTATTGCATCCTCAATCCTAGTTGTGTTTTTCCATCCCAGAGGCCCACACTAATGGCTTCTTGGGGGTCTCTGCAAATCTTTTCTTCTGGGTAGCAAGGGGTGTGGCTTATCTTTTTTCCTCACTTGCCTCAGCCCTGTCCTCTCTCCTAGTGCTTCTTGGGATGCATGTGGACAGTTTATTGCCAAGATCAGTTAGGGCTGAGAGATAGGTCCCTACATAATACTGTGCTTTTCTGAGCATCAAAAGCTCAAAATTTGGAGAAAGGAAAATGTATATCATTTGAATAAGCACAAAAGTATTAGATGCACGCTAACCACCTTACCTATCTTATCTATAATCGGCACAATAATCCAGGGTTTAAGATGAAGCTGGGCAGATAGCAGGTGCTTAATCTTTGTTGGTAAATGAATGAAAGAATCATAGAAGAGGCTTACTGGTTCTTGACCTGGATGTGACACCTAAGGCTCAGAGAGTTGAAGTGACTTGCCCAAACAACCAGTGTTTCTGAAAAAAACTTGCTGACCATTTCCTGACTTTTTTCCTTGGTAGGAATCTATGTACTGTTCTACTAAGTGAGACTCCTTGGGCAGAAATACATGATGTTAAGAACCATAGATCTTTACCTAAGGAATTGGTGGGTCACCTGTGTGGAAAGACTGACTCGTGATGAGAAGGACTGACATACTTCTCTCACACTCAAGAGGCAAGCAATTAATTAGATTGTTTAAGCAGAAATAATCCCCTCCGCCCTGGTTTGGTCACTGACCAAAATACTGAGAACTTAAACTGGATGGCAAAATTTGAGCAATCAGTTCTGACATCCAGCATCTCCAGAGAGCACCACATGGCCATGCTTTAATGAGCCCAACTGTCTTCCTCTGTCCTCTTACCCATCTCCCATCTGGCGTTTTCAGGTTCCCGCCAAACACACAATGAGGGCAGGCCTGCAGCGCCGGATGGTTAGAGCAGCATCTGGGGCTGGGCATCACTGTGCCTGTGCCCCCCAGGCCCCGCTGCAGCGAGGACTGAAACACCACACAGGTTACTAGCCACAGGCTTGCAGGGAAGCTAAGTGAATGAACACTTCCTCAGTGCTAGCTGCAAGCTGCCATCTGAGAGCCCAGTTACTGTGGGGCAACGAATAGAGACGTGGGTTAAGAAACCGGGGAACACATCCCAGTTTGGCTCTTCAGAAACTATGTAAACTCAGGAAAGAAAGATTCTGTGCTAAGAGCCCAGGTTTAGAAATCACACAAATATGCACTGGAATTCTCCATCTGCCACCTACTAGCTCTGTGACTTAGGGTAGGTCACTTAACCTCTTAGGATCTCAGGTTTCATGAGACTGGTGAAATTAGGATATTAAGACAGGTTTGAAAAATTATGGTGAATATTAAATAATACTAAAAATGGTTAGTACAGTATTTGAAAGGTATAAGAGCTTCTTGTCAAGGGCTTCTAGTATACCTTTTGGGTAGTGAAAAGCCATCTGGTCTTGCTAGAGAGAGACCTAGGCCAGTGGCTGACTGTGCATCCTTGGGGAAGTTACTTGACTTCTCTGTCTTCAGTTTCCTTATGAAGCTTTTGTGGAGATTAAAGAAAATCTTATATTTGAAAGCACCAGCATAATATATGGTTTATCATCATATGGAATTCACTCCTCTGTCTGCTGCCCTTCCACTTCCCTTGGTACCTGCTATGGACTGAATGTTTGTGTCCACACAAAATTCCTATGTTGAAGCCTCAACCCCCAGGGTGGTGGTCTATGGTGGTGAGGCACTGGGAGGTAATAAGGTCATGAGGGTGGAGACCTCATGAATCAGATTAGTGGCCAAAAAGAAGAGACAGGAGAGAAAAGAGCGCTCTCTCTCTCTCAGCCACATGAGAAAATAGCAAGAGGACTGTCTGCAAACTAGGAGGAAGGTCCTGTCTCTGGGAAGCTGAATGGCTAGTGCCTGGATTTTGAACTCCAGAACTGCAAAATATACATGTCTGTTGTCCAAGTCACCCCATGAACGGTGTTCTGTCACAGCAGCCGGAACTAAGACAGCACCTTTATTTACACTATAGCCCCCTGTCCTCACCCGTGTAACTGTGCCAGAGTTACATGCTGGTCCCACAAACACCGGCTCCAGGCGGTGACCTGATGACAGCACTTGGCACACAGATGGTGCTCATGCGGTGCTTGCTGAACTGAGTTTTGTCAATTCTTATTTCTATAATGTTGGGTGGCAGGAATTGCATATGAGTTAAGAGCATTATAGCCTGGAATCAAATCCCAGTTATGCCGTTTATTAGCTGGGCAATTCCAGGCAAGTAAATTAACCTCTCTCTGCTTCAGTCTCCTGGTTTGTAAAATGAGGATAATTATATTACCTTCCCCATAGGGTTGTAATGAGGTTTAAATAAGTTAATTAATTGTAAAGGGCTTACAACAGTGTCTAGCATGTTCAAGGAACATTTATTTAAATAAAATTTATTTACCAACTTCAAAAAGGAGAGAGGGAAAAGGCAATGATTTTCATACTCTTCATCTTATGGTTTCATTGAAAGGATTAAATGGAATCATCAATAGAGTACATTTTTATGAAGGTTAAAGTCATACACTGATGTTATCCATTATGAAATTTTTCCAAACTGGCTCTAGGAGCTGAACTATAATTCCTCTCTGGCCTCTAACTGAAAACGGTCCAGAGAAGAATTAAGGATTGAAAAAAATAACCCTAATCTAATAATAAATCATATGCATACCAGCAACCATTTATTCTGAGCTATAGTTGTAAGATGCTGAATGCAGTATAAAATGAGAGTGCCTCCTTTAGAAGATAAGCATTAAAGAGCAGCCCTAGGGAAGGCTCATGACAGATCTTAAATTGCATTAAGGTAAGTGCACAAGAATGCTTTGTGGGATATGATTATAAGTGATTTTTATTTCTTCTTGAAACTTTTCTAAATTTTCCCATTTTCTACAATGAAATGTGTTACTTTTATAAGCACATAAAACAATCATAGTAACATTTTTGGAAAGAGTTACCATCCTAAGGAGAAAATTTAATAGAAATTCATGTACAGCCATAAACACATACACACACACAGATGAGATGGACAGTACTGCACCCTTTATGAGCAAGAATGCAAATGTCAACATTAGAGTCATGAGACACACTTCTTCTCCAGGCCAGCATGGTGGTTAGGATGGTTTTCTCCTAAAATATTTGCTGCTGCTGCTGCTAAGCCACTTCAGTCGTGCCTGACTCTGTGCGACCCCATAGACAGCAGCCCACCAGGCTCTTCTGTCCATGGGATTCTCTAGGCAAGAATACTGGAGTGGGCTGCCATTTCCTTCTCCTAAAATATGTGAGAGAGAGCCAATTCAAGAATGACCTCCAGCAGGCAGAAAATTACCCAGAAGGGCTGATACTGAGAATGTTCCTTGGGGGACAGTGATGTGCAATTGAACAAATGAAGGATTATTGACAAGACTGGTTAGAATCACAGAATCTCAGGGTTGGAAAGTGACAGAAAATTATGTAGCTCAGCTGTTCCACTCAAAGCTTGCTTCCCTTTGATAATACTTAGTGCCCTGGAATCGTCTGTTATCAGAATCACCTAGAGGGACATACACACAAATACAGACCTCCAGATGGGCTGAGTCAGAGTCACTCTGTGTGTCAGTGTGTGTGAGGGAGAAAGTGGGCGTATCTTACGTTTTCATAACGTTCCCTCGGTGTCAAAGCCGTTATCCTCATTTACTGTCTTCCCAGGTGACCCATACCATCTCTAGGCAGCTCCAACTACTAAAAGGATTTCCTTAAAATTACTTGAAATCTCTTTTCAGACAGCTTTCCTTCTCCACCCCATTTCTACCCATATTCAACAAGATGGCGCCTCCTTCTACAGAACAGCCCTGCAGACAGTTCTGATTAATCACATCAAAGCAAACCAAAATGCTTGCTGCCTTATTTTTCAAAAATAAATGGAAGTGGAGAAACAGAATATATACTACTCCTGGGAGTTACTGCTTCAACTTCAGAAAACACAAAAAACTACAAACTCAGAATGTCCTCTCAAAGCAATGTCAGGCAATTATGCAGTAGCCCACAGGTTTGGATGGTAAAGAATCTGCCTGCAATGCAAGAGACTTGGGTTCAATCCCCAGGTTGAGAACATCCCCTGGAGTAGGAAATGGCAAACCATTCCAGTATTCTTGCCTGGAGAATTCCATGAACAGAGAAGCCTACGGTCCACGGTGTTGCAAAGAGTCGGATGTGACTGAGGGACTAACATTTTCACTTGTACTTCCAGGAGTTTAGAGAACTCTCTGCTGGTGGGAGATCCACAGGCCCAGGCTTAGAGGGTGGGGACGGAGACAGTCACGTTGCCCCGCTCTCCTCACATTCATCCTGGGCTGTGTGGCCACCGGCAGGAAAAGATGGGGGACCAGTCTTCTCTGAGGTTCAAATGGCCCACAGTTATTCTTGGGAGAATTTCCATCTTCCCACTGTGGTTGGCACTACCTCAGTCACTGGGTCACTTTGTGTGCAGCAGCATTTGAATACTCAGCTTCAGGAGGACTTTCTACAAAGGTATTTGGGATGTTAGGATTCAAGGAGAAGAGCCCTTCGTGGCTTGACTTTATTCAAAAAGTGACTGTTTTGAATAAACATTATTCCTGACTTTGACTTCATACCATCTCGTCTCTAGGGAGCAGATCATTTGTTTCTCAGACAGTATCTTGGTGCCAAGAGGATACTCATGGGAAGAAGAGTTCCTTTCTAGAGGTGATGGACAGAAGCTGCTGGGGACAGATGAAGGACGCAGTTGTTCTGAAGTTTATTCCTGCCTTTCAAGAGCAGAGTTGAGGAAATGCTTAGAAGAGAAAGAACATAATATTCCTTTTCTTTTCTTTTGAACTTTTAGTTGTATATTGGGGTATAGCCAATTAACAGGGCTTCCCTGGTGGCTTCTGCAATGCAGGAGGCATGGGTTTGATCCCTGGGTCAGAAGATCCCCTGGATAGGGAAATGGCAACCCACCCCAGTATTCTTGCCTGGAGAATACCATGGACAGAGGAGCCTGTCCCCACAGTCCATGGGGTTGCAAAGAGTCCGACGAGACTGAGCCCTAACACTTCACTTTATAGCTGATTAACAACTGTGATCGTTTCAGGTGAACAGTGAAGGGACTCAGCCATACATATACTAGAACATAACAGTCTTGACTTAGGAAATATATACAGAACTAAATATCTGAGTGGAAGCTGGTTGGGGTGGGGACCAGGAGTAACTGAAGCTGTAAATAAACCTCTTTATGTAAACCCACTCTTTGGAACTCACCAGATGTTTAACAGCTCACAGCTCAAGTATCTAATTTTGTTTTTTATTCCTCCAATGAAACTAGCCTTTAACTTTTTTTAATTGAAGTATAGTTGATTTACAATGTTGTTAATTTCTGCTGCACAGTGAAGTGGTTCAGTTATACACACGTATACATTCTTTTTAAATATTCTTTTCCACAATGGTTAATCATAGGATAGTGAATATAGTTCTCTGTACTAGACAGGACCTTGTTGTTTATCGTCAAGTATCTGATTCTGGATTGGAGTTTTTTCAGTCTTTTCCCATCAATGTTTAGACAAAATACAAAGCCAGAACCTCAGCTTTGAAAATGTCCTGTTTTACTTGTCTTTCACCTGGACTTTCTATAAAATAACCCAGTAAATGATGAACCTCTGAAGTAACCCCTCCGAGTCTGTAAGTCAGCATACAAGCTGATAAGCATACCCCTGAACATATGAAAGCCGGCAAGTTTTAGGAAGGCAGAATAAGCAGATCCTCTTTCTTGCTTTATGCTGTATCACGGTTACCAGTTTGGGTAAAAACCTAACATGAGAAGAGTGAGAATATTTAATCTGTGTCCCCTGTCCCTGCTGACAATTTCTGTACAGACTGACTAACCCACTCAAACACATCCTGGGAACAGTCTGCCACATCTTCATCTCCCCTCCCCTCCACACCCCTGGGGAGGTGAACAGCAAATCCTCGGGATCGGAAGGGCCTCCTTACCTCCGCTTGCTGGGGATGACCCCCATCTCCTCACTGTCGCCCTCCAGCGTGACCCTCCTGGCTTGCCACCACTCGTCATCAGAGGCGTTGATAACGTGGAGAATATCTCCGTATTTAAAACTAAGTCCTTGACTTGGCAGCCCACTGTCCTTGCTTTTGTCATAGTCAAACATGGCTCTGGAAGAAATGACATAAGAGAACACTATTAGGAATCTGTGGCAGCTCAGATCTCGGAGTCATCATTTTGATTATTCACTCTTGTCCTGAGAACCCACGGGCTGCTGGGTACCCACTCCCAGGACTAACCCCTGGAATCCCAGTCAGTGTTCCCACTGCTTTGGTCACAAATCAAGGGTACTTCTTACTTCTCTTGGAGGTTGCAAGGGCAGCCTATTAGGGCCCTTAACCTGGGGTTCTGCTCACTGGTAGATGCCAGACTCCAGGGAGTGGAGAGAGAGGAGGGGGAATGGGGAGTTAGTGTCTAATGGGAACAGAGTTTTCATTTCAGAAAGGTGAAAAATTCAGGAGATGGATGGTGGTAAGAATTGCATAACAATCTGAATGCACTTAGTGCCCCTGAACTGTACAGTTAAATATGGCTAAAATAGTACGTTTTATATTATTTGACTTTGCCACAATAAAAAAACATATAAAAAAACCCTGGGATACTGCTTCTTGGAGATCATCACATGCAACAAGGTGATAATGGAAGATGATAAAGGTAGGTTAGTACCTTACTGAGATTTTTTTTCTCTCTCACTACAATCAAATTTTATAAATAACTATAAAGAAGGAAATAATGAAGAGAATGATGGGCATCTTTCTGAATGCAGCATTTTGTGTGATGAACAAATCTTCTCAGATAGATCAGACTGCTTCCACAGAATACCAAGCCTACCTTGTCATTGCATTTATCACTCTGAATTGTAATTCTTGCTGTATGTATCATGTTTTCCCCACTAAAGAGTCTTTACTGAGACTTCGCTAAGCCTAACGCTGTAATATGCATGACTGGTGGGGTAAAGGAGTTGGAAGCAGAATTAAATGATGACCAAGACCTTAGCTCTTGCCCCCGGGCAGCTGACAGTTTGTCTCAAGTCCTACCCTGTCCACCTCTTCCTGTGTCTCCCACAAACGGTCACCACACACACACCACCTGTCATTTCCCTGGAGATGCAGACTTTGCCATGTCCTTATTTATTTCCCCTTTGATTCTATTCTAACAATTTCCTTAGAATGCAGCCACTATGCAAGCAAAACCAGCTAGACTTGGTGGACAGATTTGTCTAAAATCACTGAGGGACTGAGTGTGATTCTTTTTCTTTCTTTTCCCCCATCTCATTAAAGAAATGTCACCTCTGCTGTCGTGGCAACCCAAATGAGTTGAAGGCATCAGCCCTCAAATACTGCAGGAAAAGCTGAATTACTTGCAACACAGCCCCTTCTTCCATTAACTCTGTCCCCAAGTGGTGGAATATGGTGAGGGGGGTGTCTCAGCTCCTAGAATGACTCATTTCCACCTTAACCATCCACATCTTCCTTACCAAAGACTTCACAAAACCCTCACCAGGAAAAGGGGGCTGAGAGGAGGCAGAGACCCACTCCTGACTCTGTCACTTCTCTGGCTGGCTGATGAGACACAAGTTAACATTCCAGAACCACAGCTTTCTAAATGCGAAATGAGTCCAATAACTATATTCACATGGAGCTGCTGTGAGCTTTAATGAAGTAACATATTGGATGCATCCGGCAGAATGTAGTCTAATAGTGGCTAAGAAAACAAACTCAGGGGCTACACTGTTAGGGCTGTGTTCTGGTCCTGGTACTTCTCTCTTACTAGTCATATAGCTGGTAGCCCAGGCATACTCCTGAGCCCCTCTGAGGACTCAGTTCCCCCGTATATAACATACTGATGACAACAACGGAGATAACAGCGCCTCTATCACGGGATTGTCCTATGGATGAAATGCTGCCTAAGGTAATGCATGTGAAGCATACACAAAAGTGCCCACACATAGTGACAGTCATTAAGTGTGAACCGTTGTTGCTGTTGTTATACACTTCCTTTCCCCTTTTGAGTGTATACTTATAAACATCCTTTCTATGGATTCTACTCTGTGCAAAAACAGACTGGCATACCAATCCCAAGACTGCATCCCTAAAAAGGCCTGCTTACAAGGACGGCCCTTGGCTGACATTTGGGAACTCAGCTTTTGGGAGGCTTCTTTCCATTTCCTATTAAGAATGGCTTACTGTGCCTAAACTGCCTATAATAAACAGGATCATTTAAGGTGAACACTTGCTTTTCCTCTGGGAGCCTGGAATTGTGGTAGGTGCCAGGCAGAGAGGGCGCCTGTGTGAGCAGCCCCAAATACAATCCCTGGACACTGAGTCTGTTAGGAGCTTCCCTGGTAGACAACGTTCTACACCTGGTGTCACAATCAATCGCTGGAGGAATTAAGCATGTCCTTCCTGACTTCACTGGGAGAGGACTCCTGGAAGCTGGCACCTCATTTCCTCTGGATTTTGTCTCATGCTCTTTCCCTTTTGCTGAGTTGACTTTGTATCCACTTTCTGCAATAAATCATAGCCATGAAGATGAGAGTCTGACAAGCCCTCCTAGTTGGGAGTCTTCAGGACCCCCGATACTCACTCCATAGATTGGAAACCATATTCACATACACTTTCTCATTTGTGCCTCAATCCATTCCCAGAAAGAATGTACAACGGATACAGTACTTAGCATCCCCTTTTTACAGGTGAGGGGCATACCAGGCGAGGCCCCCTCCAACTAACACAGGATACGTGGCTTAGAGGCAGCAACTGGGGCTGGAGTGCTGTTCTCTTGGTCCTAAGTCCTAGTTCAGTGGTCTCCACCTTGCCCCTGACCCCACCCCAGTCTGGGAGGTGGTGAAGGTGGTGGCAAGGGGGCAAGGATGAGAATCATGATGACAAGTATTATTCATGCCCACCTTAGGGGGCCTGGCCCCTTGTGTTCATCGTCCTACATTTGACATCATAATAACCTGAATGGTAAATATTAGTATCTCTGTTTAATAGATGGGAGAGGAGGTTCAGGAAGTTCAGAAACCTGTCCCAGGTCACAAGTAAACACGTGGTAGAAACTGAACCTAGAATAAGGCCTGACTCCAAAATGCACATCCCTGGTTATTTCATCACAGTGCCCAGGACTCGGCCATACCAGGAAATTCTAATCTTCCCTTCAGAGCTGACCACCTCTTCTCCCCCAGATCCCTGAAGTTCCCTTACGGCTCAGCTCCCGTCCCTTGTATTCCTTATCTTAAGGTCCCCAAACCTCTAGTTTGGCTCCAGGTTGTTCTGGATGTAAAGTGTGAGGACTGGAGGTAGAAAAGCCATCAGGAAAGCTGGCAGGTGGTGGCCAAGAAGGCAGGCTCTAGGGTCAGACTACTTGGGTTTGCAACTTTTTAACTGTGATCTTAAACAAGGTACTTAACGTCTCTGCATTTCAAGCTTTCTTAATTATAAAATGGCATAGTAATAACACCAGCCACCTTGAAGAGCTGTGGTGAGGATTACATGAAATAATACATGTGAAGTATTATAACACAGCCTGACAGTAGCAAGTGCTCAATAAATGCTAGCTAATACTACTATGATAATTATTCTGAAAAATGCACTGGGATTTGAATTCCAGTTTCTGAGTTCCAACTGTGCCACTTAGAAGCTGTCTTATGGACTGTGTACAAAGATATCTAAAACTTCTCTGTATCCTCAAGACCCAGTATAGTGCTGGGTACAAGGCAGACCTTCAGAAAGATCTATGGAAATACTTTGGATGATCTTTGAAAGCCCCTGGTGACTCAGACTGGTAAAGAGTCTGGCCTGCAAAGCAGGAGACCTGGGTTTGAGCCCCAGGCTGGGAAGATCCCCTGGAGAAAGGAATGGCAACCCACTCCAGTATTCTTGCCTGAAGAATTCCATGGACAGAGGAGCCTGATGGGCTACAGTCCATGGGATGGCAGAGTCCAACAGAACTGAGGGACTAACACTTTCACTTTGAAAGCTCCACTTCTTTGAAGTCTCAGTGTCCGGGTCTGTAAGGGGAGGGCAGCCGAAACCAATCACAAAGGTCCTCAGCAGGTGATCTATTCATTCTCCTGAGCTCCATTCTAGTCTCAAATCGTCTTTTCAAGAAAACACTTATTTACTTGGCTGCGCTGGGTCTTAGTTGCAACATGCGGGATCTTTGGTTGCGGCATGGGAGCTCTTAGTTGCGGCATGTGGGATCAAGTTCCCTGACCAGGGATTGAACTTGGGCCTGCATTGGGAGCATGGAATCTTAGCCACTGGACCACCAGGGAAGTTCCCCCAAGTATTCCTGAGGGGAGATTTCCCACCCTTGGGATCAGCAACACGCTTTCTCCATGAGTTCTATTATCTTGGACAAACTGCCTCTGTAGGATCACATTGATTCAGACTCGCCAGGTCCCTAAAAATAAGCAGCTGACACATTTCAGCAGCTCCTGGCTCCTTTGGATATTAATGGATCATCACATCTGAGGAAGAGGCTACAGTGCCCGTCACATATTTTAAAAAGCGATAAGCTGCTTTTAATTTGCTTTATGTGCTAATTCATCACAGCAACTTTTATAAAATGCTATTAAGACTCACACTTTCCACCCAGGGTGCTTTTAACAAGTCCATTAGACAAGTGGAATTAGACATGAATAATGCAATGGCTCTCCCATCCCTCCCGCCCCTCCTGCATTTCAACATGTGGCGGCCCCTTGCCCACCGGGGAAGCCTAGGGAGGGAGGGCTGAAGCAGATGCTTGTCCTCCTGGCTGGCCAACCTGGTTGTGCAGACCTAGGTACCAGACCGAAATTGTGCTTAGTAAGTGTCCCACAATGTGCTAAAGACATTCTGTTCATCGTCTCCCTCAATTTGCTGGGTTTGAGCCAACATACCAGTTACACACCAAGCTTTGGAGAAAGGAAAGATCTGGTGTTAAGTCCCAACTCTGTCATTGCTAGTTGTGAATTTTAGGTCTGTGGCTTAACCTCTTAGATGACACTCTTAACCAGAGACGACCATTCTCTCATTGATCAAATGCAGATAACGATGGCACGAACTCACAAGACCGTTACGGAGATACTGCTATGGCACGGTGCCTGTAAAGTTCCCAAGACCTGCACAGAATGAATCCCCTTCGTTATTATTTCTGTTAACAATCCTGCCATGTAAGCGTTTTGGATCTCATAAAAGAAATGAGAGTCAAAGAGCCGAAATGAAAAAAAGCTAGTAAGTGGCAGAATCAGGATTTAAACAAGACAGATGTGTCTGAATCAAAAGCCTGTGCTCTGACTGCAGAATTCAGCTTGGAGCTCCTGATCAGGAATGCAGTACTTAGATCTCATCCCCAAAGATTCATGATCAGTGGACGGTCGCCTTGACGCTGACACTGTGGACCAGACATCAGGAGAGAGGTGCATGCAGTTTACTGAGCACACGCTCGGTTCTCACGCTGCCCTGCAGTGTGTGTCTTAGCCTTGTGCTGCAGACGAGGAAACACAAGCTCCGATAAATTAAGCAACATGTCCAGGGGTACGAGAGCTATCAAGGTGGGTTTCAGCTGCTATGCCCTATGCCTTTGTTCTTTAAGACGCTTTGGGGAAATAAGGTAAATTTACATGTGGCTGATGTTTATGTATCTCACTGAAGGTCACTCTGGGGCATCTTCCTCATCAATCCCCAAGCTCCTTCCCTGAGAGTTAAGTGTCCTTCTCACATACTCTGATCTCATTCTGCTTTGTGCTTTTTAACATTTGCAAATTCTATTTTGCATGAGCATGGGGATGGGGGAGGTTCACATTCCTCCTAGCCCTAGAATCTACCCCATGAGAGATGATCAAGAAAAGTCATTTTCTGTTATTCAGTCTGTCACCTATGCCTGTCATAGGGTAATTCCTGAAATTCAATAGTTCACTTGCTTTCCTGTAAAGGCCTGGGCAGTTGGAAATAGCAGGTAAGGCAGGCCTGAGTGACACCCAGCATAGGCCTTCCTGGCTTTTGTAGGAAATGACAAACATGTGCACCATTCCTGTCTCAAGTCAGAGCATATCCATCCCAGGTGGAGGGTTACACGCAGCTCTGTACCGGTGACTTCTCACATCTCCTTGAGGAGCCATACACCACCCCTGTGGATGAGTCATCATGCCCAAACTTAGCTCCGTCAAGGCCACTTATTCTCCCATCCATCTCAATACTAAACTTCCCCCAGTAAAAACGGTGGTGAGAACCACCACCAAAATTGGTCTAATGGATGGGAACAGGCTAGCCTCTGCCAATCCTTGCTAAGAGGCCATTGACCATGATGCTACTGTTTATAGAATGGCTGCTGGGCACATAGTGAGCCTACAACATGTCAGGTGCTATGCTGGGTATTTATTATCTGTGATTCAAAAGATAACCTTTAAGACTTTGGAACAGTCATGCACACACTGTAACATTTAAAATCAATAACCAACAAGGACTTACTCTATAGCACAGGAAACTCTTCTCAATGTTATGTGGCAGCCTGGATAGGAGGGAGTTTGGGGGGAGGATGGATACATGCATATGTATGGCTGAGTCCCCTGTTCACCTGAAACTATCACAACATTGTTAATTGGCTATACCCCAGTAAAAAATAAAAGCTTGAAAAAAAAAGGCCACTTAAAATGCAAGCACTGTTCCCATTTTACGGAAGGGTAAATAGACTCTGTGCCATGGACTGTGGTATCGCATGGGTTATACCACTTAATCACTAATAACCTAGTAAGGCAGGTTTGTGTTCTTTAAAGACAGTCTTCAACACGCCAGTGTTTCCTTTTATGTGAGGGGGCTATTGGGAAAACGCCAATTTCTACTGGACCCAAGGCACCAGGCAGTCACTGTCATGATGGAAGATGGAACTAATTGGGCACCAACCAGAGGTCCTCACAGTCTGGGCCTCTGCACATCGGTGGCATTTTGATCATAATCAGGGAGGAAGCATCATTTCCGGGGGCAACAACTCTGGCTCTCTGTTTCTCCCGAGTCTCCAGCACTCCCAATTCCCCAAGGGATGTGGCATGAGCCGATTTCACATGTCTGGAGGTCTGCAAATTGATCATTTCAGACAACTCATCGTCAGAGTCTCCAGGGATGGGGCCCATTCCAGGCTGCCTTCTCTCCCAGGGTGTCCTATCACCTGTCAGGTTGCTTTACATGGCAGCACCGACCGACAGGCCCCCATCAGAGGGAAGCAGAGGCAAATCTGGACCTGCACAAAGGCAGGCTCGACAGACCACAGCGAATGGCACTTCAGTTTTCAGGGCTGGGTGAGGCAGTAAAGATTAATCATCTTAAAACCACTGTCTTTTCCCTCAAATGCCATCAGCTGGCTACTCAGCAAATGAAATATGGGAAAGAAGAAGATGACTAGGATGAATAGCCCATGTTTTATGACAGTTCTAAGAGCTCTTTATGTTCTGGCCTTGGTTTGTCAGACCATTGAGATATATTAATCAAGATATTCAGAAAGGCTGACAAAGCCCCAACTGTAGCCTTTTATTTCTTATCTGACCTAAAAACGCACAGCAAACTTTGGTATCTAATTTTTAGGGCCTTAGTGTCACAAATTAGTAAGCTTGCAGTGCATGCGTGCTAAGTCACTTCAGTTGTGTTCAACTCTGTGCGACCCTATGGGCTGTAACCTGCCAGGCTCTTCTGTCTGTGGGACCTCCAGGCAAGAATACTGGAGTGGATTGCCATGCAAATCCTGATTTGGAATTTCTTTATTGCTGATACCCAATTATCATCTAAATATTTAAATTTATATACAGAATATTTAAATTTATATGCCAAGATAGTGAGATCTCACATAGTCCTAGGTTCAAATAGTGGCTCTGCCAGTTAAGCTGCCATGTGATTTTCATGTCTGTACCTCCGTCTCCAGAGGTATAAAATAAAGGGCAAGAATCCTTATCAACAGAGTCCTCATGAGAATTACATGTATCAGAGCTTTTAGTACTCACTAAGAGCTCCAGGTTTGTTCACTGAGTCTAAAATCTAAACTTCTTCCCTGTAAATTCCACCCCTCTTCTAGTGTTGCTCACTGGAGCGTAAGTCAAGCAACCCTGTCTCTGCTTTCCTAAAACACTTTAAGTATTTACTGATTGACAAGTGATACCAGCTGATGTGGTGCTGGGCTTAGAAGAGGGTGTTGAAGAAAGTTCATTTCTCTCATGAGCAAATGAAAAAGGGGAGAAAGACATCCAAGAATAGTCCATACAACTATCCCAAATCCTTAGTGGCAGTTTATCTGGATCAATGATGAAATTCACATACCACAAAACCAAAACCAGACTCCTGGATAATGACTTCAGCTCCACCAATACTGAGTTTCTTTTTTTAAAAGTTTCTTTGTTTATGGACTTCAGGAAACCGTGGAAACTACCAGACTAGACTGAAGCAAGAGAAAATCTGGAATTAGGGAAAACTTCACCTCAAAATCTCATATATATCCATAAAGGCTCCCATTATTACCATTGAAAGAGGGCAGTTAGGAAAGACAGAAGATGGTTCCTTACTCACCTGGGAAAAACACTGAGTTCAGGATGTGATTTAATTTACATGCACGCGATAACAGTCATTTAAATATTAAAAGCAACAGTATTTACACAGTGCCTATTATGTGCCAATCATTGTTTTTTGCTGAGGACTCAGAATACACAAGAGGCTTGCTTCCTGTCCTCATGGAGCTTAATATTTGGTTGAGGATACCAGTAAGGGGTGGGCTTCCCTGGTGGCTCAGAGAGTAAAGAATCTGCTTGCAATGAGGGAGACCAGGGACTGAACTCCAGTTGATCCCCTAGAGAAGGGAATGGTGACCTACTCCAGTTTTCTTGCCTAGAGAATTCCATGGACAGAGGAGCCTGGAGGGCTACAGTCCATGGGATTGCAAAGAGTTGGACATGACTGAGCGACTAACACTTTCATTTTTCATGAATATGGGGTATATTCATTCACCTACTCATTTATTCATTCAGCAAATCTTTATTGAACATGTACCAAGGATGATTCTAGGAACTCGGGGTCTATTGGTGAATGAAAACAAGACAAAATTTCATGACTTCATGGAGCTTATATTTTAGTAAGAGAAGATGGGCAAAAAACAATAAACCTAATAAATAATCAAAGAGTATATTAAGTTAGGAGTAGCTAATTGGTGATAGAACAAGTTAAAAATAGAACAAAGTAAGAGGTATCAGGATTTTGAGATGGGGAAGAATTGTGGTGGTGGTGAAGGCTGCATTTATAAATAGGGAGCTCATTTTATCATTGACAAAGGAAGCAAAAATAAAAAATGGAGAAAAGACAGTCTCTTCAACAAATGATGCTGGGAAAACTGGTCAGCTACGTGTAAAAGAATGAAACGAGAACACTTTTTAACACCATACACAAAAATAATCTCAAAATGGATTAAAGACCTAAATGTAAGACCAGAAACTATAAAACTCTTAGAGGAAAACAGAGGCAGAACACTGTCTGACATAAATCAAAGCAAGATCCTCTATGACCCACCTCCCAGAGTAATGGAAATAAAAACAAAAATAAACAAATGGGACCTAATTAAACTTAAAAGCTTATGCACAATGAAGGAAACTATAAGCAAGGTGAAAAACAGCCCTCAGAACGGGAGAAAATAATAGCATCTGAAACAAATGACAAAGAATTAATCTCTAAAATATACAAGCAGCTCATGCAGCTCAATACCAGAAAAACAAACAACCCAATCAAAAAGTGGGAAAAAGACCTAAACAGACATTTCTACAGATGGTTAACAAACACATGAAAAGATGCTCAACATCACTCATTATTAGAGACATGCAAACCAAAACCACAATGAGGTACCATTTCATGCCAGGCAGAATGGCTGTTAGAAAAAAGTCTACAAACAATAAATGCTGGAGAGGGTGTGGAGAAAAGGGAATCCTCTTATACTGTTGGTGGGAATGCAAACTAGTACAGCCACTATGGAGAACAGTGTGGAGATTCCTTAAAAAACTGGAAATAGAACTGCCATATGACCCAGCAATCTCACTGCTGGGCATACACACCGAGGAAACCAGAAGGGAAAGAGACATGTGTACCCCATTGTTCATCGCATCACTGTTTATAATAGCCAGGACATGGAAGCAACCATTGGCAGACAGATGGATAAAGAGATTGTAGTACAATGGAATGTTACTCAGCTATAAAAAGGAATGCCCTTGAGTCAGTTCTAATGAGGTGGATGAACCTAGAGCATATTGAACGGAGTGAAGTAAATCAGAAAGAGAAAGACAAATACTGTATATTAACTCATATATATGGAATTTATAAAGACAGTACCAATGATCTTATATGTAGGGCAGCAAAGGAGACACAGATGTCAAGAACAGACTTTGGAATCTCTGGGAGAAGGTGAGGGTGGGATGATTTGAGAGAGTAGCACTGAAACATGTACATCACCACATGTGAAATAGATGACCAGTGCAAGTTTGATTCATGAAGCAGGCACCCAAAGCTGGTGCTCGGGGACAACCCAGAGGAATGGGGCGGGCAGGGAGGTAGGAGAGGGGTTCAGGATGGGAGGAACACATGTATACCTGTGACCGATGCATGTCGATGTATAGCAAAAGCCTTCACAATATTGTAGTTATTTTACAATTAAAATAAATTAATTTAAAAAATAATAAATAAATAGGGTGTTCAAGGTAGGGCTCATTGAGAAAAACATCTGAGGGGAGGCTTGAAGAAGACAAGGGAGTTGGTCATGGTGGGCTCTGAGGAAAGTGTTCTAAGAAGAAGAAACAACCAGTGCAAAGGCCCTAAACATAGTTAAAATCGGGCATAATAGGCAATATCTTGAGAGTTACCATGAGGTGCCACGGGATGTCAGGGCAGGAACCCCCGACATGTGTTCAGAAAGGAGTTCAGGAACAAAGGAACGACTCTCCCAGACCTATTAGCTGAGACTTGGTAGCACCTGTCCCACCCCACCCAGCTGAGCAGGCATGTGCCTAACAGGAGCCCCGCTGTGGTGACAGTGATCTCATGTCCTGAAGACTCCACTTTCTTCCCTCAGCCTCTCCACTTGTAAATCTCTCCTTGGAAGCATGCACATGAGCTGGGCCACAGAAGAGCCTCCTATCTTCTCTTGGATACATTCTACTACAACTCACACACTGTAGATGGAATTTTTCAGCCAAGAAGTTTTCTTAACATTGTTTAAAACGTTGAAGCATTAACCAGATATAAAGAAATAAGCATAAAATCATTCAATGAATTTCAATCTAGTCTTTGAGACTCGTGACTTTCCTGGAAACCCTCTGAGCCTATCCATTCCCCTCTCTGTACCAGGCTGCAACCTTGTACCCGGTCATCTTCTTGCACTTAGCAGGTGGCATCTCAGTTGGTTTGCCTGGGAGGCTATTTCCCTGCTAGACAGCTCAGCTCCTCAGGGTTAGGATAGTGTCTCTTTTGTCTTTGTGTCTCTCCCACAGAGCACAGAGGAGGAGGTGTTCATAACAGGAGGCTACATTGAACTGAATCAAATTTGAAACCCACATTCTGTGGTCCTGGGAGTGTGACTTCACCTCTTTGGGTTGCCTCATGTGTAAAATGGGATTTAAAATACTATATTTTATTAGTTTTAAGATGTGCCCTTTATTCATCCTCATATCTCAAAAGTTAGGATGTACCATCAACGCCACCTTGTATCCATAACTTAACGGACAGCGTCTTTGCTTTCTTTGTGACACACTATGTCTTACAATCAGTGACAGTGAATTCGGCGAGGTTCACTGAAACGTGGTAGGAACCATCTGACAGCTGTTGTGAGAACTGATGAATTAAGGATGAAAGGCCCTCCGTATCAATATATGCACATATATGCACGTATTTATGGCTCTTGTGTTGTTATTTATCATGGGTCAGGTAGGGGCACCCTGCCTTTCTCTCTTCTTCCTGTACACATTTGCAAACCCCTGTGGTACTCTCTGCTCAATGACTGCAAAGTGCTGACAGGCCAAATCCTGTGCCATAGCCTGACTTGCTCAGGAAGAGTTCTTTTCAGCAGTTCTGCTTAATTGAGTGAAATGTCTACAGGGAATGCCCAGCCTTGGCCAGTATTTCAGGAATTTAGGGAAAGAAAAAGGAACTCACAATATACAGAATATTAGTGTTTATACTTTTAGTATTTATAGATTCTGTGAATATTGTTAGAATCTTATTTCAACAGCACAAGCTTTTAACTTTAGCACTGAAGTCTCCATGCCAGAGCATTTTACATGCATTGCGTGTTAAGTTATTCATTCACTCATCTATTGAACCAGGCACCAGGATAATGTAAAGTATTGGCCAGATCTGGGAGACTTCTCAGCTGTACCATCTACTTGCTCTGTGGCTACAGTCAGGGTCCTTAGATTCTGTTTCTTATTGTGTGAAGACTAATTTCTGCCTGCCATGGACTGAACGTTTGTGTCCCCAACAAAATGCGTATGTTGAAAACTTACCCTCCAAAGTGGGTCCTTTGTGGGGTAATTAGAATTAGATATGGTCTAATTAGATATGGTGGATTAGCACCCTTAAAAGTCATGAGAGACTTGGCTTTTTCTTTCTCTCTATCATACAAGGATATGATGACAAATTAGCAAACTGAAACCCGGAAGAGGGCCTTCAACTGTGCTGGTGCCCTGATTTCAGACTTCCAGTCTCCTTTTCTCTGATGTTGATAAGTTGGTGGTTCTTTGTTGCAGCAGCTTGAACTGACTAAAGACACTGCCTACCAGATGCTGTCAGGTTGAAATGAGGTAACATATGTAAAACACCATACATACTACAATATGGTGTCTGGTGTATAGAGACTCAGAAAACTGCAAGAATAGTATGTCCTGGCACAGAAAACTGTGTTACAACTCAACTTTTATGGGGCGAAGTACCATTTTTTATTTTTAGCATCAATTTATCTATTTAACATTTATCTGGCTCTTCCTAAGTCACAGGCCTGGGGCTTGTGCTTCTACTGGAATTATGCGAGAGAGGCTGGAGTAGAGGCGTTTCCTGTGGGCCAGAGTGTTGGCCAATGGCTTGCTTTTCCTAAAGCTTTTCTCATTCCATTTGGTAAAGCAATCAGAGAGTTCTGTGGAACTGCTCTAAAACAGTCAACACACACAACTTTTAGATTGCGATGCCATGCATTCATTGCAGCCACAGTTAATAAACACCTATTATGTGCCAGGCATTATACTAAGTACTGGGGTTTTAGCAGTGAACAAGTAAAACAAGGTGTTCCTATGAAACTGAGGAAAGACAGATGTGAAAGAAATAATCACCAGTATGATACCTTAAAAAGCAGATGGGCAAATAACCCATGAGAGTATTCAGTGGAGAGAAACAGCCTACTCTGTGGAGAATGGGTTAGGCAGGCTTCCAGGAGGAGCTGTCTAACCTGAGACCCGCAGGATGAGCAGAGGCAGGGGGAGGGAACAGGCATCCGGGCGCTCCAGAGGAAGAAAGAGCAGCAGGGAGCCTGAAGGAAGACACTGTCCTGGATGGCCCAAAACGAGGCCAGAGAACAAGGAGAGGCTGGGACCCAGAGGGACCTTGTGAAATATACTTTCTCCTCTTCTAGGCACTGGGAGGCTGTTAGAGAATTTAAAACAGGATAGTGAGTTGATCAGATAGGCACTGGAAACATCTTTCTGGATGTAAAGTGGAAAGTGGGTTGGACAGAAGTGCACTGGGCAAGAGTTGATGCCGAGACCCCGGGAGCAGGCTGAGGGGGTAATCCAACGATGATGCCTCGACCAGGGTGGTGGTAATGGGGTGGACAGGGGTTCCAGACGTTTACTTTGGCCAGAATCTGTCTGTCTGTCCATCTCGCTCACTGCAATCTACGTGCAAAGTTTTATTACCAGAATACAAATTTTTTTTTCTTTAAAAGAAGGCTTCTGGAAACCTAATAATTAAACCTCTGACTGAAAACAGGGAGGCGAAACAGAACTCTGGCGTCTCTTCTACTTCAACTGCACAGCAGCCCAAAGGCCCCTAAGAAGAACCCGGGATTCCTTAAATCAGAGCGTGAAAAATCTTCAACCTAGTACATTA
Organism: Bos mutus; assembly: GCF_027580195.1. Lineage (NCBI taxonomy): Eukaryota > Metazoa > Chordata > Mammalia > Artiodactyla > Bovidae > Bos > Bos mutus. The sequence goes on along the minus strand of NC_091645.1, from coordinate 11,368,199 downwards.
TTCCCAAGCACTCTGAAGCAAAGAAATCTCTCTCTTCTTTTATTGATGCTACGACACCCCCAAACCCACCTCCAATTCCCACAGAGGTTCATTTGTTTTCAAAATGGATGCTTGATGAAAATTCTCCTTGGAGCATTTTGGGACAGGTGAGCAATGCCTCCCTGAAATAACTAGAGATACACCAGGGTGTTTCAAACTCTACCTGGAGAACTCTGCAGGATGGAACTGTGACCAGTTCTCTCAATGAGAGAGAACAAATCACACTACAGAATGCATTTCAACAGATATTTATTGCATGTGTTGTGAGAAGACCCTTTTCTATTCTCAGAGGTTGTTTATATTGACAGGCAGAAGACAGTTCCTTTGAAGAAGAAAAATTTTCTTGTTAAGACTGTCAACACTTTCTAAGAGAACAAGAGAAAGCTGCAGAGCACATCTAGTGGAGCGTGTGTGTGGACTGAGAGGAATCTGACAGTCCTTCTAATGAGAGGAGGAAGGAATGAGAAATTGCAGCTTGATATCATTTTTCACGTTAGCCAAGGCTGGGCTTGATAAAGAAGCCAATGGGAAACCCTTTAGTTGGCCAATCACATCTGATTGAAGTGTATAAACTGGGCAGGAAAGCATGAGATGAACTTGGCCATGCTAGTTATTCTGAGCATAGTCAGCACCCAGTGGAAGGTAAGCTTGGATGATGCCAGGGAAGACGTCTGGATGAGAAGCTAGAGGGGAGAACAATTCAGGCTGCTAGATTGAGCCCTGGAGAGTGGCCCTTCGAGCCAGTGAGATCCATGCTCTAATCATCAGCCTGTAATGTGAAGCCATGACTGTCCTTTCCCATCCCATGGTCCCATTTTTCAGTGATCATAACATTGCCTGGTGGAGAAGGTGATGGCACTCTACTCCAGTACTCCTGCCTGGAAAATCCCATGGGCGTAGGAGCCTGGTAGGCTGCAGTCCATGGGGTCGCTAGGAGTCGGACACGACTGAGCAACTTCACTTTGACTTTCCACTTTCATGCATTGGAGAAGGAAATGGCAACCCACTCCAGTGCTCTTGCCTGGAGAATCCCAGGGACGGGGGAGCCTGGTGGGCTGCCGTCTATGGGGTCGCACAGAGTCGGACACGACTGAAGCGACTTAGCAGCAGCAGCAGCAGCAACATTGCCTGGGGACCGCCTTGGAAAAAAATCCTCTGTCTGCTTTCTCTTCTCACCTGGGTCCCACAGTTTATTAAGTGCTTCTTAAATGCCCTCACTACTGTGTTCAGTGCTGAGGTAAAAAAGTAAGATGGTATTTCTGCCTTTACATAATATATGCCTAGTTTTGTTGTTTAGCCAAGAAGTCGTGTCCGACTCTTGCATCCCCATGGACAGTAGCCTGCCAAGCTCTGTCCCTGGCATTTCCCAGGCAAGAATACTGGCGTGTGTTGCCGTCTCCTTCTCCAAAGGAGCTTTCTAACCCAGGGACTGAACCTGCGTCTTGCGCATGCAGGCACGTGTGTCCTGCGTCACAAATGGATTCTCTGCCCCTGAGCATCAAGGAGTTTACTAAATGCAACAGTGGAAGCCGTACCATCTGTGGAGGACACCAAGCGTTGCCCACTCTGAATGGTGAACCACCCAGTTCTAACGGATTGTTTGGATCTCATGCTTTGTAAGGACGCAGGCTGTTCTTGATGATGCCAAGGGTTGAGCCCCAGAGCAAAAGAAAAGGTCTTGTGACCTAAGCTCTTGGCAATAACTTTTAAGGCTGGAATTTCATCTGCCTTTAGGAACTTCCCATCACCTCTGATTTTGGCAGGGGTATCTGATACAAGTGTCAAAGAAATACTAATCTCTAGGCTGTCCATCACAGCCACACATTTGGCTGGAGTACTTTTTGCCTCGAATCAAAGGTTGGAAATGATAAACAAAACCAAACAAAACCCATAGAAGTGGCTTACAGGTATTTCATCACTTAGATTTAGGCATTACAGCAACTGGCAGTGGAATAATTAGGCAAAATGAATGCCTGATACCCATCAAAATTGCCAAAAGAAAGCAGGAATTGGGTTTTGAAGAAATGCCACACAGACAGGTAATTTGGGGTAGTAGGGAGCAAGATTTCCTGCTTTACAGATGGGTGAGCATCCTAAGGGAACCAATTTGTTGTGAAGTTAATCAAGGTAGACTGTTTGGCAAGAAAGAGGCTCATTGCTGAGGACAGATTTAGATCCATTCTGTCAGGAAGGAGTATCCACAAGGGGCCGTTTTCAAATCCATTTAATCAGTTAGGGAAGATGAAGTTACTGACATCGAGCAGGGGAAGGATATGAAATCTATAAAGTAGGCAAAGAAATATGTATTTGAGTGAAGCAATTTGTTTGATGATCCACAGAGATATGGGCTTTTGTAATTTCATGGTAGACTCACAAAGTTCATGATTTCTCTAAATTGGCTCTAGAGGTAGTCCCTTACTTAGACCGGTCTCCCACAGGGATTTCTTTTGTTTCCCCACCCTTGCTCTCCCTCCTTCCTTCCCTTTCCCCACTCCTTTGGTTGTTTTCAAAATCTGATGCATTTGATACTCTTTTGTGGCTTTAAGCCAGTAATGCTGTTTTGATAAAACTGTTACAGGTTTAAATTGTTTTAGTTTTATTGTTGTCTTCAGTTAGTCTTTTCTGACATATGACATGAAAATACCAGTTATTCGTTCTTTTTTCCAGGTAATGATGCCTTAGTCTATTATCTGCTAGCGTGGGTTCAAAAGGAAGAGGAAACAAGGAAAGAAACTCACAGTTACTGAGCACCTGCGATTGCCTAGACGTTAGAGCAGGCGCTTTACATATGTTGGCATTAAATAATAAGAGCATTGTGAATTAGTTATTAATCTCTCCATTTTACAAACTGAAAAAATAAGGTTCAGGGATATTAAGCAATTTGACCATGGTTAACTGGTAGGCAAGTGGAAGACCTAGGAACTGAACCCAGATCTGCCTCTCACGTTGGGACTGTCCACTGTGTGTCTGCCTCTGAGGGGGCATCTTCTCTCCAAGAGAAGGATCACACCCTTTGAGCTCTGGGCAGGACCAACTCATTGTAGCACCTGCTTTCGTGTTAACATCCATTGGTTCAACTTACATGAGTTAACCACATACTACTGGGCTGGTCAAGAAGTTTGTTCTAGTTTTTCTGTCATGTCTTATGGAAAAACCTGAATGAGCTTAAAGGCCAACACAATGCATGTAAAAAAAACCCAGTGCTAGATGCTGCATGTGTCTGTGATCCCTTCCTTCAGTGAGATTCCAGTCTAGTGTGAGAAATAGTTAGGTGCACAAATAATTACAAGGCAAGGTATAATGTAAAAGGCACAAAAAAGGATGACAAGCAACATGCTACTGAAAAGATTGAAGAAGGATTAACATTAATTCCAATGACCAGACAAGGCTTCAAGGAAAAGGTGGTGTTTGCAACTGGCCTTGAAGAATGCATATGACTTGGCTAAAGAAAGATGAAAATAAAGAACATCTGTATGAGGATACAGAATAAACAAAAGCATCAAGTTACAGAAGGATGGTTTAGGTACAGAGAATTATCCACTGTCCAGAACCCCTGGAGGTTAGTGAGTTTGCTTGGGTGTGTGGTAGGAAATGAGGCTGGAAAAGTAGATGGAAGACAGTGTACAGAGGAATTTGAAACGCCCAGTGAGGAGGCTAGGTGTCACTCTGTGTGCAGACAGCCTTAATCTCACAGTCTCATAGCCCTGTTGTATGTATGAGTAGACTCCAGGGCAACGGGAGCCATTTATTCTTCTATGAATAGATTCAGTTAGTGATTTTTGCTTTGGATATGGTAAGTTAGTAGAGAAATCAAGCAGAGGTTGGAAATGAGAATTTACACTATAAGCAAGTCAAGTCTAGAGACAGATTTTAAGTTGTTAGTCCAGAGTTGATCACTGAAGCCATGTCTGGCCCTCTACCCCTCTTTCTCAAATTGATAGAGAAGCCCAAATTTTAGCCAAGAACATTGCTATATAGCTAAAAGACAACGTTTCTCATTATTTCCTTCAGTTCAGTTCAGTTTAGTCGCTCAGTCGTGTCCGACTTTTTGTGACCCCATGAACTGCAGCACGCCAGGCCTCCTTGCATTTGGCCAAATCCATGAAACTATGATCCAACACACAAAAGGTAAGCAGTAGGGGTGTACGGTACTTCTGGGAAATCTAATTAATCATATTCTTCTGCCTTTCTTGGTTTTAGCAATGTAGATGTGATGGCTGGTGCTCAAGCTGCCACATTGGACATTGAGGACAAGGATCTAACCCTAGAAATGGCGGACCAGTATGCTGGAAGGAGTTTGCAGGTTCCTGAAAAATCTGTGGACTGCCACAAGAGCCCTGAACAGCTTATTGTGATGCTTTATATATACGTGACATAGAAAGCAACTTCCTGTTGAAGTCACTGGTATTTTTTTTCTTTTTTCTTTTTATAGATAGTCAAACAATCATTTTTGATATGGTGGTTGAGTCATTCAATCATGTCTGACTCTTCACAGCCCCATAGACTGTAGCCCGCCAGGCTCCTCTGCCCATAGAATTTTCTAAGCAAGAATACTGGAGTGGGTTGCCATTTTCTCCTCCAGGGGATCTTCCCGACCCAGGGATCAAACTGACATCTCCTGTGGCTCCTGTATTTCAGGCAGATTCTTTACCACTGAATGAGAGTAGAAGAAACTGCCAAGTGAGAGTTTAACAGGAGAGATAAGAAGGCTGAGGCCTGAATCTTGGAGAGCATCTATATTTGAAGAAGTTCGAGAGCCTGCAAAGTTGAGATTTAAAGCCAGATTAAAGGTGAAAAGTGTATGAGTTCATGTGTGTGTGTGTGTGTGTGTGTGTGTTGGGGGTTGGGGTGGGGGTTGAGAATTGGTGGTGGAAGTTCTACCCAGTCTGTTTCCAGAAACAAAAGGGACGACCCAGAGGGATGGTATGGGGAGGGAGGAGGGAGGAGGGTTCAGGATGGGGAACACATGTATACCTGTGGCGGATTCATTTCGATATTTGGCAAAACCAATATAATATTGTAAAGTTTAAAAATAAAATAAAGTTAAAAAGTATATTAAAAAAAAACAAAAAACAAAGTACTGATGGTGGAGCCACTAAAAACTTCCAAGACAGAGGATTGGATTATGCAAGGCCAATTTCTGCTCCTCATTTTTCAGTCATTTAATTCATTCCATCTCCTCTGGGGTAGAATGATCAGGAAGGACAGGAATGTCTACAGAATTTCCAGAATGTTGAATGGGGGGAAAGTGTTCCACCACAAACAGGTCTTTGATTATAGCTGTACTTGAGAATAAGTCTACTTTAAATCATTCTTTTTATTATTATTATTTTTGTATTGAAGGATAATCGCTTTACAGAATTTTGTTTTCTGTCAAACCTCAACATGAATCAGCCATAAGTATACATATATCCCCTCACTTTTGAATCTTCCCCCTATTTCCCTCCTCATCCCTCCCCTCTAGGTTGGTACAGAGCCCGTGTTTGAGTTTCCTGAGACATATAGCAAATTCCCGTTGGCTAACTATTTTACATATGGTAATGTAAGTTTCCATGTTACTCTTTCCAAACATCTCACCCTCTCCTCCCTTCTCCCCAGGTCCAAAAGTCTATTCTCTATGTCTGTTTCTCCATTGCTGCCCTGTAAATAAATTCTTTAGTACCACTTTTCTAGATTCCGTATATATGTGTTAGAATATGATATTTATCTTAATCTTTCTGACTTACTCCACTCTGTATAACAGAAAACAAAATATGACAGAAAACAAAATAGGTTCTAGGTTCATCCACTTCATCGGGACTGACTCAAATGCATTCCTTTTTATGGCTGGGTAATATTCCATTGTGTATATATACCACACCTTCTTTATCCATTTATTTGTCGATGGGCATCTAAGTTCCTTCCATATTCTAGCTATTGTAAATAGTGCCGCAATGAACAATGGGATACACGTGTCTTTTTCAATTTGGGTTTCCTCAGGGTATATGACTAGGAGTGGGATTGTTGGCTCACACGGTGGTTTTACTCCTAGTTTTTTAAGGGAATCTCCATACCATCTTCCAGAGTGGCTGTATCAATTTACATTCCCACCAACAGTACAAGAGCATTCCCTTTTCTCCTCACCCTCTGCAGCATTTACTGTTTGTAGACTTTTTGATGATGGCCATTCTGACTAGTGTGAGATGATACCTCATTGTAGTTTTGATTTGCATTTCTCTAATAATGAGTGATGTTAAGCATCTTCTCATGTGTTTGTTAGCCATCTGTATGTCTTCCTTGGAGAAATGTCTGTTTAGGTCTTTTTCCCACTTTTTGATTGGGTTGTTTGTTTTTCTGGTATTGAGTTGTATGAGCTGCTTGTATATTTTGAAAATTAATCCTTTGTCAGTTGCTTCATTTGTTATTATTTTCTCCCATTCTGAGGGCTATGTTTTTCACCTTGCTTATAGTTTCCTTTGCTATGCAAAAAGTTTTTAAGTTTAATCAGGTCCCACTTGTTTAATTTTGTTTTTATTTCCATTACTCTAGGAGGTGGGTCATAGAGGATCTTGCTTTGATTTATGTCAGACAGTGTTCTGCCTCTGTTTTCCTCTAAGAGTTTTATAGTTTCTGGTCTTACATTTAGGTCTTTAATCCATTTTGAGTTTATCTTTGTGTATGGTGTTAGGAAATGTTCTAATTTCATTCTTTTACATGAAGCTGTCCAGTTTTCCCAGCACCATTTATTGAAGAGGCTTTCTTTGTCCCAATGTATATTCTTGCTTGCTTTGTCAAAAATAAGGTACCTATAGGTGCATGGGTTAATTTCCAGGCTTTCTGTCTTGTTCCATTGCTCTATATTGCTGTTTTTGTGCCAATATCATACTGTCTTGATGACTATAGCTTTGTAGTATAATCTGAAGTCAGGAAGGTTGATTCCTCCAGCTCCATTCTTCTTTTTCAAGACTGCTTTGGCTATTCGGGGTCTTCTGTGTTTCCATACGAATTGTGAAATTTTTTGTTCTAGTTCTGTGAAAAATGCCATTGGTAATTTGATAGGGATCACACTGAATCTGTAGATTGCATTTGGAAGCATAGTCATTTTCACAATATTGATTCTTCCTACCCAGGAACATGGACTATCTCTCTATCTGTTTATGTTGTCTTTGATTTCTTTCATTTGTGTCTTATAATTTTCTGTGTACAGTTGTCTCCTTAGGAAAGTTTATTCCTAGATATTTAATTCTTTTTGTTGCAATAGTGAATGGAATGGATTCCTTAATTTCTCTTTCTGATTTTTCATTGTTAGTATACAGAAATGCAAGTGATTTCTGGGTATTGATTTTGTATCCTGCAACTTTGTTAAATTCACTGATTAGCTCTAGTAATTTTCTGATACTATCTTTAGGGTTTTCTGTGTACAGTATCATGTTATCTGCAAACAGTGAGAGTTTTACTTTTGCTTTTCTGATCTGGATTCCTTTTATTTCTTTTAATTCTCTGATTGCTATAGCTAGGACTTCTAGAACTATGTCAAATAACAGTGGTGAAAGTAGACACCCTTGTCTTGTTCCTGATCTTAAGGGGAATGCTTTCAGTTTTTCACCATGAGAATAATGTTTGCTGTAGGCTTATCATATATGGCCTTTACTATGTTGAGGTAGGTTCCTTCTATGCCCATTTTTGGAAGAGTTTTAACAATAAATAGGTGCTGAATTTTGTCAAAGGCTTTTTCTGCATCTATTGAGATTATCATATGGTTTTTATCTTTCAATTTGTTAATATGGTGTATCACAGTGATTGATTTGCATATATTCAAGAATCCTTGCATTCCTGGAATAAACCCAAGTTGATCATGGTGTATGAGCTTTTTATTAAATCATTCTTTCACCCTGCATTTGGCATCATAAATGAATGCCCCTTCTCTGTTCCTGTGAAGGCTGGATGAAGTCTGTTGATGACTGCAAAGGGTGAGTGGTGAGGTGGCCCTGCTCCCATCCCCTGCACTCTATGTATGTGTCCCGCAGACCTTCAGCTCCAAGCTAGCAGCCATTTGTTAGGAGACTTTACCAGGTTCTGCAGATAAAAGGTAATTTTGATTTTCCTCAAAGATTATAAAAACCTTTTATTTATACTGTAGCTTAGGGATAAGGGTTTCCCAGATGTTCAAGTCTGTTTGTTAGTTATTATTTTCAAGAACAATATACAGTGCTGACAAGTTGTTGACAAAGCACCTTCATATATATTCAGTCCTCACGGTAACTCCACGGAATAAGCAGTTTTATTCTCTGATTTAGAATGAGACCCAGAGAAGATGATGAAGAGAGGGTGGATGATGAAGACGATAATAGTAATATAAATAGCTGTCATTTACTGAATCACTCACTACCAAGGACAATGCAGTGTTAGGAACGCAACTTTTTAATATGCATTTGTTTTTGGCTGCACTGGGTCTTTGTTGTTGCGCTCTGGCTTTCTCTAGTTGCGGTGAGTGAGGACTGCTCTCCGGCTGGTGGTCAGGCTTCTCATGTGGTAGCTCCTCTTGTTGCAGAGCATGGGCTCTAGGGCGCTCAGGCTTCGGTAGCTGCAGCACACAGGCTCAGCAGTCGGGGCGCACAGGCTCTCGGGCACAGGCTCAGAAGTGGCGCATGGGCTTAACTGCTCCACGGCATGTGCAGTCTTCTCAGACCAGGGATGGAACCCATGTCCCCTGCCTTTCAGATGGATTCTTGTCCACTGCATCACCAGGGAGGTCCAGAAATATAATTTTTTTAACATTCACAGCAATTCTGCAAAGATGGATTTAGTAGATCCATTCTATAGATAATAAAATTGAGCTTCTAAGAGTTGAAGGGACTTAAAGGTCACACACTAGTAACTGGTGGAGTTAATACTCTAACATCTTCTGGCTGCAAACCCGTGGGCCTCTCCCCTACCCCACAGTGAACATGGCACCAGGGAGCATTTACGGTTTCCTGAGACTCAGTCCTCGCCAGCGTTTTTCTACACATAAACATCGCAGCTGACCTGTAATGCCCCAGGAAGCTGTCATTTACCCTCCTCTGCCTTGGGAAATTGTTAGATGGTGAAGATACTAATATACTCGGTGCACTGAGATTGCTGAAAGGAGCCTGAGCTAGAAACACAAGGCTGTAACTGGTGATGACTTACGGAGGCGCTCCTTTGAATAATGAGACAAATGTGTAAAGGGCAGGGCAAAGAGTGGGGTTTAATTAGTTCATTTTTATTATTATGCCAATAGAATTGTTTTACATTGTTTCTATGCAGATGGGTGCACAATTTAATGTGCACCCATTTCAAAATGTGCTTTCAGTGTATTGAGAGAATAAATAAGGAAAACAAGAAAACCATCTGGTGAGGTTTAAGTAGGTTCTTCCTTTTCTCCAAAAACTTTGATGTTCTTTCACGTTGCTTTTTACTCTAATTGGAAATCAAAGATAACTAACATGGGCCAAATGCATATCGCAGACTCCAGTTCTTCACATTTCTTCTGCATCTTATTAATTAATCCACATTCGGTCTGTAGGATCCCATGAATGAGTCATTTCCTGCACATAGGGAGTTGGCAGTAATATTTTTTCCTCAGTTCTTTACTACTGGGTTTAACTTTGGAACTTGTAAATCAAATGGTCTTTGATCATGCTCCTCATTGAAGTTGTGAAAGGTCTTTTATTTATTTATGTTTTTAATAATTTTATTCATTTATTTCTGGACGTGCTGGATCTCCATTGCTGCAAGGGGTTTTCTCTGGTTGCAGCGAGCAGGGGCTGCTCTCTAGTTGCGGTGCACGGGCTTCTCATTGTAGTGGCTTCTCTTGTTGCAGAGCACAGGCTCTAGGGCTTGTGGGCTCAGTAGCTGTGGTGCCCCAGCTCTTAGAGCACAAGCTCAGTAGCTGTGGCACATGGACTTAGCTGCTTTGGGTCATGTGGGATCTTCTCAGACCGGGAATCGAATCTGTGTCTCCTGCATTGGCAGGTGGATTCTTTACCACTGAGTCATCAGGGAAGCCCCCATGAAAGGTCTTTTAAATAAAACCAAAAGGAGTTCAGGATGATTGTGATGTAGGTTGTTAATAAAGAAAAGCCATTTAAAGTGGTAACACAGCATTAAGCAAGGATTTTGAAATCTTACCTGCTCTCCGTATTCTGAGAGTTGCAGAAGAAATTCTAAAATATAACCTTCTGTAAAATATGATGAGGAGGCTAGAGGGTAAGAAGCATATTAAGATATACTTTTTTTTTAAAAAAAGAAACTATCGTTAGATGGGCTCTCTGCGAAGCGGTTCATAGACATTATTTGAATTCTCAGAAGAGCCCTACAAGGCAGCAGGTTTTTATTATTATCCTGGCTTGGCAGATGCGGAAATTAAAGTCTGGAGAGGCTGTCCATTTTTGGTTAAAATTCATCCAATCAAAAAATGAGAGCTTATTGTACAGAACCACTGTGATGATGAAATGAGATAGTACTCGGCACAGTGTAGGGCTGTTGTTGAAATGAATGCTCATCTTATCTTGACACCCCCTTTACAATATTAGTCTCAAGCATGGCACCGTCTCCTGAGCATTCGGGTTCTTAAAATACTCCTGTCTGAAAGAAAACTGACAGTGACATGATTCACTGTTTTGATTTAATTTATCAAGCAGCGGATATTTGGTCTGTTGGCCAGAATTTGTTGGTTGCTCACCATGGACCAGTTCCAGCATATTCTTGGAAACTGCTTGAAAATTAGTAAGATGATCGTAGTTATGTCCGTGTTTGGGGGTTTTCTGTGCTATAATCACTGGCAGATATGTCTATGTTAGGTATTGTAATCTTAAAGTGTATGATTGTCCACTTGTGACAGGATGAGGTGTTAGTTTCTGATTCTCTTTTTAACTTCTACCCAGCCATTTATTTCAGCAAAACATGAAATTCAAGAGCTGAAAATTGTAAATATTCACCAGTGTCCTGAGACACCATAGGCAGGAGTAAGGCAGAATGCCCTGGAATGGGGTTCAGATGCCCTTGATCAGTCACAACTCTCTTGCTGATCATCTGCCTGGCTGTGCTCAAGCTACTCCTCCCCTGGTTGCTTCTCAAGATTGTCACTTGTAAGCTGAGGTCACTGTACTATTGCAGCCAAGCTCCCTTTTTTCTTTAAGCTGATAGTATGAGCCAGAATCCCTTGGGGGATTCTGCTGTTTGTCAGGTAATGTTAGGGCCAGAAAGGAAAGAAGCATGAACCTTATTGAGGGACCTAACCTCTCACCACTGATAAAAAATTTTTAAGTGATGTAAAGTGAAAGATTGTTTGCACTGATTATTAGTGGGTTATCTACTTGTTTTGAGAGGACAATTTTCTGTCCACAGGGATTAAATAAAATAGCTCCATCTTTCATAATGTCTCAAAATGCCTCCCTTTCCATATCATCATCATTGTGAGTAGCCAAGACAGAAAGGTAATTGGCCACAAACACAGGATCACTTTGTTTCTGAACTGACTGGATCATGGAAAAGGACTTGAATCAATATCTCTCAGTCATAGTCTACAAGGAATTTCAAGTTGCCATTGCTCTTCATACAAACTCTAATCCAAGGAACTTACTTAACTGTATTGTAATTGCTTAGTCGTGTCTGACTCTTCGCAGCCCCATGGACTGTAGCCCACCAGGCTCCTTTATCCATGGGGATTCTTCAAGGCAAGAATACTGGAGTGGGTAGCCATTCCCTTCTCCAGGGGCTCTTCCTCACCTAGGGATAGAACCCAGGTCTCCTGCATTGCAGGTGAATTCTTTACCTTCTGAGCCACCAGGGAATTGTGAATTATTGATCTCCCCAACTGACCTGAGAGCTCCTTGAGGGCAGGGACCCATATTAATGACTACCATAGTCTCTGGCACAGACCACTTGCTATACAATAATTAAATTAACCATTTCTAACTATGATGTGACCTTGAGACTACAAACCCTTAGGTCACCTTCAGTCCTCGTTTATAAAAGAGTATGATGGTGCTGAGGAATCAGTTCAGATTGTAATCTGAAGTCTTCAGAAGCACTGATAGCTGCATCATTAACTCTCTTAACCTCTCACACTGGTTACTCAGCAAGTGAACAAAAACATTACACTGCCTCTTCGCCCTACCTCACTGCCTTCGGAGTTACATAAAACACTTTGATCTGCATCCAGAAATTGAAAAGGAGAAAAAGGCAGAGAGTATCAGGTAACGGGGTCTTTTATTAAGTCCTTGTGCAATTTTAAATCTTCAGTAGTTTAGGTAGAGAACATGATAGATACAACCTACAAATAAGATTTATAGCAAACTGAATTTTCTCAGAAGTGGTAGAAATCTCTGTTCACTGCAGAGTACATAGTGGAACATTTCTCGGAGTGTGTTCTGTCACAAAATAACTGTTTACATGCCAGATTAAACAATGTTTGCTTACTACTGGGCCCTTCAGAGCCATTAATATAATCATTTGCATTGTGAATCTATAAGAAGGGCAAATAATATGCAACTGTTTCACAAACATTTGCGATAAATGATTTGGAAGAGTACATGTTAGAAAACACTCAGTTCAGTTCAGTTGCTCAGTCGTGTCCGACTCTTTGAGACCCCATGAATTGCAGCACGCCAGGCCTCCCTGTCCATCACCAACTCCCGGAGTTTACTCAAACTCATGTCCATCAAGTCGGTGATGCCATCCAGCCATCTCATCCTCTGTCGTCCCCTTCTCCTCTTGCCCCTAATCCCTCCCAGCATCAGAGTCTTTTCCAATGAGTCAACTCTTCGCATGAGGTGGCCAAAGTACTCGAGTTTCAGCTTTAGCATCATTCCTTCCAAAGAACACCCAGGACTGATCTCCTTTAGAATGGACTGGTTGGATCTCCTTGCAGTCCAAGGGACTCTCAAGAGTCTTCTCCAACACCACAGTTCAAAATCTGGTTTAGTTCAAATTGGACATTTCATAGACAGGAATACTACTGACTGGTTTATCAAGTGAGAAGACTTATTCAGGGATATTCAGTTTAGTTAGTGTAAAGCAGGAGTGTGGATTTCAAGCAGTATGGTTTCCAGAAGAGTAGAACCTGTTTCCACCAGGCCATGATGCATGGCTCTACTAGCCGATGAGAGGGCTCTCTGCAGTAGCAACACCCTCTCTTCTATCTCATGAAGCCTTGTTTATTGCCCAATATTTAATGGTATCTTTAGTGCTGTGGGTTACAACCTCTGAGGTACTTTCAATTTTTAGTACAAAATGACTTTCCTAGAAATATAATTTTGCAGAGGAAGAGTACGTAAGAGAAGTGTGGCTTAAAATTCACCTTTTGGGTATTATATAATAACTTAGGGATACCTGCTTAGCTGTTGAACAGAAACATCTGGCAAAAAAGAAAAAACAAAACAAACAAACAAACAAAACCTTATGGGTACAATGATGAAGAATGCTGGGCATAGAGGAATGGGGTCATTTTCCAAACAGTCAGCAGGTTCTGTCTTGTCTATGAGTGACTGTCCGGATGTCTAAGCCCCAGCTGACCGCTCAAGTCTTCTCCTTTCTGCCCATCCAATCCCAATCACATTCTTCAAGAATCAATTCACGTCTGATTTTTTTTTCTACTGGGTGTTTTCTGACAATTTCATTCCTGTCCCTCCGTCCTCCATATTTCTTACTGATCTCAACTGGCTGAACTTCCATGTGATGGAACGGAAAAGCTAAGTTTTTCTTAAGTTTTAGCTCTGCCTACATTTAACCATCTAAAGAATCTCACAGTGTTCCCATGAAAAGCTACTAACACACACACACACACACACACACACGCACAAACATGCCCCCCCCACACACAAATATGGTACTTAACACAGTGTGTGGCACAAAGGTATTATTTTTCTCCTTAACTGCTTGTACATTAGACCAATCTGCCCAGCTAGACTACATGTCAAGAATACTAAGGGCAGAGGGTATAATCCTACATTTTTTCTCTTTCTATTTTATTCTCCACAGTGCTAGGAATTCTTTCATCAAAGAACAACCTGTTAAATGCCTCCTAGTAACTGGTGAACATCTCATAGTAGGCACTGACAATTTATTTTATCTTACAGTGAGGCTTAATTAGAGGACATGAAATGCGGTATGCAAATTTCTGGGAACAGTGCCTAAGTAGCTAGTAAGTGCCATCATTGTCACCACTGTAAAGTCCATTTGTTTCAGTGCTGTGCTAAAACTTGGGCAGGGTTATTTACCTTACCCTGGCTCTATCTCAAGGGCTAGTGATTTCGGCCCAGGAACAGCAAATCCATTTGAAAACAATTACCTTCTAATGATGGAACAGGGCGACATAAACAGGAAGAAGCCATCTAATTCTCAAGTTCTGGGTGACTCACTGTGAGTCTGGAGTCAAAAGGTATGACACAATCAGTATGTCCAATCTCAGAAGGGAGGTGCGAGGATGAGTCACATCTAAGTGCATTCCAAAGTAGAATATTTAGTAACTCAGCTTTACCAAGTCATAGGTTTTTACAAAAGTTTTTACAAAAGTCCTTTTTAACGTTCTGTTAGAGGCCACTTTTCCCACTTTTTCAGAAGCAGCAACAGAGTGGGGGGGGAAAAAAAAAGGGTTAGACGAAAAGTTGGAAGACTGGGAACCTGATTTTGCCCCCACTATGTATTAATGGGAAGATTCTGGCCTTCCCGGATCTTGATTTTCTCAACTATAAATGTTATTTCCTCCAAAGAACATGAAGTATCTTCTGTGTGCTAAGTATTCAGTGCTCTAGGTGCTCGGGTGCTGAGCATAAAAGAATAAGTAAGGCAGAGCCTAATGTAATGGGGAAGAAAAAAAAGAAAACAGCATCGGAGGATCTGAGAGGTTTTAAGCAGATGCCCTGCTTCTATCACAATCTTCCTTTCATGTTTCCTTTATTTATTAATGAAAAAAAAAAAACACAACAGAAAGTTAAATTACTTGTCATTGTCACAGAAAAATAATGCTGGTTTTTACAGTATTCCAGGCTCAAGTGTGATCATCAGACTCATTCAAAAGATCTGAAATGCAGGTTTGTCTATCCTTCAGCAGTAATATACCTAAAAAGTTATTGATAAATTCTACTTAATCTATTTTAAGTAAAGTAAAACAGGCTGCTATTGAAAGATTTCTATTCCCTGCCTTTCATTTTGAATTTGCTTTGCTTAAAGAATGGGGTACATCTAAATTCTTGAGACTGTCTCTGAAAACCATTACAAATCACAATGTTATTTCTTTCTGACATTTTGTGTCAGAAAACTCACATGGGGTGTGGGGAGTACCTGGCAGGTGGAAGAGTACAGAAGAGTAGAAAGGGTATGGATTAGGCATCAGAATACAAATCTAAACAAGGGTGGACACCTTATTGTGTGCTTGCTATATGTGAGGTCTTATATGCAGAGTACATCGTGAGAAACGCTGGGCTGGAAGAAGCACAAGCTGGAATCAAGATTGCCGGGAGAAATATCAATAACCTCAGATATGCAGATGACACCACCCTTATGGCAGAAAGTGAAGAAGAACTAAAAAGCCTCTTGATGAAAGTGAAAGAGGAAAGTGAAAAGGTTGGCTTAAAGCTCAACATTCAGAAAACGAAGACCATGGCATCTGGTCCCATCACTTCATGGCAAATAGATAGGGAAACAGGGAAACAGTGTCAGACTTTATTTTTTTGGGCTCCAAAATCACTGCAGATGGTGACTGCAGCCATGAAATTAAAAGACGCTTACTCCTTGGAAGGAAAGTTATGACCAACCTAGATAGCATGTTGAAAAGCAGAGACATTACTTTGCCAACAAAGGTCCATCTAGTCAAGGCTATGGTTTTTCCAGTGGTCATGTATGGATGTGAGAGTTGGACTGTGAAGAAAGCTGAGCGCCAAAGAATTGATGCTTTTGAACTGTGGTGTTGAGAAGACTCTTGAGAGTCCCTTGGACTGCAAGGAGATCCAACCAGTCTATTCTAAAGGAGATCAGCCCTGGGTGTTCTTTGGAAGGAATGATGCTAAAGCTGAAACTCCAGTACTTTGGCCACCTCATGTGAAGAGTTGACTCATTGGAAAAGACTCTGATGCTGGGAGGGATTGGGGGCAGGAGGAAAAGGGGATGACAGAGGATGAGATGGCTGGATGGCATCACCGACTCGATGGACGTAAGTTTGAGTGAACTCTGGGAGTTGGTGATGGACAGGGAGGCCTGGCGTGCTGCGATTCATGGGGTCGCAAAGAGTCAGACACAACTGAGTGACTGAACTGAACTGAACCGAACTTACATATATTACCTCATTTTATCCCTTTAATTGTTTTTATTCCTATTTTACATGAGGAAATTGAGTATCAGAATGGTGAAGTGACTTCACTAGTCACACAATAAGAGACACTGGATGAGATGTTGATCTGGGATGCAAACTCTGGTATATTATGATTTTTTCCAGGATATGATGCAATGTTAAGGGCAGAGAGGGTCAAATCCAAGGAACACTTCCTTTCATTCAGGCAGCAGAGAGGGGAGGATAGAGATTTCGTGTGAATAGAAGGCACATCACTGAAAAGGAGAAAACATTGCCTAGAGAAGGGGCTGGCATAACAAACCGGGATGTGAGGAAGATCTCTGCTAAAGTGCAGGTCACATGGAAGGATGTGGCCAAGACACTCGGAGAAATTCATCTTGTCTGAAAAAATTTTCAAGCTGCAGGAAAGCAGGGCCATCTGTTTTAACAGGACAGCTCTGTGGGAACAGCTTAATGAGGATATGTTAAATAAGATCCAGACTTTCAAACCATGTTCTCCTATGAAAGCTGAGGCTAGCCTGAGCTTAGTTTCCCTTATCTGTGAAAAAGAAGCTAAATCTATGGATGGTCACTTCATGTAGACTTTTATTTGGGAGGGGTGGGAGGAGGGTTCAAGACATTTAGCACAGTGTCTAGAACACAATAATTGCTTAGTAGCTACTTGCTACTATTATTCTAAAGACCTATAACTGTCACCCACACTTGACATGGGTCCCACCCATCCAGCTTCTTAACCTACACCACCCCAAAGCCACAGGCTAATTACAAAAATCTACTGGGAGCAAGAGAAGTGCACAAGTAAAACCCCCAGATAACACAGTTTATTAACCTACAAAATGGTGATAGAATTTCCTATTCCCAGGATGAATCTAACAAGATAATATAAACACTCTGCAAACTGCAAATGGCTATCAAAATGTGAAGGAATTCCTATTTTACACAAGTAATAACAGTAATACTGTTATTACTAATACTCCTTACTGCTATTTTTTCTTTTTAAAATTATGAATATATGATAACACATTTACAGGAGACTTGGAAATACAGAACAGAGTGACATATAGTTCCCACTACATATTACAATTGTTTAAGTAGATAAATTAAGATTTTTAGTTGGGAGTTTCAATATCAAATTCTCAGAAATTAACAGAATGAATATACAGAGACATAGAAGAATACAGTAGACTTGAAAAGCATTATAGACCAATTCAACGTAATTAAGATTTGCACAATTTTCACACAACAGTAGGATACAAATTCTATTCAAGTTCCCATAGACTATAAACTAGGAGACATTGGAACATATCCAGAGACATAAGACCAGGTGCAGAAATTTCATGGTCTAAACGCTATTTTTAAAATATGCAAGAGAAGACATATTTTCATAAAAACACTTCTGAAATGGTTTAAGTTAATTTTCTTAATCATTTTATTCTGAGGAACTTGACCAACAGATAATCGTACTAGGGAAAATGGATAAACCAATGCTTACCTTAAATGACAGATGAGGTTTATTTAAATAGATATTTGTTGGTTTGTTTTTTTAAGTGAATCAAACTTGTTTTTTATTCAGTTATTTTAAGTAATTTTATCAATAAATATTTATTAAACCAAGTTACAGTGGAAGAGGCCACACAGCAACATACTAAGAGCACTGGAATTTGAAATAAAAAACTCATCTGAATTCTACCTCTTCTACTCATGAACTTTCAAACCCCATCTTCAACAAGGTTGTCCAGCTCTATTAAAAGGTGACCTTGAACAATTTATGTATCCTTCCGAGTGTCCTTTTTTTTCATTTTTGAAACAGAAATTGCACTATCCTTTCTGCTGACTCAAGGGAATTTGTGAGGACTGAATAATATAATGGACCATCCTAATAAGGTATAGTTCTCTGGCAGAAGAGCAGTGCGTGTTACATTAATAAATTAGAATGGTGGCTTATTATATCTAGTGAGAAGTATTACTGATGAGTGGACTGGACTGACTGTTCATGGTATTCTTTTTCTGTAGGGAATTCTCAGTGAAAAGCTGACTGTAGTCAGAATAATAATGGAGACTGATACGGGATCATAGGTGGATTTTAATAGCAAATGTCATCAAAATGGTTGCCTGGTGTTTTGATTTAATATATTTGCATTTCTTGTTTAGTTTTAATTAATATCAAATACCCATTTTAAAAAGTCCTGTTTCTAAAATACATGTAATAATTGGGGGAAATGATCACACTACATAAAGGTATTGGCTGATTTTTATTTGCTATGATCTGATAGTTGCTCCAGTCACCTTTGTAAGTGCCTATCCATTTTCATGGTGCTCTGAACAATCAGAACAATTAAGATACTATAGATTCACTTTATCCTGATTGAATCAAAATCTTGTGATTCCAAAGCTGATGGACAAATTCCTTCCTCTGCAGAAGAATCTGCCACCAGAACTGTTGTCTCAGAGAACACACTATCTTGGCTACAGTCCAGGAATCAAGAGATCAACACTGACGCTCTTCGCTCCAGGGACAAGACATAGCTCCTAGGTTAGCACAGTGAAAAGTGAATGCTCTAAGCCTATCTATCTGACACTCAAGAAGTTATGAACAAAACTATGGGGATCCTGATAACATAGTTCAGAAAACCCAACTTATTCTCTATAAAAACATGCTTGCCAGAAAAAAATAGCATATGCAAGAGAAAGTAAAGCTTCCAACTCATTTCCATATTCGAAGACTGGACTGAATATATATAACTGGCTGAGCCTAAATTACATCTGATGGCCTAGACACATGGCATCTGCAAGGGCATATGGGATATGAAGTGTGTAGCTTTCAGCTCTAAAGATATAAGAAGGAACTTTCATTTCCATGAAAGATGAATGGAATAACAGAAAGCAGATTTTACCTGCTGCCTCAAATAACCAAAAGGAAATAAAATCAGACCGATTATATGAAATACTGCTTTTCCAGATACTGGACATCAGGCAATAAAGGACTGCGATCCTTAAGAC